>NC_044034.1:158043763-158353278 GCF_901765095.1 Microcaecilia unicolor | reverse complement strand
TTTAAGTGCCATTCATAGAATTTCCACCATTGTTATTTTTCCCAGTTCATGCTAAAGGAAAGTTCCAGTGGTGTCAGGAGAATGTAGAAGATTTTCATATTGTACTTTAATCTCTTACTTGTGGATCAGTAAACCAGCAACACTCAATCCTGGTGCTTACAAGAATCAGCACAAATGTTTGTGGAATGCAACAGGACTAAACATTTTTGAGGATGTGGGCAATGCTGTTGCTTTGTTCTATGTAGATGACACTAGACATCATTGCATTGCTACAGAAATGTGCAGGTGCATGAATGTAGGCGATATATGTGGAGGGGCATTTTCGAAAGAAACGTCTAAGTTGGAATTTGGACGTCTTTGTAAAACGTCCAAATTCAGAGGTGGGGAGAAGGTCATTTTCAAAAAAAGATGGACATCCATCTTTGGTTTCGAAAATACCATAGACGTCCTTGGATTTGGATGTCTTTGATTTTCGGCAATTTTCGAAACCAAAGATATCCAAGTCTAAAACGTCCAAATGCAAGCCATTTGGACATGGGAGGAGCCAGCATTTGTAGTTCTCTGGTCCCCCTGGCATGCCAGGACATCAGTTGGACACCCTAGGGGGCACTGCAGTGGACTTCATAAAATGCTCCCAGGTACACTGCTCCCTTACCTTGTGTGCTGAGCCCCCCAACCCTTCCCCCCAAAACCCACTACCCCCAACTGCACACCACTACCATAGCGCTTACGGATGAAGGAGGGCACTAATATATGTGGATACAGAGGGTTTCTGGTGGGTTTTGGAGGGCTCGCTGTTTCCTCCACAAATGTAACAGGTAGGGGGTGTATGGGCCTGGGTCCACCTGTCTGAAGTGCACTGCACCTACTACAAAACTACTCCAGGGACCTGCATACACTGTCATGGACCAGAGTATGACATCTGAGGCTGGCAAGTAATATTTTTAATGATGTTTTTTGAAGATGGTAGGGGGTTAGTGATCACTAGAGGAGTAACGGGAATTCATCCCTGATTCCCTCCAGTGGTCATCTGGTCATTTTGGACACCTTTTTGTGCCTTATTCGTAATAAAAACAGGTCTGGGTGAAAACATCCCAAGTTTTAGTCCTGGTCATCTTTGCTTTTTTCCATTATGGCTCAAAGACGTCCAAGTCTTAGGAATGCCCAAGTCCCACCTCCACCACACCTCCGATTTACCCCCTCGAGATTTAGAAATCCTCATGACGGACGTCCGATAGAGACGTCCAAAATCGGGTTTCGATTATACCGATTTGGATGTCTCTGAGAGATGGAAGTCCAAGTGCCGATTTTTGTCACTTTTTGGACGTCCATCTCTTTCGAAAATGAGTCTGATAGTGTACCTCTGTGTTACACATATACGGAGAACATGCAGTGTCGAGGCATTGTATGAGCATTTCATGGTGCCCAGTTTCTACCTTTGGAACAGGAATTTGCATATGGGTATGACTGCTCAATGATATCATGATTTAATCTGAGTTTTCAATTATTCTTTTTGTTCTTAAAAGAAAGGTGATTTGCGTTGCATGTTCTCACATTTCAAATTGTGTGATCTAAGGTCTACAGTCAGTAACCAAGTGCTGCACATCTTTCTGACATCACCGTGTACTGTGATCTCACTGAGATTATCAATCAACTGAATTGTCCTGTTGCGCTATGATCAAGTAAGGTACAAAAAAAGTGATTCTATATGTCATGAGTGTTGGGAGCAAATGAAAAATACAAGATGGGATCACTAGTTACTAATTGTGGCAAAAATGTGTTTGAAACTATTGGAGAAGAGCCCAAGGTGAGGAAAAGAAACATACCAGACAGGATTTTAGAAGACCAGTTTCACTGTAGGAAATTAGATTTTAGAGACTGACCCTAAAGTTTGCCTAGAACACTGTTTTTGTTTTTATTCCTTTTAAGCTCCTTTCATTGGGATATTAAGCAAAAAGACAATTAAAATCTCCAAACAGAGTACACTGAAGGTACAGGCCCCTGCTGAGTTATAATGAAAGAAAAGGAGTGAGAAATATGTCAGGTTGGTACAGTATGCACTAGAAATTTTTAATTCCACAAAAATGATACCAATCCAATGAGTAGCATCATTAACACAATCTATACTGCATCAAATGTTCTCAGCAAAAAAGGTAAAGTGATGTTCCCACCCTCATGTGACAGAAACATTCATTGATTCAGAGTGTGGGGGGAGGGGGAGGGAGAGGCATGCAAGGGGAAAGTTAATTGAGTCACTGACTACTGTCATCACAGATGCTTAGAGAATATTTCAATTTTATTGAGTCTAAGGGGAGAAGATATCAGCGCAGGCAACTGTTAAGACGGGTTATTTTACCAGAAGTCATACTAAATTAGCACATGGTCTCATTGCATAAAATGGGACCTGAACTAAAGTAGCGTGACTTATAACCCATCTTAAAGGTAGCTCACATTGATACCTTTCCCCTTAAGGGGCCCTTTTACTAAAGGGTTGACGCGTGGCAACAGGCTTGTTGCCTGCTAAGCCGGAACTACTGCAGTCCTAGCACAGGCACCGACGGTAGTTCTGCCCCCAGTGCACACCATTTTCAGCGCTACAGAAAATTAGGTCTGATGCTCTAGCACAGGCGTTATCTGATAGTAATCAGGCAGTGCCGCATGCTGCCCGGTTACTGCCGGGTTGCGTAGAAACCTTTACCGCCACCTCAATGGGTGGTGGTAAGTGCTCCCCCTGAAATGACCGTGCAGCAGTTGCAAATTTACCACACGGCCATTTCTGTTTTGGCTTTTCACACACTGCTGTAATAGGGGCCCTGGCGCATGGCAAAAATTCCCACTGCCGCTAATGCAGGGCCCCTTGTACCGCAGTTTAGTAAAAAAGGCCCCTAAGTATTCTTGAATAACATCTGCAATGCTACGTATGATGTGCAGCCTCTTCAAACTAGTCCAAAGGGGGTTTTTTCCCTCAGAAATATTTGAAAGGGTTAAAGATTTGTGGTATCACTTGGAACCCTGTACTGTGCACATCCCCAAAAACTGCATGGGCGTCCATGCTTGCTGAGCACTTAAGGAAATTAAAGAAGCTAGACAGGCTATAGTTGCTTCAAATTGATTGCTATGGTTCTCTACATTAATTGCTTCGGCAGCTCTTTTGCCTGTATATATTATAGCAGTGATATACCTTTGTCTGAAATAGAACAGGACACTTCAACAAAATTTCTGTTTTATTCACTGTTGTTTATAAAACGAAGCAAATGTAGAACTAACAAAATATCTTTCATTTTTCTTTTTGAAGGGATTGCATTCTTCCATGTCAAAATAACAATCATTTAAAAAATCATGCATCCTATCCCCAGCCACTTCGAACTTCTTACAGTGGGGCCTTGTGAATACTCTTCATGGAGAACAAGCAATCCCCAAACATTTCAGGCTTGTTCATTCAGCATCATTTCGAATTTTTGCCATCTAATAAACCGACTCTAGTCTCATTGATCATGAGCACCATTTTGTTGTATGGTGAAGTTCAAAATGGTGCTGTCCCTGGGTTGGCTGGCGCCATATTCTATTGTGTTAGGGTTTGAGTGATCTCCAGAGATGGGATAAGAAGCTGAGGATTGGAGGACTGAAAGGGATGGGAAGAGGACCTGGGAGGTTTTTGTTTTGTTCTTGTTATGATGGGGAGAAGACGGAGGGCCCGGACAACATGATTTAAGTTTTTTTTTTTCAAAAATGTCCTCTGGATTTAAAAAAGACATTAAAGAAATGAAACAAAAAGAAGAAAAGAAGAAGAAATGGCAGATGAAAAGGAAAGAATTCTGTGCATGCCTCTAATATATGTAAGTCTAGCTGTAGACTACTCAAAAATTAGTATGAGATCTACATTTTTAATTCAAAGTTCCCACACTACCATGAGTAGATACTACAGACGGTAAAAATATGGAGTAGCCCTCCTAATCCACCAGTGCAGTGGAATTTTGTGATAATAATTTCTCAAATGAGAAAAAGCCCTCTTACAATGCAGCTGTCTCTAGTGGTAATAATTGTACTACCAAGATCATTCTCATGTTACATACCTGTATTCCACCCCCAGGTCTCTCTGGATTTCCCAAAGACCTCCTCCCATCCCATATACGCCCTGGGCCTACCTCAATCTTGGGTAGTGTAGCTGGTCCAGGGCAAGAATGATTCCGAGTTGCTCCTTCCCCTGCCGGCACTAGGTTCAAAATGTCACCAGTAGCAGCTAGCATTTGTCTCATGATACTACCACTAGGGATCAAGCTGCCATTGCCCATTCTCCTGGGGAGCAGAATAAAGCAGCTGTGAAAGAGGATCACAAGTTGTGTTATTTATTTACCACAGGAGCCACTAACCTATAGTATTGAGTTACCACAGGCTAATGACTCCTGTGGTAAACTCAGGGCTTTTTTTGAGGGGGTACTGAGTACAGGCACTTTTTCCATTGTCTGCTAAAATTGACCCATGGACCCCAAGTTTTAATGAAAGAGCTCAGGGCTCTACACACCAGTTCTGCCTTCCCATAGATTCTGTGTGGTTGCAGGGGGTCTGGCTATTGTGGGATGAGTCCCTCAGTGATCACCCCACCCCTGAAGGGTATCCTAGTGTTTGAGTACCGTCACCTTTTTTGCTAGAAAAAATGCACTGGGTAAACTAAGCTGTAGTAAAATGCCTTACTTTACCACAGTTTAGTAACTTCATACCTAAGGGGTCCTTTTACCAAGCTTCAGTAAAAGAACCCCTGCGGAGGCATCAGCGTACAGGTTTGCCGCACACTGAGGCCCCCCTTCTCAGCAGTGGATAAACGGCCTTTAAAAAAATGGCTGCACAGTACGTTAACCACTTGCCACAAATCTATTTCCCAGGGGAGCCCTTACTGTCACCTATTTAGGAGGCAGTAAGGGCTCCCGTTCTAACCCAGCAGCAACCGGGCAGCGTGTGGCACTGCCCGATTACTGCCTGGTAAGTCCCCAGCATTAGACCCCCCCCTCCCCAAATGTTGCAATGCAATAGAAATGGTGCACGGTGGAGGCAGGCACTACCGTGGGCTCCAGAGGTAGCCCAGCAGTGGGCTTGTCACACTTTAGTAAAAGGCCCCCTAAATGACATTAAATACGACCATTTGGCCCATCCATATTGCTCAGATATTCGAGAGTCTCTCTCTCTCTCTCTGGCGGATGAACACACAAGTTACCATTGCTTGAACCAAAATAAGCTTCCATTCTATTGGTCCTGCATGATCACCCCATCCTGTTCCCATCACCATTCTCCACAATTCCTCCAAGCATCTTCCTTTGCTGTTTTTTTTCTTTTACCTGTTATCTCTCACAAACTCTTAACAACCATACTCTGTATCTAGTCCAAGCATTTCCATATTCTATGATGGCTTTGGTTTCCTATACTTCTATCAGTAGGTCACAATTTAATATTTTTAGATTTTCCTATGATAATGCAGATACAATACATGTGCATAGTAAAATGGATTATGCAAAAAAATTCTGCTCATTAGAAAATAACCGATGCTCAGATACGTTGATAACTTACCAGTAGGTAAAAAAATACATTTCATAATAACAATGTTCCTTTCCACAGAGATCTCATAATTTAAACTTTGACATAGAGAGAAGTTAAGTGGCTTAAAGTCACACAGCATGGTGGAGAAGGAGTGTGAACATGCCTATCTGTTATTCATAACTTTATAATTTCATGGATGTTCCAGCAGCCCTATCTTCTTATCAATACTCATTATGATCAATGTTTCTTCATATAGTCCAAAGAGGATAGTAGGTGACCTATGGATAGGAAAAGCATAGAATTTGCAGGGGTGAATGTATGGTAAATGTCTTCAATGTTCAGTCTAAAGTGAAAAGTTTTCAAAATATAGTTTTATATATTAAAGAAAAAAAATCTTCTTGTAAAGTCTGCTCAGAGGAAAGTATACTGTAGTGCCTTTCTCTGTCCATAGTTGCAGTGGATACAGAATCAAAAAGATGCACATGAACAAAAAGAGAATCCCCCACAATCTTAATCTGTATTTCCCAAGTTCCTCAGTCCAATACCATCCCATAGGTTGAGAAACAAAGAAGATATATTTTTAATGTACAGACGCTGAAGTAATTATTTTAACCAGATGAATTAAACCAACATTGTATTTGTAATCCAGACATTCATGCTTTTTGATAAATTAAATATATGGTATTGCTTTCAGACAGTTTTGGTACAATATTGATTTATTTCTGAGCTTTATATATTAGATGAATTTTGATCCAGCAGGAAACTGAAGATACTGGGCAACTGATGGATCTGTCCTCTGACTATTTACTCCTGCCTACTGCTGAATTTATTTGCCACTGTTATAGGGAAAGGTCTTTGATGTAGTCTAGAGTGGAGGAAAACAGATCATTTTTTGTGCACCTGCTTTACCTCCATTCATTCTACCCAAATATCAGCTGCCTTTTATTAAGAAAATGGGATCATGACCATTCATCTGCATCTACCCAGGGTTTTTTTTCCTAATATTTTCACCCCTTTTTTGTTCCACCTGAGTCTAATTGAACCAATTCTTTTTGGAATCTGGCATACTTGCATCCTGAGCCTGGTCATCATTGCACAATAACCATGCTTCTCTGCAGTCCTGGCCAGCCCAAGGTGCAGAACCTATGCTCTGGAATCAAACCCTCTAATGCTACTGTATATGGCAGCGCTCAGCATGGCCAATGATCCACCAGGCCAGCAATAATGGACACTTTTACACAGGCATTTTACAGGTTAAATTGCGCTGACAGAAAACTGCCCTCAAATGAATTACAAAATATGGGCGTCTTACATAAGACATCTACTTTAGGCTGCAGAAAAAAAGAACCAGTTATGTTGGTGTGTTTTTAGAATAGGCCAGGAAGAAAAGCAGCATATGTGCACTTGGTTTCCAATCGTATGTGTGATATTTTACTCCCTTCCCCCCCTAGGTATATTGGTTACATTTATAAGTTTATTATTGATGTTACATTGTACTTTACTATTAGGTTCATTTTTAAAAGAGAAACATGTCTAAAAAGTGTCATAAAGCAGCATTTGGATGTTTTTCTCACAAAAGTGTCCAAATTGATTTTTTCAAACCCAATTTTTAGACGTTTTTCTAAGAAGTCTGTCAGAAGTGCAATCAAAACACAAGGGGGTATGTTGGGGGCATGTTAAGGGTGGGATCTGGGCATTCCTAAGACTTGGACGTTTTTCAGCCATAATGGAACAAAACAAAACCATTCAGGACTAAAACTAACATGTTTTGAGCTAGACCTGTATTTATAATGAATAAGGCAAAAAAGTGTGCCCTAAATGATCAGATGACCACTGGAATCAAGGGTGACTCCCCAGTACCCCCAGAGGTCACTGACTCCCTCCCACCCCCAAAAAATGTGAATAAAAATATGACTTTCCAGTCTCTATGACAGCCTCAGATGTTAGACGCAGGTTTATTAGAGCAGCATGTAGGTCCCTGAAGTAGTGCAGTTGTCAGTGCAGTGCATCATTGCATGGGGGACTTAGGTCCCTATCTCCCTCTACCTGTCACATATGTGGTGGAAATTATGAGCCCTCCAAAACTCACCAGAAAACCACTTCACCCACATATAGGTGCCCCCTTTATCCATAAGGGCTATCGTAGTGGTGTACAGTTATGGGCAGTGGGTTTTGGGGGGCTCAGCAGACAAGACAAAGGAGCAACAGTGAGATGTGTACCTGGAAGCATATTTTTGAAGTCCACTGCGGTGCCCCTTAAGGTGCCCCATTTGTCTTTTGGGATGTTTGCTAAAAATGCTGGCCCCTCCTATATCCCAATGGCTTGATTTTCTACATTTTTCACTTTGACGTTCTTTTTTTTCGAAAGTGGACCAAAAAACAAAATGTCCAAAGCACAAAACCTTGTTAGAAACCGTATTTTTGAAAACAAAAGAAAGACATTGTTCTTTTTCAAAAATGACCTTCATTCCTATTCGGATTTTAGACATTTTTTGCAAAGTTGGACTCCATATCGAAAATGCCCATCCACGTGAAACAACAAATAACTTGAACTTTCTGTGCTCAGGTAGGTATGTATAAAATTGCTCTGGTAGGAACACATACAACGTAGCACATATTTTAAATGGTATGAGAGGGATTCTATAGATGCTAACATTTCCAAACTTGATTATATGCATTAATGCTTTGAATAATGGCACATATTTCCAAGGGTGCATATGAGGGGAGCTCAAACTTATGCACACGACTTTGTAGAATTGCTATATGCTATGCACATATCTATAGCACTTAGCTCAGTGGTTCTCAACCAGTGTGTCGGGACACACTGGTGTGATTTGGTGTCGACAGCAAGTCAGTGTTTCCTTTACAACCATCGGTGCCTGCAAGCTGGGAAGACCAGCAATCTTGATCCTCAGGTTCTTGAAATCCCTCTAATCCCTATTTCTGCTTCCCCACTACTACTACTATTTAACATTTCTAAAGCACTGCCAGGGTTACGCAGCGCTGTACAATTTAACAAAGAAGGACAGTCCCTGTTCAAAGGAACTTACAATCTAAAAGGACAAAAATGCAGTCAATCAAATTGGGGCAATCTGGATTTCCTGGATAGAGGTCCATGGTTAGGTGCCAAAAGCAACATTGAAGAGGTGGGCTTTAAGCAAGGATTTGAAGATGGGCAGGGAGGGGGCTTGGCGTATGGGCTCAGGGAGTTTATTCCAAGCATAGGGTGAGGCGAGGCAGAAAGGGCGGAGCCTGGAGTTGGCAGTGGTGGAGAAGGAGAGGAGGAATTTGTCCTGTGAGCGGAGGTTATGGGTAGGAGCGTAGGGGAGATGAGGGTAGAGAGGTAATGGAGGGCTGCAGATTGAGTGCATTTGTAGGTTAGTAGGAGAAGCTTGAATTGTATGCGGTACCTGATCGGAAGCCAGTGAAGTAACTTGAGGAGAGGGGTGATATGAGCATATCGGTCTAGGCGGAAGATAAGACGGGCAGCAGAGTTCTGAATGGATTGAAGGGGGGATAGATGGTTAAGAGGGAGGCCAGTGAGGAGTAGGTTGCAGTAGTAAAGGCGAAAAGTGATGAGAGAGTGGATGAGAGTTCGGGTGGTGTGCTCGGAGAGGAAGGGGCGAATTTTGCTGATGTTATAGAGAAAGAAGCAACAGGTTTTGGCTGTCTGCTGGATATGGGCAGAGAAGGAGAGGGAGGAGTCAAAGATGACTCCAAGGTTGCGGGCAGATCAGACAGGGAGGATGAGGGTGTTGCCGACTGACATAGAGAGTGGAGGGAGAGGAGAAGTGGGTTTAGGTGGAAAGACAATGAGCTCGGTTTTGGCCATGTTCAGTTTCAGGTGGCGGTTGGACATCCAGGCGGTGATGTCGGATAAGCAGGCCGATACTTTGGCCTGAGTTTCCGCAGTGATGTCTGGTGTGGAGAGGTAAAGCTGGGTGTCGTCGGCATAAAGATGATATTGGAAACCATGAGATGAGATCAGCGAGCCCAGGGAAGAGGTGTAGATTGAAAAAAGAAGGGGTCCAAGGATAGATCCCTGAGGAACTCCAACAGAGAGCGGGATGGGGGTGGAGGAAGATCCATGAGAATGTACTCTAAAAGTACGGTGGGAGAGATAAGAGAAGAACCAGGAGAGGACAGAGCCCTGGAACTCAAATGAGGATAGTGTAGCAAGAAGTAAATTATGATTGACAGTGTCAAAAGCGGCAGATAGGTCGAGGAGGATGAGGATGAAGTAGTGACCTTTGGATTTGGCAAGGAACAGGTCATTACAGACTTTAGTGAGTGCTGTTTCTGGCGAGTGTAGAGGGCGAAAACCGGATTGAAGCGGATCAAGGATGGCATGAGAGGAGAGAAAATGAAGGCAGCGGCTGTGAACGGTGCGTTCAAGTATCTTGGAGAGGAAGGGTAGGAGGGAGATGGGGTGGTAGTTGGAAGGACAGGTAGGGTCTAGTGATGTTTTTTTGAGAAGTGGTGTGACTACGGCATGTTTGAAGGTGCCCAATAGTCGAACTGAAAATGTTGCAGATCTGCTGTTCACATTTTCTGTTTGCTACCTAGTTTCTGAGAAGCATATTTTCAGGTTTTTGTGTTGCTTCACAGTATCTGGCAGTGGAGGAATTTTGTGTTGCTGTTACTGAGGTGATACTAGAGTTTGAATATGTTTTGTTGTTTGTCAAGGAAAATCTGGGACTGATGCATACAGCTTTTCGATGTGGGATAGGTAAATTCATTCTAAACTTACAGTTAAACAATGAAATATTTAGGCGTGCTTTGTTCAGCTGTGAATTTTAGTGTTCAGTGTGTCACATATATGAATGTCTGTCAGGTGTGTCACAACAGAAGAAAGGTTGAGAACCAATGACTTTGCTGCTAACACTTATACTAGCTCTAACGCCTAAATATGAAGCTCAAATAAACCCGTTAAGATTACTTTTCAATAAAGGAAAGTAGATGCCTGTATTCTTTTACAGAAGGGAAGGAGTAGCAAGTCACTTAACCCTCCATTACCCCAGGTACATAATAAGTACCTGTATATAATATGTAAAACTGCTTTGATTATAATCCAAGAAAGGTGGTATAGGGGAAGTAGGAAGAGGATCATCACTTAGAAAATACACATTGATTCTTAGCAGCACTTGCATTCACAGAGTTACTCCTGCCTGTGAGCAGCAGAATATTGGGTGTGGGGGGGGGGGGGGGAGGTCAGAAAGGTTATATTATAGAGGTGACTAAATTACTTTTATAAAATGGATGCATTCTCATTACCTACACAAATAGCAGACTCAAGATACGTTCATGATTCTAATAAGCTTCCTAATTGTAAAAGACAAAATACATCTGTTTTTTTTTTCTTTTTGAAAATGTTTATAAAATGGTAATTATATGATGTCATTTTTACATTTATATGTCAATATATGCATATGTGAAGGGCAATACTATGAACTGGGCATCAACATTTAGGCAGCCATTACACACGTAAATATTTAAAACAGACTACACTAAATACACAACTTTCTTGCATGCTGAAAATTGCACATGCAAGTTTGGGTGTGTGCCCAAGTTGTGCGAGTAATTTAATTGAGTAACAAGCCTATTAGCGCCAATAATTGTGTGCTAACAATCAAATTATTGGTGATACAGGCAACAATTTGGATTTATGCGTCCATCTTGCTAGGTGCAGTTCTATAAAGATGCTTGTGTACATTTTTTAGCGTACAAGTGAAAAGTAGGCATGACCATGGCAGTTTCAGCACATTCACTAAGGATGCACGCAGTATTAGAGAATTTGCATGGGGAAGGGGTATGCATGGGCTGGGCATGGGTAGGGTTCCCGTTAAAGTGCTTAACTTACAGAATAGAGTAAGTTAAGAACATCTTTACCTCATGTATGCACCCATACTTATGCCAGCTCTACGACAGTATAAGTGTAAGTGCCTACATTTTAGGTATGCCAATACTGGGTTATGCTAGCATTCCATAATGGAACATCAGAACCTTAGGGGCCCTTTTACTAAAGGGTTGCTGTGTGTCAATGTGCTAGCCATGTGGCAATCTGGAACTATCACTAGCCCAATGTGGGCACCGGCGGTAGTTCCACCCCCAGTGCGCAGCATTTTTGGACTAGCGGAAATATTGGAAAAATATTTCTGCAGAGGGGTACTGCCAGGTTAGTGCATGAGCCCTTACTGCCACCTCAATGTGTGGCAGTAAGAGCTTCCTCCAAAATAGGCATGTGGCCAGGGCCACCAAGAAGGGAAGCAGGGGACAAGGAGGCCCGGTGCCGGTGCTCTGCCGGCCACAGGCCCATCTTCATTCCGTGTCCTGCCTATTTATTTATTTTCTGCATTTATATCCCACATTTTCCCACTCTTTGCAGGCTCAATGTGGCTTACAAATACAGTAGTGGCGTCCTGCCTATGAGGAAACAGGAAGTTACTTCACAGGAGGCGTGACATGGCAGGAACAAAGACCTATAGCCAACAGAGTACTCACTCTCTTTCACTGCTGTGGGAGGGAACAGCAGGGGAGGAGCAGTGGCAGTGGTGGGCAGTAGTGGTGGAGAAGCGGTGGGGCCCTGAAGATTGTTTCCTCGGGTCCAGCTTTGTCTCTCGAGGTGGTCCTAGTCTGACAATTGTGAACCTACCGCACACCTATTTCTGTTTTGGGGCTTTTTACCCTCTGTGGTAAAAGGGGCCCTGGCACATGGCAAAAATGGCTGTCACTGCTAGCGCAGAGCCCCTTTTACCACAACTTAGTAAAAGGGCCTCTTAGTACCCTTATAGAATAGACTCCTACCAGGTGTCCTGAGGGATGCCTAAATAGAGGCGCCCAGTGATATAAGTTACCTCATTATGCCTCTGATAAATGTTTTCCACATGTAAAAGAATGTGCTTCCAGTGTAAGCATGTTCTGGGGTAGAGTGTCAGCAGGATGCACATATTTTATAAATTGGTCTCAAACCAGTACAAAATATAAGCTGGTAAAGCTACACATGGTTTTGGCAGGATTTGTACTCGTATTTTATAAAGGTACATAGGCACGTATGTGTCTATAAAATACACTGCAAATAGGTGCTTTTTGCATTCTCAGTCCAAAATTACTCCAAACTGTACACCTATGCAGTCTATTTGAAATCCCCACTTAAGTAGAGAGAATCAAGATCCTTCTGAATGCCACTTGTGTTCCTTGATGCAGAACAAAACAACATGTCCTTTTACAAATTTTTGACATTTCTTTTGCGTGTCCTCCACAGCAGGATGCCTTGCAAATGAAAGAGGTCAAAGTGGATCATGAGGAGAAAGGCCGAAAAATGAAAACAAAAAACATACTCAGACGCAGCAACTACTGCCGAGCACATATTACAGTGAGAGAAACAAGAAAAAGAATTGAAGGCATTTTTCTTTTCTATAGAGATGTCAAGAAGAAAGAGTGATCTAGTGAACAGTACATTTTTCTTGTGAAATCCCAAGACATGAGTTCAAGACAATCATCTGTTGCTCTCTGTATAACTTTGGGCAAATCTGTTCACTTCCCTGTGACTTGGGGTATAATTAATAATGAGGCATTTATCTTACTGGCTTTCCCAGTCAACAAAAAGAAAGAAAAAAATTAGGGTAAAAGATGGCCTGGTATATACAGCAAAAATCATTGTGAAATCTTGGAAAATGAGGAAACCATGGCTATCCAGGGACTCTAATGACATCTAAAATATTAAGTGCAAAGATTACATATTATATAAATGTTTGATGTAGCTGTCCATAATGTTATTAACTGAGTTCCACATTTCTATGTAAGCTGGAATGAAAGATTTTTGTTTTGCAAATGAATTTAGTAGGCATTTAAAGCTAGAAGCTCTGTTTCTTGTTTGATTTTTTTTCTTTCTTAATGAGTCTTTTGGGGGCTTGGCTTGTGTCTCTAACTAATGTGTTATTGTTTGGCTCAAATTAAGGCTCAAAGATTTGCCAAGAAAATTCAGAAACAAGAACGGAAAGCTACAGTTGTGTAAAAATGTAGGCATCCCTGTTCAAACTGTACAATCCCATGAAACTGTAGGCAAACAGAAGCAGACACAACCTTTAAATAGTTCAAGTTAAACATGACATCTTCAGCAAATTTTAGTGCATAATTATTTTTGGGGGGCAGCCAGCTGTGGAGGACAAGCAAAGAAATGTCAAAAATGGACTATCCAGTGTACGCAAATGTACCTTACGCATTTTCATTGTAGATATGCTGGAAACCCAACTAGCTGTGCGATGATGGGGACAGATTTGATGTCAACAGCTGGAAGATTCATTTCCACCTCATGATGAAGAGGATCATATGAAATATTTTTCCTTTCTTTGTTAGATGCTAATATTTGCTTTCTTTACATTTATTTATATTTACTGCTGTATAATCCTTAGAGGACTCTGCATTAAGGAATGAATGTTTAAAGCAACCACGACAGCATAGTAGCACCCAGGTTAAGAGTCCACAGTTTACTGCAATTTCCCCACTCTAAAAAATGAGAAGAATGAATCAATTCATGCAATACTGGAATTCATGCCATTAGAAGTTTCATAAGGTGCTAAAAACACATCTATTATATATCAGTTGTTCGCAAACCTGGTCCAGGAGGCACCAAGCCAGTCAGATTTTCAGGATATCCACAATGAATAGGCTTTTAGCCTAGATTTGAGAATGGCCAGAGATGGAGCTTGACATACAATTCTAATTGTTCAGGATGATGTTAACTTCCTAGTGTTGTCCTAGCTTTATATATGCAAATGAGTTAAACATTAATATTTCACACACATTTTTGCAATGGGAACCAGGAGAAAAGATAACTACACCAGCTTCTCTCTGTGCTAATGTGGTAGTACATTTTAGTACCTACACAAGAACATAAAAATAACCATAATGGTCCATCTAGCCCAGTATCCTGCTTCTAGCAGTGGCCAATCCAGATCACAAGTACCTGGCAGAAACCCAAATAGCAACATTCCATGCTACCAGTCCCGGGGCAAGCAGTGTTTTCCCCATGTCTATCTCAATAACAGACTATGAAATTTTCCTCCAGGAACTTGCCCAAACCTGTTTTAAACCCAGATATGCTAACCACCGTTACTACATCCTCTGGCAACCAGTTCCAGCACTTTGCAATTCATTGAATGAAAAAGAAAATATTTCTTTCTGTTTGTTTTAAAAGTATTTCCCATGCAATGAGTGTCCCCTGGTCGTTGTACTTTTTGAATGAGTGAAAAATTGATTCACCTCCACCTGCTCCATACCATTCAGAATTTTGTAGTCCTCAATCATATCCCCCCTCAGCCATCTCTTTTCCAAGCTGAAGAGCCTTAACCTTTTTAGCCTTTCCTTATACAGGAGAAGTTCCATCCCCTTAGTTATATCTATCTATCTATCTATCTATCTATCTATCTATCTATCTATCTAGAGAGATTTTTTTTGTTTGTGAAAACCAGCCTGCCAAGATGGTTTTGAGTACCAGGTTTTGCTGAACTGAACATGAACAAGCTGTTTTCTACGATCCTTCATCAAAGCAGCCCTTTAATTCTGAATTGAAATAAACGTCTGCTACTAGCAGACTATATACAAAGGAAAATGTTTGTGGAAATATTTGCAAATGTGACTTTATGAGCGTTAGTACACAAAATTCTGCCCAGAATGCTCTGGTTTCTGCATGTTTTAACTTATAAAGTTATGATTGCAGTAAGTGTCCACACTTAAGTGCATCAGACTCAAATATGCTGTTCCTGATATTTGCAAATATATATTTCTTCCAGCACTTTGCTATGTGATATTCATCACCCCAAAAGCATTATGGACATGTGAGGCACCTCGAAATTAAGAGGAATGCCCAATTCTCTCTCTCACACACTATAATAATGGCATTTTCTTTTTCATAAAGAGCATTGGAAAAGTGCCAAAATACCTTCAAAATCTGAAAGCAGAAGGTAAGGATTTTTATTTTTATTTGTGAGCTTGTGCTCTGAGAACACATTCATTTTCATTCATGATAGTGTCATCAGACTTTAGATTTAGGTCACACCTTTCTCAGAAATTCAGTTACATTCAAGTACAATAGGTATTTCTTTGTCCCCAGAGGGTTTACAATCTAAGGGGTCCTTTGACCAAACCGTGGTAAAAGGGGCTCTGCGGTGGAGTTAATGTGTGGGTTTGCTGTGTGCCAAGGGCCCCTTTTAACGCTGCCGTTAAAATATTTTTTTCTTTTAAGGGAAGAAATGGCCAAGTGGTAAGTTAAACACCATTGCCCCTCCTTGCAGCAATTTCCTGGGGGAGCTCTTGCCACCTCCCATTTAGGAGGTGGTAGGGGCAATGGCGGTAACCAGGCAACACATGGCACTGCCTGATTACTGCCGGGCACACCCCCGGTGCTAGAAATTTTAAAAAATTTACTAGCACTGGAATTGGCGCATAGTGGGAGTCAGAACTACTGCCAGCCTTCCCTGGGAGCCCGGTGGTAGGGCCAAATCACTGTGTGCCAAATCAACACTACCCCTACAACCCTTTTGTAAAAAGACCCCTAAGTTTGCACCTGAGGAAATGAAAGGATAAGTGACTTGCCCAGGATCACAAGGAGCAGCAGTAGGATTTGAACCTGGCTTCCCTGATTCTTAGCCTGCTGCTCTAACCACTAGACTACTTCTGGGGAAAAAAAAAATATATATACACATATAAATTCTATATCCATACTCTCCATCAAAGAATATTAACCCTCCTTTCTCCCATTGCTTGAAAGAACGACTTTTACATAGGGTCTGTGAGATACCATAAGACAATTGGTACCAAAGGATATCTGGGACTTTTGTTCCTCCTTGCCTTTGTCATGGTAGTTGGAGGTTATCTTTGCATCTGTAGAATTTTAAGAGTCTACCCCCATTTGTTTCTCATTCTGTCTACAACATTTAGTGGTCCTTTTACTATGCTGCAGTAAAAAGTGGCTTTAGAGCACCCTTGCATGGGTTTTTCCTGTGTACTAGGGCCATTTCTAGCTCAGCAAAAAAAAAAATGGCCATATGCTAATGTTCACATTAGTGCACAGCGATTAAATAAAATTACCCTGTGAGTCCTTACTGACACCTATTTTGTAGGTGGTAACTGCTCATGCAGAAATCCAGCGCTAACCAGTTCGTACATGATAATATAGCCGTGCTGATTAATGCAGAAAAGCCCACTTTCTGTCCTCCACAGACGCCCCTCCAACAAAAATTGAAAAATATTTTTTTTGCATGTGGTTAGCATGTGCTGATTTGCAACTTACCATAGGCTGACTGAGCGCATCCCACAGTAAGCCATTTTAAGCCACAACGAGGGGTCCTTTCACTAAAGGGTTGACGCGCAGCAACAGGCTTGCTGCATGCTAATCTGGAACTACTGCAGGAGCCTGGTGGTAGTTGCCACCCCCAGCACGCACTATTTTCTATTTTCATAGCGCGAATTCTTACCTGGTGGTAATCAGGCAGCACTACGCGCTGCACGGTCACCACTGGGTTAGCACAGGAGCCTTTATTGCCACCTCAGTGGGTGGAAGTAAGTGCTTTCCCCCCCCCCCTCCGAAATGGCCGCACAGCAAGTGGTTCATTTACTGGATGGCAATTTCTTTTCCAGCAAACAGAAGGCCTTCTACCCGCTGCTGTAAAAGGGGGCCTCAGCATGCATCAAAAACATGCGCTAATGATAGTGTAGGTCCCCTTTTACCACAACTTAGTAAAAGGACCCCTATGTGCATGCTAGACCTTGACACAGCTAAGTAAAAAGGCCCCTTCATTACTTCCTTAACTGCATTACAAAAGTGCCAAAATGACATGTTTTGATACAAAGTAATCAAATAATTTGTTCACGTTTCGATGCAACAACTCGTACATTATGTACATAAGTATTGCATTCTGGGACAAACCAAAGGTCCATCAAGCCCAGCATCCCCCACCAACTTTTACCCTCTTCCATTAAACCCAACTGACAACATGGCTGGTGTAACTATGGGTGTGTAAATGTTAGGCGTACCGATACTAGGTTACATTCGTGTTCTATAACGGAACCTGATAGCCTAGGTGCCATTATAGAATAGACTCCTATCATGCATTCTCAGGACAGGCCCCAGTTCTAGAATTCTCCATGACCCTTATCTATAAGCACATCCTTAAATATAATTATTCACTGCTGCTCATAAGTCTTTGCTCTTTGTGCTCATATATCTCTGTGGCATTAATGCACAGGAGACGTCTATTTCAATTGAAAAAAAAAACCCTCCAGAATGAGAAGTTATAGGATGAAATTATAAGGTTGTAGGCTCAGGAGTAATCTAAGGAAATATTATTTTATATAAAGTGTGGTGGATACGTGGAACGGCCTTCTGGCGGTAGAGACAAAGATGTATCTAAATTCAAGCAAGCATGGGACATGCAAGTGGGATCTCTTAGCGAGAGAAAGATATAGTGGATGGTGTGGATAGGAAGACTGGATAGACCATTTGGCCTTTATCTGCCTTCATGTTTCTATGTTTCTGTAGTTCTTGTTTCTATTTTGCAAAAAGTAGAGTCCAGTGAAAGCCATTTAAAGATTCATTCCTAGAATATTCAGCTCACCCCCAGGATGAATCCGTTGCTCATGTTCTCTCTGTGTTATTTCTGATTACATGGTAATCTTTATATTTGAGTGGAGGTGTAACCTAGTGGTTAGTGCAGCAGACTTTGATCCTGGAGAGCTGAGTTCAATTCCCACTGCAGCTCCTTGTGACTCTGGGCAAGTCACTTAACCATCCATTTTCCCCGGTACAAAATAAGTACCTTATATATGAAAACCACTTTGAATGTAGTTGCAAAATACCACAGAAAGGCAGTATATCAAGTCCCATTTCCATTTCCCATATTAAAAAAAAACCATATAGATCTTCAGAGGCTAACAGAAAAGGTGTGGGGGAAATCATGCCTGGTTACTCATGAAAGTAACAGCACACCTCTTTCCCTACTTTGCCAAAAAATGGCAAATTGTTTTTTTTTTCTTAAAAAGGTATTTAGTTAATTAGGTGAAAGCAAAGCAAATTTGTATCAGCAAATTGCTCTCAGTAGCAATTATTTGATCATTAATTCTTCATATGCATTCGCCAGTACAGCAGTTAGGGTAAACTGCACTTTCTTAATTTTCTCTTTCAATTACTAAAGTAATGCAAGGTACTTCTAATGCAGATGTAATCATTCTGCTTCAATTGGCTGCAGCTTGGTTGTACGGCAAGAAGAAATTGATGTAGAAATAAAAAAGAATAAAAGATATGAAAAAAGGTTTCCATGGGCCCAGTTCCCCAGCAATGAAGCAGTAAATTAAGTTTTGCATACAGCTTTCTCCTTTCTTTTTCACGTAAAACTACCTTTAATTATTTGCTATTACTACAATGTCTTGCGAGATACAATTAAAAAAAAAATCAGTTTTTAGAGTGAATATAATCTTTTCTGTGATATGAAGAGCAGGGAAGTGATTTTACTGAAAACCTTGTTATCAGCAGGGCAAGTTGATTTTCACAAGAAAATCCCTGTGGAATTTCCCTTTGAAAATAAGGAATGGCAAGGAAATTGTGGGTTCTTTTTTAGCCATATACTTCTCACTTGCACCACAATCTATTATAACCCTGTCCAGAAGCACAGCCAGGTTGAGGGTGTGGGGGAAGCGGAAAGCGGACTGTTGATGGCACCGGCATGTATTTTAAATGCAACAGATTCCATCCAAAATAGGCATTGGCACCATTGGAAGTCCTTTTTGGAGGAGCGTCTGCTCCTCTGGTGACCCACCTAGCTACGCCTCTGACCCTGTCCCCTTTTCACTAGCTAACATAAGGCAACATTAAATTGTGTGTATCTTGGTTAAACACATGTTTAACCAAGTAAAAACATATGGTTATTGTGCTCCGTAATTCTGTATTAAATTTGGGAGTTATGTGAATAATACTATTTTGTACAGAAGGGTTTCAATATTTATGAGTTCTATTACATAGAAACATAGAGAATGAAGGCAGATAAAGACTATTTGGCCTATCTAGTCTGCCCATCCATGCCATCTACTATCCCTTCCTCTCCCTTACAGGGCAAGATGCTAATGGGGTCTGTGGTGGAATGTTCAAGAAGTTACTGATTCCATTTAACAATGCTCCCTCACAGAGCCACATAAAATCCTGCAGAAAGGGGTGTGGTTCAGTTGAGGTAGAGCATGGAGGGCGTGGTTCAGTTAGGCAGATAAAAGTTGAGCACAGTGAGGCCAGAGAGGAGACTCAGGGAAGACAAGAACAGACTTCCGGCATATGCCTTCACCTCATCTGTGTAAACAGCAGAAGCTTAATTCAGGTAGGCCAAGTTTTACCTTGAAAGTTTGTAAAATCCTAATCCTGAAGGCGAGATCAGAACCAGGTCTGGTTTTGGATAATCTTGAAAACAAAAATCAGTACACACTAAGACTGTGGGGCCCTGTCAGACACAGAGCTGCAGGAAGATTATAATTGCAGTCCAAGAGACTTTTATTCTTAATTTTATTCACGCCGGTGAACAGAACATTCTTTTAAATATAAATAAACCATTTTGCTTTACTTTCACCTCTCTGAATAGCTGTGTCTATTGCGGATCTGCACCCACACCATTGTTCATGCCAGGGGCGTAGCCAGACTTCGGCAGGAGGGAGTCCAGAGCCCGAGGTGAGGGGGCACATTTTAGCCCCCCCTGGCACCACCGACACCCCCCCGCCATTGCCGACACCCACCCACCCCGCCCCTGCTGACTTTGCCCCCCCTGCCGCCTACCCTCTCAACCCCCCCTCCCGCTGCCAACCCGCCGTCGCCTACCTTTGCTAGCGGGGGACCCCAACCCCCGCCGGCCGAGGTCCTCTTCTGCTCATAAAAGGCTTCCTTCTGTTGTACGTGAAGGATGTCAGAAACAGAAGGAAGCCTTTTGCAAGCAGAAGAGGACCTTGGCCGGCAGGGGTTGGGGTCCCCCGCCAGCAAAGGCAGGTGACGACGACGGCGGGTTGGCGGCGGGAGGGGGGGCTCAGGCGGGTCATCGGCAGGGGGGGGTTCAGGGCCAAATCTACGGGGGCCCTGGCCCCACGTAGCTACGCCACTGGTTCATGCTACTATAGGAACTTGATCCAGATCAGCTTGGGAGTTCATTCATTAGACTTTCTATGAATTCACACCTTTTCCATGAAGATGTACAGTGGGGGAAATAAGTATTTGATCCCTTGCTGATTTTGTAAGTTTGCCCACTGACAAAGACGTGAGCAGCCCATAATTGAAGGGTAGGTTATTGGTAACAGTGAGAGATAGCACATCACAAATTAAATCCGGAAAATCACATTGTGGAAAGTATATGAATTTATTTGCATTCTGCAGAGGGAAATAAGTATTTGATCCCCCACCAACCAGTAAGAGATCTGGCCCCTACAGACCAGGTAGATGCTCCAAATCAACTTGTTACCTGCATGACAGACAGCTGTCGGCAATGGTCACCTGTATGAAAGACACCTGTCCACAGACTCAGTGAATCAGTCAGACTCTAACCTCTACAAAATGGCCAAGAGCAAGGAGCTGTCTAAGGATGTCAGGGACAAGATCATACACCTGCACAAGGCTGGAATGGGCTACAAAACCATCAGTAAGACGCTGGGCGAGAAGGAGACAACTGTTGGTGCCATAGTAAGAAAATGGAAGAAGTACAAAATGACTGTCAATCGACAAAGATCTGGGGCTCCACGCAAAATCTCACCTCATGGGGTATCCTTGATCATGAGGAAGGTTAGAAATCAGCCTACAACTACAAGGGGGGAACTTGTCAATGATCTCAAGGCAGCTGGGACCACTGTCACCACGAAAACCATTGGTAACACATTACGACATAACGGATTGCAATCCTGCAGTGCCCGCAAGGTCCCCCTGCTCCGGAAGGCACATGTGACGGCCCGTCTGAAGTTTGCCAGTGAACACCTGGATGATGCCGAGAGTGATTGGGAGAAGGTGCTGTGGTCAGATGAGACAAAAATTGAGCTCTTTGGCATGAACTCAACTCGCCGTGTTTGGAGGAAGAGAAATGCTGCCTATGACCCAAAGAACACCGTCCCCACTGTCAAGCATGGAGGTGGAAATGTTATGTTTTGGGGGTGTTTCTCTGCTAAGGGCACAGGACTACTTCACCGCATCAATGGGAGAATGGATGGGGCCATGTACCGTACAATTCTGAGTGACAACCTCCTTCCCTCCGCCAGGGCCTTAAAAATGGGTCGTGGCTGGGTCTTCCAGCACGACAATGACCCAAAACATACAGCCAAGGCAACAAAGGAGTGGCTCAGGAAGAAGCACATTAGGGTCATGGAGTGGCCCAGCCAGTCACCAGACCTTAATCCCATTGAAAACTTATGGAGGGAGCTGAAGCTGCGAGTTGCCAAGCGACAGCCCAGAACTCTTAATGATTTAGAGATGATCTGCAAAGAGGAGTGGACCAAAATTCCTCCTGACATGTGTGCAAACCTCATCATCAACTACAGAAGACGTCTGACCGCTGTGCTTGCCAACAAGGGTTTTGCCACCAAGTATTAGGTCTTGTTTGCCAGAGGGATTAAATACTTATTTCCCTCTGCAGAATGCAAATAAATTCATATACTTTCCACAATGTGATTTTCCGGATTTAATTTGTGATGTGCTATCTCTCACTGTTACCAATAACCTACCCTTCAATTATGGGCTGCTCATGTCTTTGTCAGTGGGCAAACTTACAAAATCAGCAAGGGATCAAATACTTATTTCCCCCACTGTATTTCCTTAGGTTACTCTGAGTCTATCCTATTTCACCATCATTCTATACCCTCTTTTTCCAGATCTTCCTTTCAATTGCAAGAGATTCACCTCCTTTGCATTTATCCTGCATGAGTACTTAAATGTCTCTATCATATTTCCCCTCTCCTGCCTTTCTTCCATATATTAAGATCTTTCAGTCTGTCCCCATATACTTTAGGATAAAGAACACTGACCATTTTAGTAGCTGCCCTCTGGACTAACTCCATCCTGTTCATATCTTTTTGAATGTGCAATCTTCAGAATTGTACACAATATTCTAAATGAGGTCTCACCAGAGTCTTATACAGGCACATCATCACCTCCTTTTTCCCACTGGCTATTCCTCTCCCTATCCACCCAAGCATCCTTCTAGCTTTCACCGTCATCTTTTCTACCAGTTTGGGTACCTTAAGATCATCACATATGATCACACCCAAGTCCTGCTCCTCTTTTTTGTGCACAAACGTTCTTCACCCCCTAAACTATACTGTTCCCTTTGGTTTTTGCAGCCCAAAGGCATGACCCTGCATTTTCTAATGTTAAATATTAGCTGTCAAATTTCAGACCATTCCTGTAGCTTCGCTAACTCCTTCTTCATGTTATCCACACCATCAGGGGTGTCTACCCTATTGTAGATTTTGGTATCATCCATAGAGGCAATATCGCTTCAAAAATGTTAAAAAGAAAGAACCTAAGATTCGAACCTTGTGGCACACCACTTCTAACATCTTTTTCCTCAAAATGAGCTCCATTTACCACTACCCTCTGTCTTCTTCCACTCAATCAGTTCCTTACTCAGCCAGTCACTTTAAGGCCCATACAGAGGGCTCTCAATTTATTTATTAGTGAAACCGTGTCAAAGGCTTTGCTGAAATCTAAATACACTACATCTAGCACAGTCCCTCAATCTAACTCTCTGGCCACTCAGTCAAAGGAATTCATCAGATTTGTCTGACAAGACCTGCCTCTAGTGAAACCATATTGCCTCAGGTTCTGTAATTCATTAGAGTCCAAAAACTTTACTATTCTTTGTTCCAAAAGTGTTTTCATTAATTTACTTACCATAGAAGTCAGACTTACCAGCCTGTAGTTCCCAACCTCTTCCTTACTTCCACTTTTGTGGAGTGGGAACACATCTGCTCTTATCCAGTCCTCCAGGACCACTCCCGACTCTAGGGAAGCTGCTAGAACTTCCCTAAGTTTCTTCAGTACCTCCGGATGTATACCATCCAGCCTCATTGCTTTGTCCACCTTTAGGTTTGTCAGCTCCTCATGAACATAGTCCTCTGAAAATTGTTCAGGGGCTACTACCCCTTCATTCTTATTTGTGTTTGTCTTCTGCAGTCCTGCTCCCAGCCCTCCAGCTGTGAACAGAGAAGAGACATTTTTGTTAAGCAATTCTGCCTTATCTTTATCAGCTTCTACATATTCCTCCCCTTCACCTTTGAGTCTTAGAATGCCACTCTTGCACTTCCTCCTATCACTAACATATCTAAAAAAATGTCTTGTCCCCCCCATTTTACCCTATTGGCTATTTTTTCTTCCATGTGAATTTTTGCTTTCCTGACTACTCATCCAGTTTCTCATAGCTTTTCCAGATATTGTTGACTGCCTTCCTCTTTCTGTGGTCTCTTGTAGGATTTTTTTTTTTGTTATCTTTTCAGCTACTGTTACTGTTATTTACTTTCCATAAAAAAAAAATAAAAAAGGTTTGTTGCCCTTACAATAGCTTCTTTCAGTTTTGCCCACTGCTTTCCAACTTCTTCCAGATGTTCCCATCCAGACAATTTCTTGAGGTAATCCCCCATCTGAACAAAGTTAATTTTTTTTGAAGTCTAGAACTTTTGTTTTTGAATGAACCTCTCCACACCTATCTTAATATTAAACCACACTATCTGGTGATCACTGGATGCCAGATGATCACCTACATCAGAAACATTCTCCCCATTAGTAAGCACTAAGTCCAGTATGGCCTCATCCCGTATGGGTTCCATTACTAACTGCTGGAATAGTTCCCCCTGTAAAGAGACCAGGATCTCCCTGCTTCTAAAAGACCCCACAATTGGGAGGCCATAATCAACATCTGGCATATTAAAATCACCTATTAGTAGTACTTCCCCTTTCACAACTATATTTTGAATGTCTTCAATTAAATCTCTGTTCATTTCTTCTGTCTGTGAAGGAGGCCTGTATATCACACCAATATAAATACATTTGCCATGCCCTTTTTCTAGATTGACCCACAGTGCCTCTTCCTTACCCTGCAGGTCCTGCAATTGTGCTGCATTAATATTATCTTTAATATATAATGCCCCTCCCCCTCCCTACCCTGTTGTTCCTGAACAAATTATAGCTGTGTATACCTATATCCCAGCCATGGTTCTCTTTGAATCATGTCTCTGTGATCGCCACTAAATCCAAATCAGCCTCTTCCATTACAGCCTCAAGGTCTA
Source organism: Microcaecilia unicolor (assembly GCF_901765095.1). NCBI lineage: Eukaryota > Metazoa > Chordata > Amphibia > Gymnophiona > Siphonopidae > Microcaecilia > Microcaecilia unicolor. Next base: position 158,328,462 of record NC_044034.1, on the reverse strand, counting down.
AAACCTTATTTCCCATATGTTGGGCATTAGTAAATACTGCTTTCCAGACATTGCCCCTTTTCCCTATTTGTATAGTATTTAATGTTTCACTTGTCTGAGTGCTTGCACTTACCTGGGGGCTTTGATCACCCTGACCTAAAGATTCCAGTTTAAAGTCCTCTTCAGTAGGTTAGCCAGTTTGCTGCTGAAGACACTTCTTCCTTCTTTGATAGATGGCAACCATCTCTGCTCAGCTGCCCATGGAAAAGCATGCCATGGAACAGGAAGCCAACATGCTCTTGATGACACCATCTGTGCAGCCACATGTTCATCTCCTAGATTGCTCTATAGATATGTTTCTACCGCTCAGCTCAGGACATCTAGAAGAAGGTGCCCAGCAAAAGAATGGTCCTCTGTAATAACCTCATCGGTGGTGACCTAAGAACATCTTGAAGTCAGGCAGTCACTCCCTCACTGTGAATTGTACTCATTCTTATCAAGATCTTCAATCCCTGCTGTTTTTAGTACTTTCAATCAATCTGTCTGGCTTCCTAACTGTTTAAACAAGCCTAGGTAGTGGATTTCCATGCATAGTTGCCGAGTTCTATAGCTTTCTATGGAAATAAGAATAGATTTGTCCCATTTAATAGAAATAATGCTTAGTGTAATGTAGCTGTAGATTTGTTGACACCTCAGTGTAGCTAGACCACAGCAGACCGCTGTTAGAAGACAGCAATGGAGACGATGCCAGAAGGGCAGTAAAGCAGACGGCTGCCAGTGATTTATGAATTATTTCTCTGTGCATACTCTGAGCAGCAACATTACACATTCGTGAATTTGACACTGCGTTTTAAACCTTTTGTTTCTGCATTTTGTCTTCTAGCCTAAATCATCAAGGGAATCCCATAATGTCCTAGAGAAAATGAAAAAGCAGGTGTTCAGGCCACCATGAAAAATTCAAATCGCTTGATTACTCTTCTATGGAAGATGATTTGTTTTACTGTCTGAAATAACACAATTATATTACTTTCCATTTCCATCTGTAGTTACCTCAAAGAAAAGATAAAGGAATAAATTAGACTTATTTTAACTATGTTCTTTGAATAATTACATGAGAGAGTGAACAAGGACTGAGGATGAAATCTTTCTGGCTACAAAGCAGACAAATACATTTGCTAACGGTTTGGATTTCTATTACTATTCTCTAAGGGCTTGGTTTTCATTTTGTCTTTTTGTATATTACTTAGTAAATTTCAAAGAAACAAAATAGTTGATCAAGAAAATACAAGCAAACATATTTACAAGTATATCATCAAAGCATTACTAAGTATTTCTTAGCCACTGTTATGAAGGATGGGCCTGGTTTTCAGTTGGCATGACAAATGTTTCAAGTTAAGCACTGGTCCTGGCACTTAACTATGGGGTCCTTTAACTAAAGGGTTGGCGCACAGCAATAGGGTTGTTGCTCGCCAATCCAGAAGTACTGCCGGACTACTGCAGGAGCCTGGCACTAGTTCCCATCCCCCATCACGTGTCATTTCCGGCACTACAAAAATATTTTCAATTTGTAGCACTGGTGCTTACCCAGCGGTAATCAGGCAGCACTGTACACTGCCTAGTTACTGCCAGGTTAGCGTGGGAGCCCTTTTCATCACCTCAATGGGTGGTGGTAAGTGCCCCCCCTCACGAAATCCGAAATGCTAACACAGGCCTCCTTTTACCACAGCTTAGTAAAAGGATCCCTATCTGAGTATACTCAGTGGTATTATCTGGGGGATTCTAGAAATGATGCCTAAATTAGGTGCTAATTCTGTGCCCACATTTTGGCAAGGAAGCAAGCTTCAATGGCTGCAAGGTCTGAAATAGGGCCAAAGCAGCAGAATGGTGTGGAAATACACTTAAGCACCCAGTTATAGGATAGCATCTAAGTATATCTGCGTACAATTGCAAAAGGAGTGTTCCTATGGCAGGGGCTTGAGCGAGTCATGCACATTGCAGAAAATCGCACGCAGTATTATAGAATACCACAGATGCGCACCCAACTTGTGTGCCAGGATTTACGCCTGGTTTCATTTCACATAAGTCCTCATAGCCAAAGTTTGGCACAGAATTCAGCACTCAACACTATCTTATAAAGAACGCTCATCCCAGAGCACCCTCTGTAGTCTAGTACAGGGCTCGGATTTTATTCAGCACCCATATTTGAGTGCCATTTACTAAATCTAGCTCTAATTGTTTAAGAAACATCATTGAGGGGTTCTTTTACTAAGATGTGGTAAAAGGAGGCCTGACTAGCGTCAGTGCATGTTTTTGACATACACTGAGATCCCCTTTTCCCGCAGTGGGTAAAAGGCTGTCTTTTTTCTCAAAAAGAAATGACCACGCGGTAAGTGAACCATTTGCCATGTGGCCATTTCGGGGGGGGGGGGGGATCACTTACCACAACCCATTGAGGTGGCAGTAAGCACTCCCATGCTAACCTGGCGGTAACTGGGCAGTGCATGGCGCTGCTTGATTACCGCCAGGTAAGCACCGATGCTACAAAACTAGAAAATATGTTTGCAGTGCAGGAAATGGCATTTGCTGGGGGTGGGAACTACCATTGGGCTCCTGCAGTAGCCCGGTGGTAGTTCCGGATTGGCACATGGCAAGCATATTGCCACGCGCCAACCCTTTAGTCAGGGGCGTAGCCAGACTTCGGCAGGAGGGAGGTCCAGAGCCCGAGGTGAGGGGCACATTTTAGCCCTTCCCGGTGCCACCGCCCCCCCCCCCCCCCCCCGCCGCCAGCACCGCCACCAACAACTTTGCCCCCCCCCCCCGCTGAAGACCATCTCAATCCCCCCTCCCGTCGCCAACCTGCCGTCAACCCGCTGTCGCCGTCTGATACCTTTGCTGGCAGGGGACCCCAACCCCCGCCAGCCGAAGTCTCCTTCCTTCGTTTTGTTTCTGAGCCTTGCGATCTGCAGGGCTTCATTCTGTTTCTGTGAGTCTGACGTCCTGCACGTACAACGTGCAGGATGACAGAACTCAGAAACAAAACGAAGGAAGAAGGCTTCGGCTGGTGGGGGTTGGGGTCCTCCGCCAGCAAAGGTAGCAGACGGCGGGTTGACGACGGGTTGGCGGCGGGAGGGGGGGTTGAGAGGGTCATTGGCAGGGGGGTCCAGGGCCAAATCTACGGGGACCTAGGCCCCCGTGGCCCCATAGTAGCTACGCCACTGCCTTTAGTAAAAGGGCCCCTCAATGTACATACAAGTGGTGACTGCTCCATTGACTCTCCATTTAATTTAAGACAGAATTCATTTTTATAGAACTCACAGATGGTTAGGCTGAAAGAAAAACCACTATTACTTCACAGAGAAAAAGACCAGAAATAAATCTTTCAACTAATATGAACATACGTACAATGAGCAAAACTAAAAAGTCATCACAGGTCACAAACTTATCACTCTTGGGGACCCTTTTGCTAAAGTGGTTTAAGTTTTGGCTTAGGGGTCCTTTTGCTAAGATGTATTAAGCACTAATGCATGCTTACTGTAGCTTAAAGGGGTTACCATGGGATATGCTCAGGTGTCCTGCAGTAAGTTCCCAATCTGTACACACTATCGGCACTCTAAAAAATATTTGTTAACATTTGGTTAAGGAGGCGTATATGGGGGCAGAGAGGGGGGTGTCTGTGCTAATCAGGGGCTCATTTACTAAGCTATGCACACCCAATGTGTGCCAAATTGGAACTACAGCCTAGCTATTGTGTGCCCCTGGCGGTAATTCCATTTTTGATGCGCACCCAAAACACACGGTAGAAAATATTTTGTATTTTCTACCGCATGGCACTTACTCGGCAGTAATTGGCAGTCTACATGCACTGGCCGCTTACCGCCTGGTTAGTGTGTGAAACTTTACAGCTAAGTCAATGGGTGGCGGTAAGGTCTCGGGCCAAAAATAGATGCACATTGGTTTTAATTTTGCTTTACTTCCATTTTCGGCCCACCAAAAAAAATGACTTTTTTTCCAGGTGCACTGAAAAAGTGACCTGCATGTGTCCAAAACATGTGCCTACACCAGCACAGGCCACATTTTGGAATGCCTTAGTAAAAGGGCCCATTAGCGCATCTACAATATCACACACTAATTGATTCGAGCAGGATTAGCACATTAGCCCTTATCAATTGTTTTTAATGGCCACGTGCTAATGGTGACATTCACACATGACCATTAATACAAAAAAAATTGAAAATTGGCCATTTTACTGCTGCAGTAAAAATGGCCTTAGCATGTGGGAAAAACCCGCACGAGGATGCGCTAAATATTCAGTCAGATGGGGTTAGTATATTTTTAAATGCTGACTACCACAGGCAGAATTCAACTCTGATATTCAATGTCAGGCCATGTCCAGGCACCAGGAGTAGAGGAATAGCCTAATGGTTAGTGCAGTGGCCTAAGAACCAATTTCCACTGCACAATATAAATTTATATACCATCAAATGAATATTCATGTTGTAAAATAGCAACATAAATTGTTCATAATTGAACATAATGAACAAAGGAACAGTGACAACCTAGAGAGGGACATTAACCACAAGAGCTCCATAGTAAATACTCTATTCAATTCCAAATGTGACAGTATCAGAGATGTTACATATGTGAATCAGTGTAAAACACAGGTACTGATCTATACATTGCAGTTTCAGTGTGGCTCAGTTGCTGTTTGAATGGTGAGTCTATGACATTATAAGATTAAAATAAAGATATTATTTTTTTAAATGTGGCATGAAAATGTCAATTGAGTGTGTGTTAATGATGGTTAGTGTTTGGTAGATCAGCCGTTACTCTTGCACCATCCTGACACTGAATGGACCAACTTTAGCAGATGGTGTCTGGTGACCACTTGATTCCAGGCAGCAGTATCAGTTCTCTTTAATGTAGGATGCAATGTAGCATAATCTGTTTTTCTTTCTTTCCAATCCAAGATTGTTACATTTCTATATTTTAGATTTTGCATCTGTTTCCAACACTACAGAAATACGATTGCTCTCAAGCACTGAATTGAAGCAATATGTTTAAGTCTAGCTCTCTAGAGATGAAGTCTCCTTGGTAAGTTGCCTTACTATATATAGTTCAGCATTGTTCAGCATTGTTCAGCATAGTTCAGCATTGTATAGTCCTGTGTAAACTTTAGGTACTCTGTGAAAACATAGAATAATATTGCCACAGTAGCAAGATATGAACATACTGCCCGATATTCAAAATGAGGCTCCTTCCCAGTTAAGTTGCTTGCTGCCACCCAGCCTATGATATTCAGCAGCAATTAACCAGCAATGCCACTGAATATTAAATCTGCCCTGCCATTTTCAAAGTGGGCTGGTCAAAGGCAGTACAGAGTTGGTGCTGGTTATGCTGGTGCCAGAAATATTCAATGCTAGAACCCTCTTAGATAACCGGGCAACCTGCATAAGTTAAAGCAGGTTTGTTGACCACCTCTGAACCCCCTTCACAACCCCCAATTGCAATCCTTCCTCCCTCCTGAAGTAATTCAAGATTAGCCCTGTCACATCTGTGGCCGTGACCACCCTCATACTTACCCTGTTTCTGGGAGTCAGTGGCTGTGCTGGCTTCTGCTTGTCTCTGTGTCTGTCTCTGTCTTAGTTTCTCTTTGGCTCTGTGTGCTGATTGCCTTACTGGACCTCACCTGTGTGGGCTATGCCTCTTCCAAGATGGCTGCCACCTCCTCTATGCCAGTATCCAAGACGGCTCCTGCTTGTCCTTCCTGTGGGCTCACTTCCTCTGTGTGTCAAGCCTCTGTTTGGAGGCAAGGAACTTCCTGCTTCTGTCCTGCTGGTGGTGACTCATCAGTGAGTTCCTTTATAAGGAGGGCCTGTGCTTGCAGTCAGGGCCTTCGCATGGTGTCATTGTCTGTTGTCATGCCCAGACATGCTTCTAAGCCTGTCTTCTGTGTGGGCTTCTTGTTCTTCTGTTTTGTACCTATGGGCTGCTTGCTCTTCTGTTTAGGACCTGTGGGCTGCTTGCCCTTCTGTGTGGTCTTCTTGCTCTTCTGTTTAGGACCTGTGGGCTGCTTGCTCTTCTGTGTGGGCTTGCCCTTCTGTTTAGTACCTGTGGGCTGCTTGCCCTTCTGTGTGGGCTTGCTCTTCTGTTTAGTACCTGTGGGCTGCTTGTCCTTCTGTGTGGGCTGGTGCTCTTCTGTCCCCAGTACCTGTGGGCTGGTTGCCCTTCTGCGTGGGCTGCTAGCCCTTCTGCCTTTAGTCTGTGTTCAGCCCTGGTTTCCCCGACTGTGTTTGCAGCCTGTCCAACTCCCTGCTTGTATATTCTGTGTGCACATCCTGAACCTTGTATATCCTGTGTGCACATCCTGGTCCCTGCTTGTTCGTCCTGAGTCCTGGTTTTGGCTAGCTAGGGTTATCCGGCTTTCCGCTCTGCCTAGCTGCCATCTTCCCTGTGTGCACATCCTGAACCTTGTATATCCTGTGTGCACATCCTGGTCCTTGCTTGTTCGTCCTGAGTTCTGGTTTTGGCTAGCTAGTGTTATCCGGCTTTCCGCTCTGCCTAGCTACCTTCTGTCCCGTGTGTCTACCTTGTACCTTCCCTGTATATCCTGTGTGCTTATACGGATCCCTGCTTATGTATCCTGATTCCTGTATCTGTCTAGCTAGCGTGTATCTTCTGGGGGATTTATCCTGTTACCTGCCTCGACCTAGCTAGTGGGTTTACCCTGTGGGTATTCCCTGTCTCCCCTTTTTTCCCTGCTTGCATGTCTGCCCTAGTCCCTGCTCCTGATAAGCTTCTGTCTGTCTAGTCTGTCCGGTGTGTCTGGCTTAGCGGCTGCGTGCAGCGCTTAGTGCAGTCTAGTATAGTTTGTTCCCTCGTGTTTCCTAGACCCGGGGCGGGTCCTCTGGATTCCAGTTCCACCTTGTCCTGCAAGTCCTGCCGGCCACCTGCACTTCGGAGCTCAACTCCGGAGGAACGGTGGCTAAGTGCAGGTGAAGCTGTTCCTGTTTCGTCTGTTCCAGTTGCCTGCCTTGTACTACTTCAGTCCAGAGTTCCAGTCCGGCCCTTCCGTGTGTTCCACTCCAGGGTGGTCTTGCCTGCCTCTGCCGCTCCTCGGCAGGGGTCCAAGGACTCACTATTCCCAGTTCCGCCTTGAGGACCTGACAGCATGCCAAGGCCCTCGAGAACGCGACAAGCCCCTTTCACCTTATCCCTCTATACCCTCTGTAGGCCCCTCAGGTCTACCTTTGAATACCCTCGTGGTCCAGTGGGCTCTATCAAGCAGAAGAGATGCCCACTCGCTTCTGCCTGTCACTGCTCTTTTTCCAATATGGCTGTTTCAACCCCCAGTGACAGTTTCACAGTACTCATTAATACTGGAAGGCCTACAAAGGGGGGGGGGATGAAGTGGGATGCCCTGGTCTTTACTTACTTGCTTTGGGGAGAACGAAGGGAAACTATGAAGGGGGAGAACAGAGGCGGCCAGCAAACCTGCTTTGACTTATAGGGGCCCCTGCAGATATTCAGCGAGAGCAGTGGTGTGCTGGAGCCGGCTCGCACCGGCTCACAAGAGCCGGTTGTTAAATTTTTTAACGACTTGCGAGCCGTTTGTTCCTGAGGGCGAGCTGGCTCTCCTTCCTTCCTTCCTCCCTCCCTCCTACAGGGTCCGGTCCCTCACCGCTCTTGTCCAGCTGACCCTCCCCCACTGCCGGATCACTCTTTAAAAATGGCCGCCGAGACTTCCAGCAGCAGCCTTGTGAGACTTCTGCTGAAGTCTTGGAGGCCGACCTTGTTAGTCTCAGTGGCTATTTTGAAGAGCGATACAGCAGCAGGGGACAGTCAGCGCCGGCAGCGGGCAGGCAAGACTGCCTGCCCCGAAGAATTCGCTGAGCAACCTTGGTGGCTAGAGGGGATGACAGGGGAGAGAGGGAGTTGCTGGACATGGGTGGCTGGAGGAGGGGGGGCAGGGGAGAGAAGGGAGTCACTGGACATGGGTGGCTGGAGGAGGAGGGTGCAGGAGAGAGAAGGGAGTCACTGGGCATGGGTGGCTGGAGGGGTGGCAGGGGAGAGAAGACAATCGCTAGGTATGAGTGGCTGGGGGGGCAGGGGAGAGAGGACAATCACTGGGTATGGGTGGTTGGAGGGGGGCAGGGGAGAGAGGGCAATCACTGGGTATGGGTGGTTGGAAGGGAGGGGAGAGAGGGCAATTGCTGGGTATGGGTAGCTGGAGGGGGGCAGGGGAGAGAGGGCAATCACTGGGTATGGGTGGCAGGAGGGGGCAGGGGAAAGAGGACAATTGCTGGCATGGGTAGCTGGAGGGGGGCAGGGGAGAGAGGACAATCATTGGCATGGGTGGCTGGAGGAGGGTCAGGGGAGAGAGGACAATCGCTGGGTATGAGTGGCTGGAGGGGGGCAGGGGAGCAAAGAGAATCGCTGGGTATGGGTGGCTGGAGGGGAGGGCAGGGGGAGAGGAGGGTTGCTGGACATGGGTGGATGGAGGAGAGGGAAGGGAGAGAAGAAATGCTGGATATGGATGGAGAGGAGGGAAGAGTGAGGAAGGAGATGAGATTAGGGAAAAGGAAGAGAGGAGAAAAACTGCACATGGATGAAGAAAATAGGCAGAAGCTTGATCCACTGGACAGTCAAGTCTGCGGAGGACCCAGCTTTTACTTACGGATGTAGGGAAAGAAATGAAGAAGAAAGGTGGAAAGTAAAGAAATAAATGGAAAGGAAGCCCTGGAAATGGAGTTAAGAGGACAGGTAGCAGCAGAATCGGATACTGGGCCAGCATGATCAGAAAAACAAAGTCACCGGACAACAAAGGTAGAAAAAAATCATTTTATTTTCATTATAGTATTTGGAATATGTCCACTTTGAGAATCAGGTGCTCAACATTAAAAGTTTATATTTATTTATGGCACTTTATCCCACATTAAACATGAATTAGATTGGAACCTGAGATCATTTAATTTTTTTTTCCTGGAGTAATACATTGCCCCCCCCCCCAGGCTCTCTCATCGGCTATAGCCAGCTCTACAATTTGGGGGGGCGCAGAGGTGGACGGGGGGCACAGAGGTGGACGAGGGGTGCAGAGGTGGATGGGCGGGCGCAGAGGTGGACAGGGGGGCGCAGAGGTGGACCGGGAAGAGAGCCTGTTGTTAAACATTTACCAGCGCACCACTGAGCGAGGGCCTGCATAATAGCCAGTTACTTCCATATCATGAATTAGCTTCAGATATTCAATGCCGGTACTTTGACATGGTCTGGCATTAAATATCTGGGGCTAACTCTGCCATTTAAAAAAAATGATAACTGCCATGGACTAAATATTGACTGAAATATTGTTTCATTCAATGCATAGTTAATTTTTGGAACTAGTTACCAGAGGATGTGGTAAAAGTAGACAGTGTAGCTGGATAAATTCCTGGAAGAAAAGTCCATAAATGGTTAGATCTGGGGAAAGCCCCTGCTTATCCCTGGGTTTGGTAGCATAGAATTTTGCTACTTTTTGGGATCCTGCAAGGTACTTGTAACCTGGACTGGCCACTGTTGAAAACAGGATTCTGGGCTAAATGGACCTTTGATCTGACCCAGTATTGCAATTATTATGCTCTAAAAGCTCTCTTGAGCAGGGACCGTCCTTCCCCATGTTTAAACTTGTACAGCGCTGCGTAACCCTGGCAGCGCTATAGAAATGCTAAGTAGTAGTAGTAGTAGTAGTAGTAAAATGTGTAACATTCTATGCATTATAAAAATAAATAAAATGAGAATACATGCTTAATTAAAAATGCCTTCAGCTACTGCTGAAAAGTTACCTTTGTCCTCATAATGTTTCTCAACTGAAATTTTGGATGATGGTTTAGCATATTTCACATGGCACTGGGTAGAATGTTTCTCTTCTAAGGAAGAAATTATATAACTAATCTTTAAAGGAAGTCTTTAAAAAAATGAAGCTGCTGTTTAATTTAGCTATGCCTTTCTTCAAGCATTTCAAAGTGTCTGACCTTCCTGACTCAGTTTATCTAGGTCTGGGTCAGTATTGCTTGTGTAACTCTAAAAGAAATACCTTATTTAAGTCTCAGTTTGCATTTCCTTTCTTCAACAAAAACCTTTACAGCCAGCAAACAGAAGGACATCTGTTGGCTGCCTTGAATCCATCGCAACCTGATGTGGTTACTTGGCAACTAGGAAGAAAAAGACATAACAAAGAAGGGTACAGTAAAAGTATGGGAGCAAGGACACTGGGGGAGGGAGGGGAGGGGAGGGGAAGGGGGTCTAAATACCATCCTCTTGCTTGCCATAGTCTATTCTTCCTATATGATAGCATGTTCTGTATTGACTGCTTAAATGCCAAAAAACAGGAATCTGCAACTTCCGGTTCTGGGATGCACCAACATGGCTGCTAGAATAGAACTCCTGCACTCCTGATTTTCATCTTTGATTTTATTTATTTGTTGTATTTCATTTGATATACTGCCAATCACCATATGGCAGCTAAGCAGTTAACAATAAAAGCTCAAGAGGAGCACAATTAACGGTGCAAGAGTGGAAAAAGTCTAAATCAAGAAGGAAAAGTTGGGTAAAAAGCCAAGATTTTTAAAGTTTTTTAAAGGCAGGGTATGATGGTTATTCTCTCTGCATATCTAGAGTGGCCTTTTCATTGTCAAAATTGCCTACCGTGTTGCGTAGGATGTCTTGTCTGAAGGAGAAGAGGATAGATTTAGTTTTTCCTCTGGTTGGAGGATCCAAACATGCTAAACAGGACTTGCAGAATCTGGTAAAGATGGTGATGCCAACAGAGATCTTGGATATTCTGGATCTGGTAATGGCTGAATGAAACCAGATCAAACTCATGATTCAGGATAGCTCTACTAATATTAATGAGCTGAAATTTAATATGGCTATATTATCATCTTGATTACAGACCTTCAGGGAACACAATGCTGCATTGGAAGAGCACGTAATGGTGCTTGAAGACCCACCTCATGATGTGGCACAACATCAAAATTTACTGGAAGACTTCCATGATGAACTGGAAGATGCCAACAATAGAAATAGGCGAAATAATCTGTGGATCTTGAAGCTCCTGGAGGGAATGGAAGGATCTGATCCTGTCTCCTTTATTGAGTGACTCCTTCCTCAATTATTGAATTTGACCTTCCAGCACCAGTTTGAGATACAGCATGCACACATAGGAGCTAGCTCTGTGGGTGCTTGAGCACCCCCAATATTGAGCACACTCTTTTGTTGTGTCCAGATAGGGGTAATTTCCATTGGGTATAGCACCCCCAATCATTGTGAAAAGTTGGCTCCAATCATAGGATCCCCATGGGTCACCGCAGTTTTTTTTTTTTTTAGGCCCCTGACCCTTTGTTCTTTGGGTTCTGTGCTACCTTCAAATGATGGCTATTCTGGTAAAAGCAAAAGGTACTCCCAACTTGACTTGGCAAAATTCAACTAAGCCCCTCTACAATGCAAAACAGGAAGCAACTTCTCTATTTGCATCTGCAACTTAAGCAGCTGGGTTCACAATATGGGATGTTTTATTCAGCACATCTCAGAGTGACTCTTTTCAACCAAATGAACAACTTGGACGATCCTGTGCTGCTTAAGAAGTTCCTGGTGGACCACTCTAAATTACTGACCTGAATAAATTACCAACCTGAACATTCTAAAAGATGCTGTTGTTATATCTTCTGTTTCACTTTATAGTTGGTACAATGGGAATTGTACCTCATATGGATGGTTCAATACATTTGACTTTTATGATTGTTACTATGTAGAGCATATATCCCAGGGTTATGTTATATAATACTCTTTTCTTTCTTCTGATGATTACTGTGATTGTAGGGAGGTGCCTTGTATAGTGGATAGATGGTGGGAGTCTCTCTAGGTATGTGTATGTATGGTGTGCATGGCTGGATGTGTGAATGTTTCGATATGGGCAGTTGGCTAGATGAGTTGGATTGGGTGGGGAAGGAAGGAAGGAAGGAAGGAGGAACTATGGGTTTCTGGATTGTTTTTTTTCAAGATGAATGTGTCATTTTGGTCTCTTTATGAGAAATTTATGATAATGTCTATCTCTTACTCAATGCTTAGAATATGGGGGTTTTAAGATTTTCTCTTTTAATTTGAAAGGTCTCAGTCACCTGATAAAGTGTAAAAAACAAAAAATCCTAACCTATTTGAAAAAACTTAAAGCTGACATCCTTTTCCTTTAGGAAACTCAACAGCTTCAGAAGGGTTACAATTGAAAGGGGGGGGGGGGGGGGTAGATAAGTTAATATATATTTGCACCAGCCTTGGGTAATAAAACACTTAAGAACCAAGTTTTAGAAACCAAAGCGGATGTTTCTAGGAAATGGGTCAGAGTAAAATTAAAATTGCAAGACAGAGAACTGATTCTAATGGCAATATGCTAATTCTGAAATGAATGTGTGGCCTCAGAGCACAGGAAACCATGAGCTAAAACTACCTCAGGACACTTTTTAACGCTGCCTAGTAAAAGGGCCCCTTAATCTCTCTATACTGTTTTTTTTTTTTTATTTCCAAGGGGCGAATGGCTGGAACATTGTAGGACCAGGAGATAATAGAATTAAAGAGAGAGAACTGGAAAAATTAATGAAGAATCCAGACTTGACAATAGAAATGGTAAGACTCTGGAACAAGCCATGTTGTGTTATCTCTATTGCTGTAAAAGTCTAGGCAGCCTTATGCCAAGGCTGGACAAATTTCTAAAAACCCTTTGGTAGATTATTTTATTTTATTTTTTTTAATTCTATTTCTCTCCTCATTAATGTGGACTTGGTTCACTTGTTTCTTGCTGTATTATATTGTATATAAGATTTTGAAAATGCTCAATAAAAAAAAATTCTAAAATCCTTGAAATTTCAGATTTGACAACAGAGGACTTACAATAAAAACAGTTTTGATTGGGTTCAAGCTATATTTTATAATGATAACTGGATAATTCCTAAGCTTCTGGATGATCAAATTCTTCAGTGATACCAGATAATCCTTGTTTGTGTTATGTGTCATGTATCATCATCATCATAATAATAATTAATCCTTCTTCTGGGATTTTGCCAATCTCTCTTGAGTCCATTCCTCCCTTCTGCCTTGACTGCAATGTACCCCATCTTTTGTTTGGAGTGGTTCAAGAGTGATCCCCAGTTGTTTCTACTGCACTAATGACATTTTCTTAATGGCCCTGACTTCACAATGAAGCAGGGTATTTCCTCTCTATAACTCCAATCAACTATGAACATGTTAGGTGATAAAAAATACTTTCTAATTATGTCAAAACAAGAGATAATAATAAAGTGAAGCCACAGCTTTGAGTATTACAATTAAGATGGTAAATGCTACTTGAATCAGAAGTTGCTGTGGCAGGTAGTATTTTCAATTTGCCACGTAGGGCCAGATTCTATAAAAGACACTCAAAAACAGGTGCCAGAAAAGAACCTAGAAAGGGCATGTGCTTAGCATCAATTCCCGAGCACTAACTTGGGCACCAGAATTACATCTGCTAAAACCTAGTGTAAATGCTAGTGCCCAAATTGGGCATACTGACCCATTATCCTGTAATAATGCACACGTTTCAGAACCCCTGACACGCCCATGCCCCTCCCATAGACACGCCCTATTTTGAGTTGTGTGCTATGGGATACAGGTGCCAAGCATTATAAAATAGCACATGGCCAGATGCACGCGCAGATCCTATTTGGAGCCAATTAATGTCCATAATTGGTTGTTAATGGATAGCTATTCCTTGTTAATGACTTAACAAATTAAATTGCATGCACATCTCAGGATCGCACCCAAATTTAGACACCCACATCTGGGCAGTAATGTTTTGGGTTTTTTTTTTGTGCTGAGTATGATCATATCAGTATCCCATGAAATGAGAAGGTCTGGAAGTAACATTGTAGTACAAAAGAAAACAGAACATCCTCGATAGTTGGTGTCAATTATCCGAAACAAAGTAACTTTGGAATTGCTTTGCCGTTTACTGCTCATGTGGATGAGATGGTAAAAATAGATTAAAATTTGAAATATTGTATTCTAATTTAAAACCAGGTCTGAATATGAAAGGAAATTAGTATGCCAGAAGGAAAAAATAGGCTTTAAAATCAGATACTTTAATTGACTACTCATAGCTCTAAATTTGAATCATTCCATTTAGTGTCATCTTTGTTTTAATGTGTTCAAAAGAGCAATTACTTAACTCATTACAATAGACTGACACTGCAATTTAATTGAATACAGTTTAAAATTCCTCTAGTAAAATATCTGATGCATAAATAATAAATTGATTATATGCATTATACAATAACAATAGCATACTGACGACTTCGCTGAGGTATTCCTCCCCAATGGAAATGTGCAAAGCTCTTTAACGTAAGTTGGTCATCCACCACCACAAAGCTTTGAGAAATCCACAGGGTTTGTTGAGCATATCCATTAAAATTCATTTAAAAAAATCTGTCATTGCAACAAAACCCCCACCAGCTCCATTGCATATCCATAACGACTTTGAGGAAATCCATTCTAGAATATTAGAGTTACCCACTTTTTTAAAATCATTATGGGGTCCTTATATGAAGCTGCAGCAAAAGGGGGTCATTTTGGGTGGGAGCACTTACTGTCACCCGTTGAGGTGGCGGTAAGGGCTTCCGCACTACCCCAGCAGTAACTGGGCAGCGCATAGCAGTGCCCAATTACTACTGGGTACACACTGGTGCTACAAAATTAAAAATAATTTTGTAGCACTGGAAATGGCACACGCTGGAGGTGGGAACTACTGCCAGGCTGCTGAGGTGGCCCATCGGTACTTCCCTTTTAGCGAGCAGTAAGCCCGTGTTGGACTTAACGCTGCTTTGTAAAATGGACCTTTTATTTTTCTTATAGGGTATAGATTTTTTTTAAATGGCAGGTGGTCCCAGCAGGTTTGAGAAAGATCTAATGGGCCCTTTTACAAAACCACAGTAAAATTTACAGTTACTGTAGCTTAATGGAGCTGCAAATTTAGGGCCTCTTTTATCAAGCTGCACTAGTGGTTCTCTCACGACAATGGTGATGAAGCCCATTCAAAGTGAATGATGACATTACTGCACCAGGAGCTGCTAGCATGACTTGATAAAAGAGGCCCTTAACTCGTCACCAATTGAGGGAGTTCCCGGGATTTTTAAAATTGGAATTCTATTGCAACTGGGTATATACATGTGCATGCACTTTACACATGCACTGTACACATGCACACCCCCTAATTCTGTAAAAGTCACCAAACATTTCACGTGAAAAAAAACAAACTAAATAGCAAGCTAATTAGCAATTATAATTATTATTAACAAACAATTATTGGCATTAAGTAAATTTAACTGAACTGTACATGCATAAATTTATTGGCTTATGGAATTTTTTAAAGGGAATTATCCAAACCTGCTAAACCAACTGCATTTACCATGTTCTCTGGTAACAAATTCCAAAGTTTTACTGTTCTGGGATCTTGCCAGGTATTTATGACCTGGATTGGCCACTGTTGGAAACAGGATATTGGGCTTGATGGACGTTTGGTCTGTCCCAGTATGGTAACACTTACGTTCTTATGATGTATGCTTTGTTATGAGCCATATAGACTTGTAGATATAGCAGCATTTAAATATGAAATAAATATAAAAAATGAAATCTCTCCATGCATGCCAGGATATTTTAAAAGATATGGATAATTGTGGTGAAAGGAAAAAATTAACCAAGCTACTAAAATCTTTTCCAATAACAAAAGCTTTTGGATTGGATTTGGGGGATGTGGACTGTGTATACTTGTTAGGTATTTCTCTTGATGACTCACAACTGACATCAAAGGAGATAGCTTTCTGGGTTTCAAAAGTAAATGGTAAGAAATTACACAGTTTAATATTCCAACTGTATCATTTTATGTATCTCAGGTCTTTGGTTTTCCATCAATTCAGTGCATGAATATACTAGCTTTTATTACTGTTAAGGCAATTTAGCCCTTTTTTTTATTAAAGCTTTCTACTATTTGATGCTGATAGAAGAAATGTCTTTAATGAATAAGGTGCTTTGCCACTTAAGCTTTCTAAACATCCATTTCAAAGGTGGGAGAATAGAAAGATTGCTCTTAAATATGGAGATTTTCTTTCTAATATGCACTTTGAATGACCACTTACTGTAATGGTTTTGTTAGTAGCATCAGAATTATCTGATGTTAGGAGTTACTTAGAAACTGTAAATTATAAAGAGGTGAGTCATTCACAAACAGATGTATTCAGAAGATATAGAGGGAAGGGTAAACAGTGCATTAAATAAGAATATGTATGGTCTGATTGTGTCGACTGCTTTGAGCCCTTTCTGTGCCTCCATGTCTTTAATGTTAGAGCTCTCGTCACTAAAAGCCCAATTCTGTTTAGGTTATGTAGAGGTTAGTCCCAAAGATTCCACCTTACACCAAAGATTCAACTCATATGATCAATATTCTTGGTCTATCTCCTGCAGTCTGAAAATTGGCCTTAAAAACTTTGGGGAACTTTCTTCCCAAGCGTTGTGGTTATTCAATCCTGTTGCTGGTCTGCTCTTGCATTGCCACATGTGTTTTGCAGACCAGATCCCCGCTCCTTCTTTTCACGTGTAAATGCCTATGTGGTTGAGCATAAGAGCTTAAGGCATCAGCTCAGTATGAAGCATCAGCTCAGTATGACAAAGTTGAAGGGCTTCACCAGTTCACCCTTCACAGTAGTGACAGCATGCTATTCTGGTCTCACTGCAGAACTCTCCTCCCTGAGTTACCACTGGTAAAGCCACAGGTTCAAATGCAAGGACAGAAAATGTGTGTCCTCATGTTTAACCCTACAGGGCATCTGGCTGCAGGTAGGTAGGAGAGCATAGGAACAAGGGCACACCAACATGCTCTCACTGCTGTTTAAAGGACAGGTAAGGAGCTGATGTGGGAGGGTGAGCTGACTGGAAGGTAGCTGATGCATGTAGGCAGATGGGCAGAAGAACTGGCTAGAAGGCAGCTTATAGAGGTGGGCAGGGTGGGATGCTGGCTGGAAGAGAGCTAACACAGGCAGTGGGGAGGGAGCTAATTTGAGCATGGGGGAAGCTGATACGAGCCTTGAGCAGGTCCTGGCACTCACAACTAAATACTGGAGTTATGTACTTAAAACTATTATATAAGTTATGGGTCAATATTCAAAGTGATTTAACCAGCAAGAAATGGCTCCTGGCTGGTTAAATGACTTGTTCAGGGCTAGCGGCTTATTTTGAGTGGCACTTAACCTGCTAGTTCCTAACTCAGAATCAGCTATTTTGGGGGCATTCTTGGGGTGGAGTCAACACTTGGCCAGTTAAATGCCGATATTCAGCACTTAACTGGGCAAGATGACCAAATATATAGGACCGCATAAAAGTCAGTCCTATCTTTATGCAGTTCACCATAGCCATAAGTAAAGAGGACATATGTACATAAGTATTGCCACACTGGGACAGACCAAAGATCCATCAAGCACAGCATCCTGTTTCCAACAGTGGTGAATCCAGGTCACAAATACCTGGCAAGATCCCAAAAAAGCTCAATACATTTTATGCTACTTATCCCAGAAATAAGCAGTGGATTT
Source organism: Microcaecilia unicolor (assembly GCF_901765095.1). Classification (NCBI taxonomy): domain Eukaryota; kingdom Metazoa; phylum Chordata; class Amphibia; order Gymnophiona; family Siphonopidae; genus Microcaecilia; species Microcaecilia unicolor. Next base: position 158,310,847 of record NC_044034.1, on the reverse strand, counting down.
TCCCCAAGTCATTTTAATAAGGGTGTCACGATGGTGACTGTTTCCTTGTCTGTGCTCACCTCACCCTCTGGTGGCCAGAACCAGTGGCTGCTATGGACTGTCACACGTTCCAGACTTCATCCCAGTCCGGTCCGGATCTTCCGGGCTGCCAGACTTGCTTCTCTTGTTTGTGCCTGCATAGCACTTGTAGCTGCCTTGTGATTCCTGCAGTGAACTTCAGCCGCTGATGGGCTTTATTAACCACCTGGAAACTTCTGTGTTTGCCTTTGCATTGCTAAGGATCGTCAGGTTAGTCAGTGTGCTGCTGCACAGTTTACCTAGCCTTGCTCTGTGGGCTATTGCCCTTCTGCTTTGTATTGCTCTTGTCTGTGGGCTTCCAGTCCTTTTGTTTGCCTTGTTCACTGTCGTGTCCGTATTTGTGGCGGCTTGTCAGCTGTCAGTCTTGGTTCTGTTCTGTTGCCTGTGTGTGGAGCTCTGGTCTGTCTTTCTGAGTGTCTGCAGTAGCCAGCATTGTCCCTAATTAGCTCTCTGCTGTGCAGGTGGTCTGCTCCTGTTCTACCCTGTCTGCTTTCAGCTTTCTTCCCTCTGTTTGGGACCCCTGCTTCTGCCAGGCTTGTATGTATATCTTGAACCTCTGCTTCTGCCAAGCTTGTGTGAATATCCTAAACTCCTGATTCTGCCAAGCTTGTATGTATATCCTGAACCCTGCTTCTGCCTAGCTTGTGTGTATATCCTGAACCCTGCTTTGGCCCAGCTTGTGTGTATATCTTGAACCCTGCTTCTGCCAAGCTTGTATGTACACCCTGTCTGCCTAGTCTGTCTTTGAATCCTGATCCTGTCCAGCTCCATCCTGTAAGTCCTGCAGGCCGCCCGCACCCAGGGGCTCAACCTCTGGGGAACAGCAGTCAGCGCTGGTGAAACCCGGAGCTGCTCCAGTCCTGTTTGTCTCCTGTTCTCCTAGTCCTGTGGTTCCAGCATTTGTCTGCCTGTCATTCTGGTCAAGTCCATTCCAGGTTGCAGCTCCAGCCTCGCTTGTTTGCCCAGTCCCAGCTGGGGGTCTTGCCTGCCGCTGCCGTTCCTTGGCAGTGGTCCAAGGGCTCACGTTCTATTGACTGTTTGTTTTGAACCTGAGAGCGTAACAAATGGTCTATGGACTTTTCCTTTAGAAAGCCATCCAAACTTTTTTTAAACCCTGATAAGCTAACCACCTTTACAACATCCTCTGGCAACAAATTCCAGAGCTTATTTACAAGTTGAGTGAAGAAACATTTTCTCCAATTCATTTTAAATTTACTACTTTCTAGTTTCATCACATACCCCTGGTCCTAGTATTTTTGAAAAGAGCAAACAAATGATTCACGTCTACCCGTTCCACTCCACTCATTATTTTATAGACCTATATCATATCTTCCCTCAGCCGTCTTTTCTCCAAGCTGAAGAGCCCTAGCCGCTTCAGCCTTTCCTCATAGGGAAGTCATTCCATCCCCTTTATCATTTTTGTCACCCTTCCCTGTACCTTTTCTAATTCCACTATATCTTTTTTGAGATGCGGTGACCAGAATTGAACACAATATTTGAGGTGTGGTCGCACCATGGACCCATACAAAGGCATTATAACATCCTCATTTTTGTGTTCTATTCCTTTCCTAATATTGCCAAACATTCTATTTGCTCAGCACACTGAGCAGAGGGTTTCAATGTATCACCAACAATGACGCCTAGATCCCTTTCTTGGTCGGTGACTCCTAATGTGGAACCTTGTATTGCATAGTTATAATTCAGGTTCCTCTTTCTGACATGCATCACTTTGTACTTGCTCACATTAAACGTCATCTGCCATTTAGATGCCCAGTCTCCCAGTCTCGAAAGGTCCTCTTGTAATTTTTCACAATCCTCTCGTGATTTAACAACTTTGAATAACTTTGTGTCGTCAGCAAATTTAATTACCTCACTAGTTACTCCCGTCTCTGTAAACCCAGAAATTCAAAACTGGAGTCCAGACATGGCCTAGCATTGAATTTCTAGGCATAACACCAGTGATAATCAGCAAAACATTGAGCACTGCTCGCTGAATATTGACCCATATACACCGGATTCTATATAGAATGCCTAGAGATCTGCATCAAAATCCAAGCATATTCTATAACAATGCACATAACTTAATTGGCTTAACAAGCCAATCAGTGTTGATAACAGCTCATAACTTTTCCTTTAGCTATCCAAACCTTTTTTAAATGCCGCTAAGCTAACCGTCTTTACCACATTCTTTGGCAATACATTCCAAAGTTTAATTACATGTTAAGTGAAGAAATATTTTCTCCGATTCATTTTAAATTTACTATTTTGTAGCTTCATTGCATGCCCCCTAGTCCTAGTATTTTTGGAAAGAGTGAACAAACGATTCATATCTACCTGTTCCACTCCACTCATTATTTTATAGACCTCTATCATATCTCCCTTCAGCTGTCTTTTCTTCAAGCTGAAGAGCCCTAGTCACTTTAGCCATTTCTCAGAGGGACGTCATCCCATTCCCTTTATCATTTTCATTACCCTTTTCTGTACCTGTTTTAATTCTATTATACTTTTTTGAGATGCGGTGACCAGAATTGGACACAATATTCGAGGTGTGGTCGCACCATGGAGCAATACAAAGGCATTATAACATCCTTATTTTTGTTTTCCATTCATTTCCTAATAATACCTAACATTCTGTTTACTTTCTTAGCCGACGTCGCACACTGAGCAGAGGGTTTCAACGTATCATCAACAATGACTCTTAGATCCCTTTCCCGGTCGGTGACTCCTAATGTGGAACCTTGCATTACATAACTATAATTTGGGTTCCTCTTTCCCACATGCATCACTTTGCACTTGCTCACATTAAATGTCATCTGCCATTTAGATGCCCAGTCTCCCAATCTCGTAAGGTTCTCTTGTAACTTTTCACAATCTTCTTGCTATTTAACAACTTTGAATAACTTTGTATCATCAGCAAATTTAATTACCTCACTAGTTATTCCCATCTCTAGATCATTTATAAATTTGTTAAAAAGCAGCAGTCCCAGCACAGACCCCTGAAGAACCCCACTACCTACTCTTCTCCATTGAGAATACTGACCATTTAACCCTACTCTCTGTTTTCTATCTTTTAACCAGGTTTTAATCCACAATAGGCCACTACTTCCTATCCCATGACTTTCCAATTTCATCTGGAGTCTTTCATGAGGTACTTTGTCAAATGCCTTTTGAAAATGCAGATACACAATATTGACCGGCTCACCTTTATCCACATGCTTGTTCATCCCTTCAAAGAAATGTAATAGATTGGTGAAGCAAGATTTCCTTTCACCAAATCCATATTGGCTTTGTCTCATCCATGAGTTTGAATATGCTCAGTAATTTTGTTCTTTATAATAGTCTCTATCATTTTGCCCAGCACCAAGGTCAGGCTCACCGCTATATAATTTCGAGGATCACCTCTGGAACCTTTTTTAAAAATTGGCATTACATTGGCCAGCCGCCAGTTTATATTATTGATCATTTGAATTTAGTCTTTACTAATGTTTGTATTTATTTATTTATAGCTTTGATGGTTTTATCCCATTTATATTGTTTACTGTTTAGTTTTATTCCTGGGCGTTTTCATTTTGTTCCATTATGGCTGAAAAACGTCCAAGTCTTAGAACCACCAAAACTCCACCCTTCACATACACCGACACGTCCCTTGAGGTCTGGTTGCACTGCAGATGAGGAGCATAGAAAAACTTCTGGAAATAGGTTTTGAAAATACTGATTTGGATGTGTTGAATAGAAAAATATCTATCTGACAAATTATGCCACTTTTAAAATGTTTTTCTCGTTCGAAAATGAGCCCCAAAAAGTTCCTGCATTAAGTATGTATTATCTAGTTAGCACATGCCAACTAGCTGGATAATGCTTCCATATCCATTCCCTGAATGTGACATGCCTGCTCCTGAAAAAAAAATAACAAAAAAATTAATAAATAGCTTGTGATTAGCTTGTGCTGACAGGCAAATTACCTCTCGTTAAGCTCCCTACTGTGGCTCTGTGCATGATGATCCTTGGCCAGGAACAATGCCATTTGAAACATTATATAATTTATACTTTATGCTTATACATATGTAGATTAATATTGCATAATCAGATTAATATTAGATATTATAACAGTTCAATACCAGCCTTTTAGCAATATTTTAACCCAAAAGATGTAAATGTCGTTCATTTTATCCCACAAACAGGGGTTCTAGTTCCTATTTTCTATCTGCTTTCTGACTCCAGTGAAGGGCCATTCTTGTACAAATACAAAAGCTGAGCAAATATAGATCCTCAGCTGTGTTAATCCTTGAGATCTTTAATTAACTCACAGAAGGTCATGTGAGTGTTCCTTAGATACCCATGACAGATGCTTGGCTAATAGTTACTAGAATCGTTCACTATTAATTGCACACATTTTATTGATGCTGGCACTGTTTAGAGCTACCGCTTTTCCCATCCAATTCACATAAACTGTGTGTTGTCTTTTAGGAAGACATGCAACTATATCTGTGTCATGGGTGTTAAACATTTTATTTGGTGGTAGAAGGGTGTTGATTGTGATAGGAAGAGGAGTAACTGTTTGTGGAGGCAATCAAGATGCTGACTGGTGGTTATTTGATCGGGGGGGGGGGGGGGGGGGGTGGGGGGAGGGATTCCATGCGGCATGTTCATTTTTTTCATGAGAGCATTTTTTCCCAAATGGGTTAGTTTTGCACATACCATGACAGGAATGAACCTCACTCCTAAGCCATGGCATGTGGAGTACATCTCAGTCTCTCAACTTTACTGCTAATGCTCACTGTAGTAGTTGCATTGTGCCAAAAAGAGCTTCTTTCAGGAGTTCATAAGATGTAACATGGTTAAGCAACTTATCCAGGTATGCTTGGACATTCTTTTTGATCAAGCCTGAGGCACCCAAAACAATGGGAAATATTTCTGTGTCTTTCTGCCATGTTTTCTTGGACTTGGACTACATTTCTTGGTACTTGAGGATCTTCCCTTTCTCCATGTGATTCACTACTACTACTACTACTACTACTACTACTACTACTTAGCATTTCTATAGCGCTGCCAGGGTTACGCAGCGCTGTACAAGTTTAAACATGGGGAAGGACAGTCCCTGCTCAAGAGAGCTTACAATCTAAAGGATACTGAGTAATTGCTTGGGACCAACACCTCTATAATCAATGCTGTTCTGGTGTTTTTCTCTTTTGCCACTATATCCATTTTTCTGACATCCAGTTTTTTTTATCAGTCAGGATGGGGCTGTCCTGGGTAACATACATACATAGTAACATAGTAGATGACGGCAGAAAAAGACCTGCATGGTCCATCCAGTCTGTCCAACAAGATAAACTCATATGTGTATACCTTACTTTGATTTGTACCTGCCTTTTTCAGGGCACAGACCGTACAAGTCTGCCCAGCAGTATTTCCCGCCTCCCAACCACCAGTCCCGCCTCCCATCACTGGCTCTGGCACAGACCGTATAAGTCTGCCCTCCACTATCCTCGCCTCCCAACCACCAACCCCTCTTCCCCCACCTGCTCCGCCATCCAATTTCGACTAAGCTTCTGAGGATCCATTCCTACTGCACAGGATTCCTTTATGCATATCCCACGCATGTTTGAATTCCGTTACCATTTTCATCTCCACCACCTCACACGGGAGGGCATTCCAAGCATCCACCACCCTCTCCGTGAAAAAATACTTCCTGACATCTTTCCTGAGTCTGTCCCCCTTCAATCTCATTTCATGTCCTCTCGTTCTACCGCCTTCCCATCTCCGGAAAAGATTTGTTTGCGGATTAATACCTTTCAAGAATTTGAACATCTGTATCATATCACCCCTGTTCCTCCTTTCCTTCAGGGTATACATGTTCAGGTCAGCAAGTCTCTGCTCATACGTCTTGGAACGCAAATCCCATACCATTCTCGTAACTTTTCTTTGCACCGCTTCCATTTTTTTTTAACATACTCTTTGTTTTCCACAATTCTCTTAGGGTCATGATCCCAATATTTTTCTGATACACTGACTATGTAATGTTGTGCCTTTCTGTTTAAAAAATTTTCAATGTCAGCACTTCACAGTCAGCCATGAGATGAGTAACTATTTCTAGCACTTTTTTTTTTTTTTACAGAATCTACAGATGTCCATTGCACCAGTTTTTTTTCAATGCTTGCTGTAAACTATCTTGTCCATAATCTGCTGTCCTGGTCTGCAACTATCAGTCACTCATCCTTAGTCCTTAGGTTTCAATTCACCTCTCCTTAACCATTTATGTGTCCAAGAAAGATAAAGTATCAGCTTCCAAGACATCAAGCGAGCAATAAGTCAACAACAAAGGCTACTTGGGATTTTACATCAATAGAGAACCAATGGATTGTCAATATCCAAAAGTGTTGTAGAAAATATATAGGCATTTCTATGAATAATTAAAACGGCAACTCTATTAGAATTCTGAAATGTACCTCCCCTGTATAAAATGGTGGGCAATATATTTTCATCAAAAGAATGTCAGCGTTCAGGAGCCATGCTCCATTATATGCAGTGTATGTGTGTGTGTGTGTGTGGGGGGGGGGGGGGGGTAATTCATTAAGAAGCTGCTTAGTTTTAGGTGGCAGAAACACATAAATGCTGATATTCAACTCATTTATGTAAATATATGTTCATATACACAAGTAAATGACCATTTTCTGGCTATAGGTATTCTCTAAATATACGCCAAAACATGATGATGTTCACTTTGCAGGTAAAGGTTCAAACATGGAAGTGGGGCACATTCATGTGCAAAGATCACACTATATTCTAATGTACATGGATTCTTGGGAGTACAGGCATGCACAAAAAAACCCCAAAACTTTGTTAGTCTATTTTTAAAGAACAGTAATTCTACCACAATGATGCAGAGTTTTTGCTGATTGTCCCGTGGCTCATTTTCACATTGGCATTAGGTATAGACTTCATTTCAATCTATTGCATCAATTTCTACAAAGAGACCACTAACCTATAGGGAGTTGTTTGAGTTAGTACATCAGCCTTCTTGTGTCTCTCTTTCTCATTATATACTGTCACATGCTTGTGTCTGTGGGGTCTTTCCTCTGCTTAATAGGCAAGGTGCAGCAGTAAAAGAATGACAAACAGGGTTTTCACATGTATACCTTCAAAATAAAGAAGATATGAATCAGGATTATAACCCCAAAAGATTAATGCTTGGAGCTGCAATTGGAACTGAATGACTGTGATTAGACAAATATTAGGTCTAAAAAAAAGACTCATGAAGTTCAAGAAAAATGTACTAAAAAAGAAGCTGCTGTGATTTGAGTGGCATTTCCATACTTGGATGCCCAATAAACAATTATATATATATATATATATATATATATATATATATATATATATATATATATATATATATATATGAAATACATGAAGGCGTTAAAGCAGAAAGACATTATGTAATCTGTTTCATCTCTTGAATGCTAGCAGAAGTAAGCTTTACAATACAAGATATATCACAAAGATCAACATGTGTAACTGTACAATTTAACATGTATAACTGCATAGTCTTAAAATTTCCAGACTGTCTTATAATGTTTTATAATGTCTTTCTGCTTTAACGCCTTCATGTATTTCACCACCATGTAACACAAAACCCTCTGTAAACCAAATGTATATTCACTGCTATTTCCAGTATCCATGACGAAATGTAAGCCACATTGAGCCTGCAAAGAGATGGGATAATGTGGGATACAAATGCCATAAAATAAATAAATAAATATAATTTCTGGATGCTCTTCTATAATCAACAGCATAAGAGGAGAATATTAATAGATTCCTTCGTGCTAAATGTTTCTTTAAAACTCAGAGAAGAAAATGGCATAGGTAACACCGCCAGCCTATTCCCTAAGCTCAGCGCAGTAGTTTTGCTTTTGACCAGCAGAGCTCACCAATTTGATCACATTCCCCATTACTCACTAGAGTTCACTGGTTTCACATCCACTACTGACCAGTTTTCAAAAATCTCTGCCTTGCTCATAAAGCCCTTCACCTTGACAATCCTCCTATTATATTAAGTTATTATATACTATCCGTGTATACCTTGCAAGTTCAACACAGATTACAAATCAAAAAAGCAAAACTGGGAACAGCCCAGAGATCTGCAAAATCTATAAAGCATGCAATTTAGATATCATAAAGCCTGAATATAAAACAGGTGAATTAAATAAAATGACATTTAAATAGGCATGTTTTTAGTTGTTTTCTAAAGCTCAAATGAACTGTTAAACATCTGGGATCCTTAGGTAAACTATTCCAAATGCTTGCTAACATATATGTGAGTAATGATTTTAAAATAGTTGAATATTTAACACCTTTTGAAGATGGAAATTGAAGGATCATTGGATCACATAACTTAGATAATGTTTCAATGGAAGGATGTTTTCAAAGAGATTGTGTATTGTGCAGCAAATCTATACAGTATTTTAAATGCTTTTGTACAAAGTTTAAATGTTACTCTGGCTTGAATGGGCAACCAGTGAGCTCTGATCAAAAGAGGAGTCACCCTATCAAATTTTCCAGCTTAAAAAACCAGCCCAACTGCCATACTTTGTAAAGTTTGAAGTTTCTTCAGAACAGATTTACTGCAACCAACATAAACGAAAGTTGCAGTAATCTAATTGACTTAAAATTATTGATTGAACTGAGAATATTCAAAACAACAATTCTTAACCATCTTAGACATAAAGAAAAAACCCTTTTGACATGTTGAGTAATGTGTTTATCAAAAGATAAAGCACTGTCTAAGATAATACCCAATACCTTCATTTCAGAACCCCCCCTAATTATTCCCAACACCCCCAATTGTCAACTTAGATATTTAGACGCAAAACTCCTGTATCTTCCATCACCTTGAATGGCACATTACGAAACCACATATTCTTCAGCTTTTTTCTTTTTGGCCCCAAAACTCTGGAACGATCTGCTACCCCCCAATCAGAACCAAGGTTTCTTTCCCCAGATTTAAGCAACTCTTGATAACTAATTTCTTCCATCTAGCCTTTGGGCACCCATGGGCTCATTTTCAAAAGAGAAGGATGTCCATCTGTTGACATAAATCGGAAGATGGGCGTCCTTCTCACAGGGTCATCCAAATCGGTATAATCGAAAGCCGATTTTGGATGTCCCGATCTGCTTTCCGTTGCAGGGACAGCCAAAGTTCAAGGGGGCGTATCGGAGGCGTAGCAAAGGCGGGACTTAGGTGTGTCTAACACTAGGATGTCCTCAACCCATAATCGAAAGAAACAAGGATGTCTTTGACGAACACTTGGATGACTTTACCTGGTCGTGTTTTTCTTACAACCAAGGCACAAAAAGGTGCCCAAAATGACCAGCTGACCACCGGACAGAATCAGGGATCACCTTCCCTTACTCCCCCAGTGGTCACTAACCCCCTCCCACCCTCAAAAAAAATCTTTAAAAAATATTGATTGCCAGCCTCAGATGTGATACTCAGGTCCATCACAGCAGTATGCAGGTCCCTGGAGCAGTTTTAGTGGGTGCAGTGCACTTCAGGCAGGCGGACCCAGGCCCATCCCCCGCTGCCTGTTACGTTTGTGGAGGAAACAGGGAGCCCTCCAAAACCCACCAGAAACATACTGTACCCACATCTAGGTGCCCCCTTTCACCCATAAGAGCTATGGTAATGGTGTACAGTTGGGAGTAGTGGGTTTTGGAGGGCTCAGCACACAAGGTAAGAGAGCTATGTATCTGGGAGTAATTTCTGAAGTCCACTGCAGTGCCCCCTAGGGTGCCCAGTTGGTATCCTGGCATGTCAGGGGGACCAATGCACTACAAATGCTGGCTCCTCCCATGACCAAATGGCTTGCATTTGGTCGTTTCTGAGATGGATGTCCTTGGTTTCCATTATTGCCGAAAAATCAGAAACGACCAAGTCTAGGGACGACGATCTCTAAGGACGACCAAATTTAAGGATTTGGGCTTCCCTGACCGTATTATGAAAACGAAAGATGGACGTTTCCCCGCCCCTGGATGGGGACATTTGCAAGGACATCCAAATCGAAATGAGGACATCCCTTTCGATTATGCCCCTCCTAGTCTCCCTTGTTTGAAGGGTGCAACCCTGTGGTCACTAGACCAAGCACTGGTCTCCTTACCCTTATTTTCTTAACCCTTCTTTGAATGAATGACTCTATCCTATCAATACTGGTGTTCTTTTCTTGGGATTTGTATTGTGTTAATCGCCTTGACCAATCTGTTACATCAGCTATATATCAAGTTCTCAAATAAACTATAAACTATAAATGAATGAAAATGTTGCAAAAACAAAGGATAGTGCAGTTTCTGGAATCTAGTGGATTGCAGGATCTAAGGCAGCATGGTTTTAGAAGAGAGTCATGTCTGACAAATCTGACTAATTTCTTTGATAGGGTGACCAGACAGTTGGATAAGGAAGAGTGATGCAGTATGCTTGGATTTGAACGAAGCTTTTGACATGGTTCTACATAGGTGATTTATATATAAACTGAACAACCCTTGATATTTGACCTAAGTGATTAACTGAGTCAGAAACTGATTGAGTGGGATGCAACAAAGGGGAATGGTAAATGGAGTTCACTCTGATGATAAAGGCATTACCAGTGGGTTACCACAAGGTCTGGTCCTTGATCCATTGCTTTTTAACATTTTTGTAAATGATATTGTGGAAGTCCTGTTGGTTAAGGCTTACTTCTTTGTGGATAATACTAAAATCTGCAATAGGTTATGCATTCCTTTTAGTATGATAACATTTGGAGGGATCTAGCAAAATGTAAATAGATTAGGAATTTGGCAGCTCAGATGTAATGCTAAAAATTACAGAGTCATGCATTTGGGTTGGTACAGTAAGGGGTGGGGGTGATGGTGAAGTATTTCAGAGAACACAGGGAAAGGAATGATCAGTAGGAAAAAGGCGATAATGCCTCTATGTAAGTCTTAGGTGAAACCTCATTTTGGGTACTATGTACAGTTCTGAAGATTGTACCATCAAAAAGTTATAACCAAGATGGAGTTGGTTTAGAAGGAGGCTACTAAAATGGGCAGTGTACTTTGCCATAAAGCATATAGGAACAGTCTGAAAGATCTCAATTTGTATGGAAGAAGGTTGGGAGAAGAAAAATATGATAGAGATATTTAAATATCTCCATGGCATAAATGCACAAGAAGCAAGTCTCTTTCAACTGAGAGGAAACTCTGTAATTAGAAGGCATAGGACAAAAGTGAAAGGAGTAGACTCTGGAGTAGTCTAAGTGAAAAAACCTTCTCTATGGATAGGGTTACCATATGGCTCCAGAAAAAGGAGGACGGATTGAGCCAGCCGGGTTTTACTTCCATTGCTTTCAATGGAAAGCAATTGCGCCAGCCGGGTTTTACTTCCATTGCTTTCAATGGAAAGCAATGGAAGTAAAACCCGGCTGGCTCAATCCGTCCTCCTTTTTCTGGAGCCATATGGTAACCCTATAATAGAGTAATGGATACATGGAACGCTCTCCCAGAGGAGGTGATCGAGATGAGGACACTATCTCCATTCAAAAAGTGTGGGACAAGCACAGATGATCAGGAAAGGAAGAGATTGTAAAGCTTAGTAGTAGGTATGGATGGGCAAACTTGATAGGCCTTGTGATCTTTATATGCCACCATTTTTTCTCTCTCTCTTTGTAAATATTCATTTCTGCTGTTCTAAGCCAGCACCATTTTAGAGAGTAGAAATTAACAGTGGCACTGGCCAGTGTCATTTGTCATTTGTACACGAGTAGGGCAATATAGAAAGAGGGGCTGGGGTGACTAGGTGAGGTCCCAGAAAGCTAACAAAGCGAATGCATGCTAACAAATCCATATCCCTACTATCAACCCACATTATTTCACTGCCATTAATTCCACTGGGAAAATCCAAGGAAGAGTAAACGTCTGTCTCCTGATTCTGGCCAACATCATACCGTGTCAATGAGTATATGCTTCTTAACTCTTCCAATATAGTGTTTAATGCCACAAGGTGTTGTCAGGAAAGTGTTCTTGTTTTTCTACTGTTTTCCCTTTTATGTGAACTTCTTATATCTCTGAGTAAAAGCAAAATGGAACTACCTTCTTCAGAACAAAAAAGACATGGCAGGCATATAATCCTTTCATCTTTTAAGTGCCTTCATTATGAGGAACACTAAGATCTGTTGCATGTGATCTGAGGTTTCAATTTTCTTGCGAGTTCACTCTTACAGCAATAGATTCTCTTAAAAAAGTGTTCAAATTTTATGTTAACTAAATCGCTTTGACTGGAGAATACAGATATTCAAAAAACAGTATTTGCTGTACATTCTTTGTAGACAACCACAATATTAACACTTTCCCACCTAATACAATGTAAATGTGGAGTAGAATTTAATATTAACTGTAATAAAGAGAATACAGGCATTAACATGGAAAACACAACTGTAGAAACACAACCTACAAAACCATGTACATGGCTGGATTTATCTATCTGGAATCCATATGGTGGAACTCAAATACCCAAGGACACAAGAAGCATTACTAACTCTTCAATTTTTTTTTTAGTTAACTACATAAGACACCAATGTTGTCTACCACTTTGTAAATGTAAAATATTAAGGCAACTTCACCTAACTGTAAATTGTAAGCCACATTGAACTGAAACTTGTTTTTGGATAATGGTGGGATACAATAAATAAATAAATAAATAAATAAACTGACTAGCTGCCATATGGCGATTGGCAATATACCTTGATCATGTGTAATAAAACAAATAAATAAATACATCTCTACTTTCTGAAATATAATATTTTCAGAGATATACAATATATATGCATACCATTATTTCCACATGGACACTGTAATTAAGATCTCTGAATTAACTCTCATAATGTGATACTTCAGCAGGTGGAGAGACATCATATTTAACGACAGCACAAAATCTCTAAAAAGCAGCAAAGAGGAAAAACAGGGCCCCTTTTACCAAGCAGCGATAAAAGGGGCCTGTGTTGTCATTGGAACACGGGTTTGCCACGCGCCAAAGCCCTCTTTTACTGCTGCCCGAAAAAGGTTTTTTTTTTTAAACAAGAAAATAGCCATGTGGTAAGGTGAACACTTGCCTTGTGGCCATTTGCCAGGGGAGCCCTTACCGTCACCTCTTTAGGAGGTGGTATGGGCTTCCGCACTAACCCAGCAGTAACCAGGCAGTGTGTGGGGCTGCCTGATTACTGCTGGGTAAACCCCCGCTGTTGAAAAATATAAAAGTATTTTTTCAGCGCCGGAAATGGTGCATGGTGGGGGCAGGCACTATTGCCAGGCTCCTGCAGTAGCCTGGCAGTAGTGCTGGACTGACGAACGGTAAAGCTAGTGTACGGGTACTGCTGATTTGTAAAAAGGCCCCGTGGAGGGGCATAATGGAACAGAAACGCCTATCTCCATGGGCGTTTATCTCCGAGAACGGGTCCGTGAAGGGGCGGGGCGGATCGTATTTTTTAAAAGAAAAAGACGCCCATGTTTTATTCGTCAAGGTGTGAGCTGGGCGTTTTGCTTTTCAGCGATAATGGAAAATGAAATCGCCCAGCTCAAAAACGAATAAATCCAAGGCATTTGTTCGTGGGAGGGGCCAGGATTCATAGTGCACTGGTCCCCCTCACATGGCAGGACACCAACCGGGCACCCTAGGGGGCACTTTTACAAAAACCAAATAAAAGGTAAAAGAGCTCCCAGGTGCATAGCACCCTTCCCTTGGGTGTTGAGCCCCCCAAATCCCCCTCAAAACCCACTGCCCACAAGTCTACATCATTACTATAGCCCTAAGAGGTGAAGGGGGGCACCTACATGTGGGTACAGTGGGTTTGGGGGGGTTGGACGACTAATAGCATTAAGCAGCACAATTGTAACAGGTGGGGGGGGGGGATGGGCCTGGGTCCACCTGCCTGACGTCCACTGCACCCCCTAACAACTGCTCCAGGGACCTGCATACTGCTGCTTGGGAGGAGGGTATGACATTTGAGGGTGAAAGTAAAAAGTTGTGAAACATCATTTGTTGTGGTGGGAGGGGGTTAGTGACCACTGGGGGAGTCAGGGGAGGTCATCCCCGACTCCCTCTGGGGGTCATCTGGTAATTTAGGGCACTTTTGGGGGCCTTATTCGTAAAAAAACAGGGTCCAGGAAAAGTGTCCTAAATTCTAGCTCAAAACTGTTCCATTATCGGCGAAGGGCGCCCATCTCTGTTCGCCCGATAACCACGCCCCAGTTCCGCCTTCGACACGCCTTCGACACGCCCCCGTCCACTTTGTCCGCATCCGCGACGGAGTGCAGTTGAAAGCGACCCAAATTCGGCTTTTGATTATACCGCGTTATTCGTTTTTGTGAGATAAACGCCCATCTCCCGATTTAGGTCGGAACTTGGGCGTTATTCTCGTTCGATTATAAGCTGGATAGTAATATAATATAATGCCAATATGTTACATAAGTACATAAGTATTGCCATACTGGGAAAGACCAAAGGTCCATCAAACCCAACATCCTGTTTCCAACAGTGGCCAATCCAGGTCACAATATACCTGGCAAAGATCCCAAAAAAGTACAAAACATTTTATACTGCTTATCCCAGAAATAGTGGGTTTTCCCCAAGTCCATTGAATAACGGTCTATGGACTTTTCGTTTAGGAAGCCGTCCAAACCTTTTTAAAACTCTGCTAAGCTAACTGCCTTTACCATATTCTCTGGCAACGAATTCCAGAGTGAAAAAATATTTTCTCCGATTCGTTTTAAATTTACTACATTGTAGCTTCATCGCATGCCCCCTAGTCCTAGTATTTTTGGAAAGCGTAAACAGACACTTCACATCTACTCATTCAGCTCCACTTATTATTTTATAGACCTCTATCATATCTCCCCTCAGCCGCCTTTTCTCCAAGCTGAAGAGCCCTAGCTGCTTTAGCCTTTCCTCATAGGAAAGTCGTCCCATCCCCTTTATCATTTTCGTCGCCCTTCTCTGCACCTTTTCTAATTCCACTATATCTTTTTTGAGATGTGGCAACCAGAATTGAACACAATATTCGAGGTGCGGTCGCACAATGGAGTGATACAAAGGCATTATAACATCCTCATTTTTGTTTTCCATTCCTTTCCTAATAATACCTAAAATTCTATTTGCTTTCTTAGCCACAGCAGCACACTGAGCAGAAGTTTTCAGTGTATCATCAATGACGACACCAAGATCCCTTTCTTGGTCCGTGACTCCTAATGTGGAACCTTGCATGATGTAGCTATAATTTGGGTTCCTCTTTCCCACATGCATCACTTTGCACTTGCTCACATTAAACATCATCTGCCATTTAGACGCCCAGTTTCCCAGTCTCGTAAGGTCCTTTTTGTAATTTTTCACAATCCTCCCGCGATTTAGTCACTTTGAATAACTTTGTGTCATCAGCAAATTTAATTACTTCACTAGTTACTCCCATCTCTAGGTCATTTATAAATATGTTAAAAAGCAGCGGTCCCAGCACAGAGCCCTGGGGAACCCCACTAACTACCCTTATCCATTGAGAATACTGACCATTAACCCTACTCTCTGTTTTCTATTTTTTAACCAGTTTTTAATCCACAATAGAACACTACATCCTATCCCATGACTCTCCAATTTCCTCTGGAGTCTTTCATGAGGTACTTTGTCAAACACCTTCTGAAAATCCAGATACACAATATCAACTGGCTCACCATTATCCACTTGTTTGTTCACCTCCTCAAAGTAGATTGGTGATGCAAGATTTCCCTTCACTAAATCCATGTTGACTTTCAGGCTTATTTTCGAAAGTGATCGCTGGCCATTTTCCGACATAAATCGTGAGATGGCTGGCGATTTCGCAAAAGCGGCGAAATCGGTATAATCGAAAGCGATGTTTTTGACATCATCGCTGCTTTCCCCGTCGCCACGCTGGCGAAATTTCAAGGGGGTGTGTCGGCGGCAAAGCGAATGCGGGACATGGGTGGGCATGGGCGTGGCTACCAGATGGACGGCTTTCACGGATAATGGAAAAAAAAGGGGTGTTAAGCAGTATTTCGCCGGGTTTACTTGGTCCTTTAATTTTCACAACCAAGCCTCAAAAAGGTGCCCCAATTGACCAGATGACCACCGGAGGGAATGAGGGATGACCTCCCCATACTCCCCCAGTGGTCACCAACCCCCTCCCACACTAAATTTTAAAATAAAATACTTTTTTGCCAGTCTCTATGCCAGCCTCAAATGTCATACCCAGCTCCCTGACAGCAGTATGCAGGTCCCTGGAGCAGTTTTTAATGGGTGCAGTGCACTTCAGGCAGGCAGACCCAGGTCCATTCCCCCCCTACCTGTTACACTTGTGGTGCTAAGTGTTGAGCCCTCCAAACCCCCCCAAAAACCCACTGTACCCACATGTAGGTGCCCCTTTCGCCCATAAGGACTATGGTAATGGTGTAGAGTTGTGGAGAGTAGGTTTGGGGGGATTTGGGGGGCTCAGCACCCAAGGTAAGGGAGCTATGGACCTGGGAGCTATTTGTATATATTTTTTTTATTTTTAGAAGTGCCCCCTAGGGTACCAGGTTGGTGTCCTGGCATGTCAGGGGAACCAGTGCACTACAAATGCTGGCTCCTCCCATGACCAAATGCCATGGATTTCGCCGGGTTTGAGATGGCCGGCATTTTTTTCCATTATCGCTGAAAAACAAAACCGGCGATCTCAAACCTGGTGAACTCTGGCATTTGGCCGGCCTAAACCGTATTATCGAAACAAAAGATGGCCAGCCATTTTTTCGAAAATAAGGTTCCAGCCAGCTGTTGCGCTGCCGCCAAAATAGATCACCGGTGATCTATTTCGCCGGCGACATTCGATTATGCCCCTCCACGTCTCATTAATCCATGCTTTTGAAAATGCTCTGTAATTTTCCTCTTAATAATTGTCTCTACTATTTTGCCCGGCACCAACGTCAGACTCACCGGCCTATAATTTCCCGGATCTGCTCTGGAATCTTTTTAAAAAATTGGAGTTACATTGGCCACCCTCCAATCTTCCGGTACCACGCTCGATTTTAGGGATAAATAACATATTTCTAACTATAGCTCTGCAAGCTCATTTTTCAGTTCTATTAGTACTCTGGATGAATACCATCTGGTCCAGGAGATTTGCTACTCTTCAGTTTATAGAACTGCCCCATTACATCCTCCATGTTTACAGAGAATTCATTAAGTTTCTCCGACTCGTCAGCTTCGAATACCATTTCTGGCACCGTTATCCCACCCAATTCTTCCTCGGTGAAGACCAAAGTAAAGAATTCATTTAATCTCTCCGCTATGGATTTGTCTTCCCTGATCGCCCCTTTTACTCCTCGGTCATCTAGCGGTCTAACCGATTCATTTGCTGGCTTCCTGCTTTTAATATGCCTAAAAAAAAATTTTCTATGTGTTTTTGCCTCCAGCGCAATCTTTTTTTCGAAGTCCCTCTTAGCCTTCCTTATCAGCGCTTTGCATTTGACTTGATGACATTCCTTATGCTGTTTCTTATTATTTTAAGTCGGTTCCTTCTCCCATTTTCTGAAGGATTTACTTTTAGCTCCAATAGCTTCCTTCACCTCACTTTTTAACCACGCCGGCTGTCATTTGGTCTTCCGTCCTCCTTTTTTAATACGCGGAATATATTTGGCCTGGGCTTCCAGCATGGTGTTTTTGAACAGTATCCACGCCTGATGTAAATTTTTGACCCTCGCAGTCGCTCCTCTAAGTTTTTTTTTCCTTCTCTTGTCAGCTCCTGTACCAGCTGCTCCATAAAGCTGTCCTTGATTTCATCAAGGAATTTTACCTCCCTAGCGTGCCCCGATGTTACATTTACCCAGTCAATATCGGAGTAATTGAAATCACCCATTATGATTGTGCTGCCCAGTTTGTTTGCGTCCCTAATTTCCTTTAACATTTCTGCATCATGTTAGGGATTTGTTCATTGCAAAATTGTTTTGGTTATGATGGCCTTTTTAACATGCAGAGCATTAATGTGTTGAGTTGTAGGTTAAGATGCATTAATGTGCATTAATTTTGTGAAGATGTGCTAATAAACTAAGGAGGTAATTTCAGAATAGCTGCATTTACCTGTATAAATGACATACACATGTAAATACCAATTTTAAAATGCACCTATTTATATGTCTAGATGCTGTTGGATGTATACCTTAAAAAAGAAAAGTGTTCAGGGTGTGGTTTGGGCTGTCCAAAAAGCTATTGGATCAATATTCAGCAGCTACAATCAGCTGTTTTTTTTTTTTTTAAAGCTCTGGCTGCAGTGGTTAAAAACTATCCAAATATTGAGCACCACTATCCAGATACAGGGCAATGCAAGTATGTAAGAAAAGTCCATAATCTGATATTAAGAAGGGCATAGGGAAAGACACTACTTATCTCTGGGATTGGTGGCATGGAATCTTGCTACTATTTGAGATTCTGTATGGAATCTTGCTACTGTTTGGGATTCTGTATGGAATCTTGATATTCTTTGGGATCTTGCCAGGTACTTGTGACCTGGATTGGTCACTGTTGGAACTAGGATACTGACTCATTATGGCAATTCTTATGTTCTTATTCACATTTACACACCTCTTGCACACATAAATGTCTAAAATACTAGAACTTATGCACAGATGTATACATATACCCTTGAAAATGCCAGCAGGGTGCCTAAGTTCAAGTCTGCAAATACCTACTTAACTTACATAGGGCCCTGTTTATAGATGCGCTAGCGTTTTTAGCGTATGCTAAAACTTAGTGTGCGTTAATGCTAGAGACACCCATAGGAATATACAGGTGTCTTTAGTGTTTAGCATGCGCTAAAAACGCTAGCGCACCTTAGTAAACAGGGCCCATAGTGAATATTTACACGAAAGGCATATATATCGCAGAACATGGACGGGGATTTCACTTCCTGCATAACTTAGAGAATACTGTAAGGGGTCTTTTTACTAAGCTGAAGGAAAAAGGGCCCTTCGGTAGTGGCGGGGCTGTTTTTCCTGCTCGCAAGGGCCCTTTTTACCACAGCTGGTAAAATGTCCCCCCAAAATGGCCACATGGTACGATAACTCTTACTGCATGGCTATGCAGCAAGAAGCCCTTACCGCTACCCTATTACTAGTGGGTTAGTGTCACGCTAGGGAAAAACATGGTATGCGCTCTGCCGGTGGTCATGTTGGGCCTGCGGTAGTTCTGTTTTAGCATGTGGTAAGCCCAATTTGGCTCACCGCTGCTTTATAAAAGACCCCCTAAGTTAGGTATGTCCCTTCTGCATTTAGGAAGGCACACATATGTGGCTGGTCTAACTGCAGTGCCAAAATTCTAGGCACACTGATACCAGGATACGCTCGAATTATATAACAGAACCAGGGTGAGATTCTAAAGATTCTCTAGCCACTCCCCTGAGAATAATTACACTTAGCCTGAATAATATATGCATACAGGCTATCTGCACAAAAGTTTATTTGCATATTGGGAGGACAAATTTAGAAAAAACTATTTCTGCTGGTAAGATATGGCTTTATGCACAGAAATGCTTTGAAAATTACCTTCTAATTTAGAAAACATAAGCTTCTCTTTTAGGAGGAGTTTTGAACATTTTTGAATGTCTTGTTTGATGAAGAATGGAGACAGTTTCCAAGAGCATTTGATTGTGTGATTCTGTGCAGGTAACAGATGGCACTGTCGGGACAGAAGAAGCGAGACACTCATAGTTTGGTGTGATAATAGGTACTGCAAGCTTGAAATCTTTGAATTCAGTGACCTACTGAGAAACAAAATAGTCTACAAAACTGAAAAATACCATGAAATTGTAGAAGATTCCTCCTGTTCTGTCCTTTCACAGCCTTGCCTGGTTGGGATAGGTTCCTGAAATGTGTTAATGTTTTACTGTAGGTCACTGTAATGTTAGATAAGCAAGGCATTATGTGAAATGTAGTTCACAGGTAGTGCAGACACACTTGCTTAAAAACTATTATTATTGGTGGCTGTTGCCTAGCCCTTTTTTCTCAGCCTACCTTGGCTCTGTTCTCATTGGTCTTCTTGGCGTCTTGTTCTTTGGGCTTCAGGGAGCCCCCTTCTCCTCTCTAGGCTCTCTCTCTTTGACCTCCCTACACTGTACTTTCATCAGTGATGGGAATGAATGGCTCCATGTGCAATAAAACATCATTTCTCTCTACTTTGTCATCAAAGAAAGCATGAACACACTCTCAGTCTGGAAGGTCATTCAATAAGAGCTACAAGGTGAATGCATAGCAAACTGACCCAGATGCATTAGGAAAACACAAACCGGTCAATATTTAAAAGCACTTAAGAAGTTAGTGGCAATGTTGACAGCATGTGCATTTAAACAAAACCCAAAAAACCCAAATCATATGCCTAACTGTGACTTTGAAAATCACTGAATGGGAAATTATCAATTTAGGCTACAGTGAAGACATATTATTGTACTGTTAACACAAGTTCTTAGTAAGTAGGTCTTACTGCATAAAATGGGACCTATGCTAAAATAGCACAAGTTAGTGGTAAAATAACCCTTCTTAACAGTAGCCCACACTGATAGCTTTCCTCCTTAGTGTGAAGAGTTTCAGCCTCTGATAACCAGAGCTGATATTGTGATGTCATAATGCCATATTCCACCATGCCTAAGAGTGAACCTCATTGGTGATGTCATAATGGCTTGAGCACCCTGTACTTGGCTCGCTTTTATTACATATAGCAGTGATTTTGATTTCTAGAGACTTTTCTTTTTTCTTTAATTAAGGGGGAAAGTTATCAACATGGGCCACTGTTAACACATGTTAGTATACTGTTAACCCCAGTTATTAGGAAAGCATTATTGTATAAAATGGAACCTGTGATAAAATAGCATGAGTTGGTGCTAAAATAACACATCTTAGCAGTAGCCCACATTGATAACTATATCCCTAAATAACCAAAGTAATGTGTTTTAGAGCTGTTGTTGATTTTGGCACTCATAGATAAGACCAGCAACAGATCCCAGAGAGCAGGGGAGAGAGCTATGTGTTTGTCATAGATCCCAAGGACCAGAAGAGGAGGAAAGGAAGACCGTAGTGCTACAGTAATAAACTTTTGGAACAGCACATAAGCAAGACCCTGCTTTGAAATGGGTCTTGCTTTGGACTGGGCTGGCTTTCAGAGTTATCGTTTCAGTGGCAAAAGTCAACCACTGAATGGAAAACTTATACATTTACCTACAAAGCATAAATGAAAGGGATAACTTTAAACAGCTAAATGAGAAAATTATCAACACTGGCTCCAGTTAAGATGAGTTAGTTTATGTTAACCCCAGTTATAACTAACCGTACCCTGGTACAGTCGATGGCAATAAGCCATCTGGACTACTGCAATGCACTGTACGCTGGCTGCAAAGAACAGAATATCAAAAAACTCCAAACAGCCCAGAATACTGCCACCAGACTCATATTTGGAAAAACTAAGTATGAAAGTGCAAAACCCCTAAGAGAGAAACTTCACTGGCTCCCACTTAAGGAACGCATTGCGTTCAAGATCTGCACAATTGTACACAAAATCATTCACGCAGACGCCCCAATCTACATGCTAAACCTTATGGACCTACCTCCCAGAAACGCCACAAGATCATCCCGCAAATTTCTCAATTTGCACTTCCCCAGCTGTAAAGGACTAAAATACAAGCTGATGCATGCCACTACCTTCTCTTACATGAGCACACAGTTATGGAATGCACTACCTACAGACCTGAAAACAATCGACGAAATAACTAACTTTCGCAAATCTCTGAAGACATATTTCTTCAACAAGGCCTACAAAGAGAACCTATAGCCTCACTAATCCACTTCACCAACCCACCCAGTTATGAAAGTCCACCTTCTATACTTACCCCCAATCACTACCTTCTTTCTTCCCTTACTTAATCTCTGCACATCACTAATTGTATCTGATATCCTAGAATGACAATGTCATAACAAAACTATGTAAGCCACATTGAGCCTGCAAATAGGTGGGAAAATGTGGGATACAAATGCAATAAATAAATAAATAAAATAAAATAGCAGAAATTAGTGGTAAAATAACACATCTTAACAAGACCCCTCATTGGTAACTACCCCCATGAATTAATTATTTAGGGGTATTGTCATCAACATAGGTTTTCAAGATGTGCTGTGTTACTACTATCACGATGTGCTATTTTAGCATAGGTCTCATTTTATACAATGAGACCTAGTTACTCGTAAATGGGATTAACAGTATAATAACACATCTTAACTGGAGCCAGTGCTGATAACTTCGCCCCTTAATGTTACAAGTAGATAAAGAGGTCCCTTATACAAAAATGCATTAAGCTGTTAATGTGCAAATCAAAGTACATTAAGTACAACTGCAGAAGTGTGCTAGCAGCTATTGCGGTGGTATGATGGTTTTGCATGTGCTTTACTACACATATTAACTGCATATTGTCTTGGGGCCCGGAACTAAGTAGGTCATAGACAGAGAATGGGCATGGACTGCATAATGCAGTGAGTGCATGGTAATTAATGTATGTTAATGCCATTTGTGCAGTTAGCAAGGCTTCACTTAATGTCTCATCAATTGAAGACTAGAGGTTGTGGCAGCCATTTTGAAGGTGCATTCGTAATGGGTAGGAGCGAGTGGGCATTGCTCCTGCCTGTTCTTCCACTAGATCACCAGGAACAGGGCAGGTAGGTTGGGGGGCGGTCCAGGTGGGATGTTGGTGATGTTCCGGAAGGGAGGATTAGAAAGGGGGAGTTGGTGATGTTCCGTGGGGAAGGGGGAGAGGGAAGGGGGATTGGAAAAGGAGGAGTTGGTGATGTTCTGGGAGATAGGAGGGAGGGAGGGAGGGAGAGTGTATTGGAAAGCTTCAGGTCACTACCCAAAATTATACAGATGCCAGCTGATATTCAATGCTTATACCTGCATAGCTAAGTGGGCATATTTAGGGCTGCTTTTTCTGCAGTTCACCATGTCCGGTAAGTTCTGAGTATCACACTTAACCAGTTATGATTCTGCTGTCCCCATATTCCTGGAAATGCAATGCTCAATCCCAGATATGCCTCAGCATGAAAGTTACAGGGATAATGCTGGCGGCAGTCAGCAAAATGCTGAGTACCACTGGATGAATATCAGGCTCCACATGTTTAGAGGTTTTTACTCCACTCTGTCCAAAATTTTATTCTTTCTGTGGATGGGAATCCAGCAGACTTGAAACTTTCATCTTTAAACATTATTTAACCTTTCAAAGACATCATCTTTACCCAATTATTCAGTTTTAACTAACTTTATTTTAGATGATCAAACAAAGATTCTAAATAATTTGTATAGAACATTTTGTGTCACATTGGTGCTACATTATTAGAAAAACCTGGAGTTTACACTGTTCTTATTTTCTTTACCTGATTAAAAAAAAGTTAATTACAGTTCTGCCTGTTCAAGATCTGATTTGTGATGAATTATTTCTCTGCTTAAGAAAGACTGAGGATATTTAGGGACCCTTTAACTAAACTGTGCTAAAAAGTGACCTACGCTATGACTAATGTATGGTTTTCCTATCCACAGAGGCCACTTTTATCATGGTTGTAAAATGGCCACATTTTCCCTTTTTGCAATAATGGCCACATACTAATTGTCCCATTAACACATGATCATTAGTACAAGAGTCCTTAACTATACCTATTTTCTAGGTGGTAAGGACTCATGCGCTAACCACGTTAATCGGTTAGTGCATGGTGATGTAGCTGTGCTAACTGATTAGTACTGGATATGCCTACTCTCTGCCCACAAAACTAAAATATTACATTTATTTTTTAGCGTGTAGGAAGCATGCGCAGATGCCAAAACTACAGCGAGATGCCCGAGCGCGTCTTGCAGTGATGATTTTTAACCTGTGGCAAGCACGCCTTAGTACTTACCTCTGCTTAGTAAAAGGACCCCTAAATATATTCTAAATTCCAAATAGTTGAAATACTGGTGAGTACGAGGAGATGAGCAGCTTAATTGAAGATAAAATAAACCTGTTATTTCGTGCTAAAAATGAAGAGGGATAATTATGAAATTCTGCGATGGAAGGCTTGATGTGTTCTACTGCACACATTGGAAATTATACTGTCAATTAGATAATCTCTCTGAGGCATGCTAACATTTTCACTTGGGAAGTGAAATTTGGGATTAATCTGAGTAATGTATTTACAATGGCATTAATAGCCTTTACTAAGGACAATTATCCAGATTCACAGCACTGCATGACTTCACAGAAAACATTTCTTTGAAGAAAGATGAAAAATTGTTTAGTCCAATTGCACTCTTCTTCTCTGCTTAAAAGATACTGTCATGGGGCACTAGAAAGACTGCTGCTGGTTTTGCAAAGGAACAGATCAAAAACAGTTCTAGATGTAAAATTATTTTGTTAACCAAATCCGTATCCCACTTATTTTGTAGGTGGTAACAGCTCACGTGCTAACCATGCACTAATCAGTTATCTTGCGACAATGTAGCTGCAAAAAACGATCAGTACAGAACACGTCTACGCACTTCCCCAGACACACCCCTTGCACCAACAAAATAAATTGTATTTTTTAGCATGTGGGTAGCGTGCACATATCTTAAAATTAGCATGGGACACCTCAGTGCACCTCATATTTTGCTAAAGAAAAAAGGTGTTAGTGCTTACCGTAGCTTTGTAAAAGGGCTCCACAGTTTGTAAAACTCTGCTTGTAAAGACTGGATCGCAAATTTTGTTTTCAGTCAGAGCTGAATTCGGTTGCTGAGAATAGCTTAAATGAAAGGGATATATTTTCATCGGAAACTGAATTAGAATTTTGAACACACTTTTCTATTTTGTTTCATTCAATTTGCTTTTCTTCATTATCTTTTAAAATTCAAGCCTTGTTCCTGTTGTAAAAATGTAGGGGTCCTTTTACAAAGCTACAGTAGAAAGTGGCCTTTGCGTACCCTTATAGGTCTGATTCTACATATGGTGCCTAAAATTCACGAACATTAGGCAATTATACCTAAGCGTATTCTTAATACCAGGTGTTACCCATGGACACCTACACTATGGTCAGACCACCATAAAGCAAATGTCTCTCTCTGCTGGCGAAAAACACACACAAACACAATCAATAAAAAGGAGCGAACAACATACACAACGAGAGGAAAAATAGACCCTACAATATTCTGGCAACAGATCTACCAGAACGAATGGCCAACAAATGCTGACACCATCCAATTCCTCCAAGAATGGGACGATCTATGTACAACAACATTAGACAAAATCGCCCCAATCCAAACCAGAATATCACACAGGAAAAAGACAAATCCATGGTTCACCGAAGAGCTGAAAAAACTTAAAACAGAAGTCAGGAAACTAGAACGAGAATGGAACAAAAAGAAAGACGAACAAACACTGAACGCATGGAAATTACTTTGGAGAAAATACAAATACACCATAAAACAGACCAAAAGACTACATTACAAAACAATAATAGGACCAAACTACAAAGACACACATAAATTCTTCAACCTTGTGAACAAACTGTTAGACACCACACCAGTTACAAACAACGGCAAAGATGTACCAGATGTGGACAACCTTGCAAAATACTTCAAGGAGAAAATTATACAACTACGACTCAAAATACCTGCTAGCCCTATTGAGTATGCCACAATTTTAGATTGTCTAGACCCAGAAGAAGGAACATACCCTGCAGACAGAACATGGACCGAATTCGAAATACTATCAGAAGACCTCATCTCTGAAACTCTCAAAAGATATGCCAAATCCCACTGCAAACTAGACACGTGCCCAAACAACCTCATGAAATCTGCTCCTCAACAATTCATAATAGACCTAACAAGCCATGTGAACTTCATGCTACAAAACGGACTCTTCCCAAAAGAAAAAGGAAAAATCTTACTCACCCCAATTCCTAAAGACACAAAGAAAAGCACAAGTGAAATAACCAACTACAGGCCAGTAGCATCCATACCACTAATAACCAAAATAACTGAAGGACTGGTAACCAAACAACTCACAAACTATCTAAACAAACACTCAATACTGCATGACGCCCAATCAGGATTCCGATCGAATCATAGCACAGAAACAGTATTAGTTACCATTATGACCAGATTTAAACAAATAATTGCAACGGGCAACAATATACTCCTCCTACAATTTGACATGTCAAGTGCCTTCAATATGGTTGACCATGGAATCCTATTACACATACTCGAATACTTTGGCATTGGAGGAAATGTCCTGAATTGGTTCGAAGGGTTCCTAACCCAACGTTCGTATCAAGTCACATTAAATTCGACCACATCCAAGGCATGGACACCTGAATGTGGAGTACCACAAGGATCACCTCTCTCACCAACCATTTTCAACTTAATGATGATCCCTTTGGCAAAACTCCTATCAAACCATAACCTCAACCCATATATATACGCTGATGATGTGACAATATGCATCCCCTTCAAACAAGACATTAACGAAATCTTCAACAAAATCAATCAAAGCCTACACATCATGAACACATGGGCGGATGCATTTCGTCTGAAATTAAATGCAGAAAAAACTCAATGCCTGATTCTCACCTCCCAATACAACACAAAAGAATTCACAGCCATAAACACACCAAACCTGAACCTTCAAATCTCAGAAACGCTAAAAATC
This sequence comes from Microcaecilia unicolor, assembly GCF_901765095.1. Lineage (NCBI taxonomy): Eukaryota > Metazoa > Chordata > Amphibia > Gymnophiona > Siphonopidae > Microcaecilia > Microcaecilia unicolor. Next base: position 158,284,025 of record NC_044034.1, on the reverse strand, counting down.
CTTGGAATCACTATCGACCGCCACCTAACGCTTGAAACTCACGCTAACAACACAACAAAAAAGATGTTTTACAGCATGTGGAAACTGAAAAGGATAAGACCATACTTCCCAAGATCCGTCTTTCGCAGCCTAGTGCAATCCCTCGTGCTCAGCCATTTGGATTACTGCAACTCACTATACACAGGTTGCAAATAACAAATACTGAGGAAACTTCAAACAGCCCAGAATACAGCAGCCAGACTCATCTTTGGAAAGCCAAAATATGAAAGTGCAAAACCATTACGAGAGAAACTGCACTGGCTGTCACTCAAGGAACGCGTCACTTTTAAAATATGCACATTAGTCCACAAAATCATTCACGGCGAAGCCCCAGCCTACATGTATGAGTTGATACGCCAGAAACGCCAAAAGATCATCCCGAACCTTCCTTAACCTCCACTTCCCCAATTGCAAGGGCGTGAAATACAAAGCGCTACACGCGTCAACCTTTTCTCACATGAGCACGCAGTTTTGGAATACACTGCCGCGCAACTTAAGAACAATCAACGAGCAAGCTTCCTTCCGCAGATTATTGAAGACCCATGTTTTCGAAAAAATTTACGGAAAGAAACAAAACACATAAAGGCCACACTTAATGTTCACTAATGCATCATACATTCACCTCTGAATTCTCATTCCCGTAATATCACATCTCTCATACCTTTACTCACAGAAAGATATATACCATATGTCCTCATGCCTTTTTATCGCCCTCCAAGCTCCCAGTGTTTCCTTCCAAAGTTTCATTGTTTATGTTCCATTGTTACATTCCCTAACGACACCTCAATTGTTTCACATAACTCTGCACAATGTAATCCATAACCAATCTGTAACAATTGTATTTCCAACATTTAACTCATATTGTAAGCCACACTGAACCCGCAAAAAGGTGGGAAAATGTGGGATACAAATGCAATAAATAAACAATAAATAAATATTTAGAATATGCTTAGTCATAGTTCATGAGACTAATCTATATGCATCCATTTATGCCAACGAAGAGCTGGTGCAAATCCCTGCACGTTGATTTACGTGCACTGGCCCATATTTTATAACGACACACGTACGTTTTGAAACACATATGAAATGCCCATTTTCACGCCCCTAAGTACATCCCTTTTTGCCTGCACTCGTTAGAATTTAGGCGCAGTACATTACAGAATATGCTTAGCAATGTATGCGTGTAAATTCTAACTCTTGCCAATTAGTGCTTGTTATTGCTTGTTTAGAGCTGCTGACAATGCTTAACAGCTTGTTAATACAATTAATCTATGCGTGTAGTTATAGAATATGCCTAGATTTACGGTCAGAATCATGGGGAACTCTAGGCACATTTTATAGAATCAGGGGGTATGTAGGTCTATCCCATATGCTAAGTAAAATGGTCAATTTTCTATTTTTGGTATTAATGGCCATGTGCTAATGTTTGATGTTTATGTTGAGGACTAAACTAAACAGTACAAATGGGGGTGAGATACCTAGATCAGTCGAATGAAATTCAAAAATTGTTGTTTAGGTACTCAAAACAGTATTACTTAAAGTAAGTACTCTTTAAGAGGAAAAGACCTCGAGAAACCCCTTGACGTATAAAAAAAGTCAATCGAGAGTTGGACTTCCTCATCATTGGCCAAAAACCTCTATGTGGTATCTTTAAATTGGCTAAACAATATTGAAACAAGCTTAGTTCAATGAAAAGTCGGTCTCTGTGCTTCTTTGTTGATTTTAACCGTGATCAACGGCAGCTAGCGTTTCAAATTCACGTTCTGCTTCAGGATCACTGGACAAATTTCTTTGTGATATCCGCCGATGAGATTGAGCGGAAATTTGTCCAGTGATCCTGAAGCAGAACATGAATTCGAAATGCTGGCTGCCGTTGATCACGGTTAAAATCAACAAAGAAGAACAGAGACCAACTTTTCATTGAGCTAAGCTTGTTTGAATATTGTTTAGCCAATTTAAAGATATCACATAGAGGTTTTTGGCCGATGATGAGGAAGTCCAACCCCCGATTGACTTTTTTCATATGTCAAGGGGTTTCTCGAGGCCTTTTCCTCTTAAAGAGTACTTACTTTGAGTACCTAAACAACAATTTTTGATGTTTATGTTGAACCAGGAGAAGGTACTGCTGGTGGGATTCAAACCTGCCACTACTGAGTGACAAAGTAACTGTTCTAACAACTACTAAAAATCTAATGTTCATATTGAACTAGGAGCATTAGCACACAGCCATTAAAAACAATTACAGAGTGAGCACTTACCACCACCCATTCTGTGGAAGGAAGGGGCTGATGCAGTAATCCTGCTCTAACCAGTTAGCACACAGAAATGTAGATGTGCTAACTGATTAGCGCAGACATACCCACTCCCAGACAAGCCCCCTGCAATAAGCCCTTTTAAGCTGCATTAAGCACACGCTAGCACTTGCACTTACTACAGCTTTGTAAAAGGACCCCTAAATGAAAAGCCTCCTTCTGTGCCCCAGTCCCTAGATCTTCCTCATCTCTTCCCACATCTGTGTATGGGGGACTGTTTGTGTAGAAACAAACTCCAGCCACTCATATGCCACAAAATAGATCCAGTTGATCTGAGGCTTAAATAATTGAATATGTATTGATATTAAACAGAAAGCTGCTGTTGAAAAATATGATTTAATCTGTTCAGAAATTATTGTTATCTGTGAGAGCATTGGCTTCAATTTTCAGTTTAATTTAATAGACTACACTAGTTTGCAGTTTATTCTATTAAATAGACAATAAATGCTACATTACTATCCACTGTGGCTTAACTTGTTTAAAGTGCTTTGTATCTCCTGTCATTAAGTGGTTCTGTAAAGCCAGAGGGTGTTTATTAGGGATATACAGACAAAAAAAAAAATTCATGTTGTTTAGTTTCCTCTATCATCTCCAGGCTTTTTCATTTTGCTTTGCTTTGTTTTTATAAATGTTTGATTCATTTTATAATTTTTATGGCAAAACTGGAGAACAATATTGAAGCAATGGGAAACAAGCACAGAAGCAGAGCAGAAATGCTCAAGCCTTCCCTAAGCTAGTTCCGGCTGAACCAATTAGGGCCAGACTAACTCCTCCTGGAAGGCAGCTTTTTTCCAACCCAAAGGCAAAACATTCACGCCTGTTTCATGCATAATGGTTATTAACACTAAACAAAATGCTGAAATTTAACACAAGAGAAAGAAACCTGTCATCTTTTTGTCCTGACCTTTCAGATCAGATTCAAATCTAGCTGAATTCTTCTATCAGCCTTTTTATTTCTTTCATAAATAAAAACAACCAGAAAAATAATTAAATTTCACTACCAGCTTTTTGATTTTGGAGAGTGAGTCAAATTTTCACTACCTTTTGCTCTTTCATTCTGTCACAGAGTCCCTAACAAGGACTGCTGAGAATTGAATACTAGACTAGAACAAGGCAAGAATAAGGATGAATCTAGTTTTTGTCTTGTTCTAGTTTGATAGTCAAGTCTCAGGAGAACAACGTTGAAACATCAGGAAACAAGACCAGAGATGCTTAAACCTGCCTGATCTATTTCTTGCTAGGTCAATCCAGAGACAGAAACTAAAATTACCAGAAATAGAATATATATCTTGGCATGGGCTAGCTAAAGCAAACTCTCAAGAGGCAGAATAGCTCCTCCTGAAAAGTGGCTACTTTCCAACACAAAGATAATAGGTTCAAGGCTGGCTGGTGGCTGATACCTATTGACACAGGTGAAAAATTCTGAAATTTAATGACACTAAAAAGAAACCTGTTATTTTGGAGTTTATTCCTGTCATTTCTAAATCCAAAATAATATGAAATGACAAACGAATGAACATCCTAAACAATTTCTTCCAGTACTGCTCTATCTTCCTGGAGCAATTCTACCATTTGCTATTGCAGGACAATGAATGCAATCTCTAAAAGCTTGGTTGGGATGCATTATTTTTAGTTAAGTTCTACACAATACTTTTTCTCAATGAAGACTATTGGTACTTCAAGCAGATCAAATCAAATTTGAAGAGCTCTGGAGAACACTTTCTGCCTCAAAACCCCTCTCATCCACACATTTAAATTTTCAAAGTGGTGGGAATGCACTGAAGAGAACATTAAGGTAGAAATATGAGAAAGGCTGACATGCCATTACATCTTGAAACATTACACTGCAAAATTCTGGTCATAGTCAGCAGAGGCAGCAGCTTTAAGTTTTTGAATGCACTTTGAGTGAAAGATAAGTCTCTCTAATTTTGGATTGACACACTGTTTTTGGGTATTGTGAAGAAGGGGATAAGGGAACAGTTAAGGGGGGTACCGGCAGAGGAGAAGATAAGGCCTAGAGGAGGGGACAACCCACATGTCAGGAAAAAGCAAAGATCCTTTTCCCCAGATGGCTGGAGGCAGGGTAAAAACTACGATTCCCAGCAGCCCTTGAGGAAGTCTTACAACATAATCAAAGACTTTCTATCCCAGCAGCCCCCAGTGGAGCCCAACGGAAAGGCAGGTAAAGGTGAAACCCAAGACACGGAGGGGAGGCCAGGAATGGAGGGGGAGCCTCTAAGCAGAGCTAATCAGTGGGAGGAGGATCAGCTGGGGAATGGGTGGGACGAAGAGCCCATGGAATGGAAGGGGGAAGAAAAGGAGGAAGAAGTGAGGCAAGATGAGCCGATGGAGATTGCACCTCTGGCAAGATCCACAAGTAAAAGGTTCAGACAGCAGGTAACCGCTTGGTGCAGGGTCTTGGTAAACAAGGGAAGGCAGTGGCTATCTTGGAGGAGCCAGGGAGCAACAGGGTCAAGTGGGAGGAAGCCAAGATATAGAGCTCGCCAGAGGAGGGAGGGGACCCCTGGGAGCTCTCTGCCTCTGAACTGCTGATGGGATTTCTAAACTGCTTGTTTGGAAGTGCTTGTTTTCTTTGAACTGCTTGTTTTCTTTGTGTAACGTTTTTTTGCTTTTGGGATTACTTATTTTGAATTGCATCATTGGGACTGCTGAGATTCATGTCCTGTTGGTTTATGAACTGCATTTTTGAAGATGTGGAGATTCCTGAACTGCTTTGCTTTTGAAACTGCATTATTAAAAACTACTTTTTCTAAACTGTTTGTTTTTTGGGATTGCATTCTTGAAACCGCTGGGATAATTTCCCTGGCGGATATCTCGGGAGCTGTGCTGGAATAGTACTGCTGACATACCTCAGGTCGGAAGGTACACCTGGAAGATTACAGGGAGTTGTACCTAAGTGGTATATCATATAGAAACTTGGGCCAGAGGCCAGAGTTTTCCTGAGAGGAGAAGAGCGGAGGGATCCTTCACAGTATTCACATGATTAAAGAACTCTGGGGTCTTTGACATACTGTAACAAGGAGGGTTTTTTTATGCCAGTGAGATGAATTTTACCCCAAGAATGCCCACCACTTAAAAAAAATTAGGGGGATCTTTTACTAAGGCGTGCTCACGTTTTTAGCACACGCTAAAATTCTGAGTGCGCTAAACATTAGAGATGCCCATAGGAATGCATTGGATGGGAGAGGTTCTGAGGCTTTTTCCTCCTGCAGAAAGTGGTCTCTAGAGCTCTTAAAATTTGATTCAATTTGTTTGAAGTACTAATGGTTTTAATTGAGAAAGAGTACTGTGTAAAAGATATCCTGCCAGCATCCTCTGTATTTTGGGAGTATTATTTTTAGTAACATACATGACACCAAGAAGAATAGTGATGCACCATCCTGCTCAGAGAGGTTAAAATTTACCACACAAGGACTCTGTTTTCAAGGTTACATTTATTTCAGTATCCACTTAGGGACAGACCATCAAAGTGGGTTACATACAATGATATTAAATGGAAAAAAAAAGATTACAATCTAATTGAAGTAGGAGAAAATATAAAATACCATAAAACACCACTAACTGCTGTGTTCCCCTTTTCTTATTCTAAATGCCATGCTTATCTACAGTGACTCCTCTCAATAGCAATTCAGATTAATTTTAAATAAATTGCTAATACTTGATCTATATAAAGTACCAGAGGTATCATTTATTAAAAATCTGTTAATATAAGCACTCAGTGGTGCCACTGAATACTTCCTTTGCCTTCGCACCCTCAGGATAGTGCTAGGGCAGTCATGGATAGAACAAGAGGTTATCTGGTTAGCAGCAATATTCAGCACTGCTACCTGGATAACTTAAGGCAGAAAAAGATGGTCCTTAATTCTTGTTATCTGGATAAGCTATTAGGACAGTAACTAAATATCACTGCTATCCAGATAATGCCAGCAGTCACCAGTCTATCTTGATATTCAGTGTCAACCAATATCCAGAAATTGCCACTGAGTATCCAAAAATTTTTTTTACCTGTGTTAGCCGCTATTAACCCCCCCCCCCCTACACACACACACACACACACACACACACGCTGATCATTACATAAGTACATAAGTATTGCCATACTGGGACAGACCGAAAGTCCATCAAGCCCAGCGTCCTGTTTCCAACCGTGTCCAATCTAGGTCACAAGTAGCTGGCAAGATCCCAAAACAGTGCAATACATTTTATGCTGTTTATCCTAGAAATAAGCAGTGGATTTTCCCCAACTCCATTTTAATAATGGTCTATGGACTTTTCCTTTAGGAAGCCAGCCAAACCTTTTTTTTAACTCCGCTAAGCTAACTGCTTTTATTACATTCTCCAGCAATAAATTCCAGAGTTTAATTACACATTGAGTGAAGAAATATTTTCCCTGATTTTAAATTTAATACTTTGTAGCTTAATTGTGTGCCCCCTAGTCCTAGTATTTTTGGAAAGAGTAAACAAACAATTCATGTCTACCCATTCCATTCCACTCATTATTTTATAGATCTCTATCATATCACCCCTCAGCCATCTGGGCTTGGGGTGATATGATAGAGGGTTCTCAATATCAAAGGAAGGGTATGGTTTCTAGGTGTGAGCAAGATACTATGATTTGTCTTCTCTACCATGCACATAGAGCCAAACATATCACTCTGCTACTTTATCACCATACTGGCTTCTGGATATATTTCAAAGTCAGTTCAAATTACGCTGGTCTACAAAAAAAAAACAAAACTTTTTTTCTGTAACAAGAACAAAACATACATTTTCTGGAAGATAATCCTTCCCTGAATTCAGATCTCATTTCAGAATTTCTGTATCAGCCTCAGTTTTCATGTGATAATAGTTTTTGTAAATGCTTGTGTCAGCGTATGTAGCTATTATATGTATCTGGCAAAATGACACGCTTCTGCTACAAGAGTTCTAAAAAAACTGTGTCAGTTCACAAAGAAATCAAAGATATAAGCAACATAAGAGTAAAGAGAAGTGAAGAAACATACCTAATAAGATTTCCTTCCTGATTTCCTGTGGTACTTTGCCTCGGGAACGTCTCTCCGTAAGGTCCAGCAGTAGTCGGACAACATTGCGGCATTCCATTTGCCTTGATAATGCTTTTCCATTGGAGAAATGTCCTGGTGGAACCGTTCTAACGGATTTGATATCATTACAAAAGACCATGTCACCTTCGTTGGAGAAATATTCAGAAAAAATAGCATGTCGGTCACGAAAAACACTCACTTTCGTATCGCAAGAAAGAAGATTCCATCCTTTTAATCTCGAACCTAAAAGCTCAGCCTATTGCTTTGACAAATTTAAATCACGAACAAGATCGTTGAGATCCCCTTGTGTCAAAAAGTGGGACACATTTGATTCACAGAGGTCCTGAAATGATGGGTCGGTATGCATATCCCCTTCTGTCTTCTGCATGTTCGTCACTGTAATATCTTCACTCACTATCAAATTCTCAGGAGGCACTGGTACTGGCAATTCTTCACTGTGACATACAGGTCTTATAGCAGATGGTAAGTTAGGATATTGCACAGTTTTCATTGTTTTCGAGGTGATTCTTGCTATTTTTGTCAGACAGAAACAACAGTCTGTTGTGTGATCCGTTGGTTCCCTCCAAATCATGGGAACAGCAAAGGGCATGCGACATCTTCCTTTTAACCAGCCTGTCAGGAGTGTAACACACATCAAACAGCAAATGTAGGGAGCCAATTTGCGGTCCTGTTCACCAACCTTACACCTGAAATATAGTTCGTAGCACTTTTTTACAAGAGGATTAAGTTTTCGTTTTTGCGATTTCAGAGTAAACTCTCCACAGATATAACAAAAAGAATTTGGGCTATTTGCACAGGTACAAGGCATTTCTTCTGAAATGACACAAAACACAAACCTTCACAAACGTAGAACTACAAGCAGTCACTTCCAACAGCAATTGTTGACTGAACTCTCAATGCTGAGATACAGGTGGCAACTGACGCAACAGAACATGTTTGAACAGAATTCTGTTTCTGAGTCTGACGTCCTGCACGTACAACGTGCAGCAACGTCAGACTCAGAAGAAACTTTCGGCGCCAGCTTTAGAAATGAAAGGACCTCGGCTTGGCTGGCGGGGGTTGGGGGTCCCCCGCCAGCTGACGGAATTCCTTTACAGGCAGCCGGCAGCGGCAGGAGGATGCGGACCTCGGCTGGCGGGGGTTGGGGTCCCCCGCCAGCGAAGGTAGGCGACAGCAACGGAGGGGGAGGGTTGGCAGCGGTAGGGGGGTCCAGGGCGAAATCTGCGGGGGCCCAGGCCCCTGAGGCCCCACGCAGATACGCCCCTGCTCTGTATATTTATCTTTTTCATCCATTTTTGAAAAACAAAAAGTTCAAGTGAAAAACACACAAAATCAAGCCATTGGGATGTTGAAGGAGCCAACATTCTTAATAGACTGGCCACACAGATATATCAGCAGAGCAGTGGGGCATGCTAGAAGGGCACTGTAATAGACTTCATCTAAAACCTCCCATGTACACATCTCACTGTTGCTTCCTTATATTGTATAGTGAACCCTCCAAAACCCACCAAAAACCTACTGAACCCAACTGCACACCACTACAATAGTCTTTATTGCTGCAGGTGTCACCTATATGTGAGTACAGTAGGCATACAGTAGGTGGTTTTTGGAGGACTCACATTTTCCACCACAGTTGTAACAGTTAGAGTGGATTATGAGCCTTGGTCCCCTTCTCCATAGTGCACTGCACTGACCACTAGGCTACTTCAGGGACCTGCTTGCTGCCCTCATAGGACTGGTTATAACATCTGAGGTTGTCATAGAGGCTGGTATGTACTGTTTCTTTTACATATTGTAGGGGTAGGAGGAGCTCAGTGACCACTGGGGGAGTAAGGAAGGACATTCCTTTATTTCTCTAGTGGTCATCTGGTCATATAGGACACTTTTTTGTGACTTAGCCATTGTTAAAACTGGTCTAGCTCAAAATGTCTTAGTTTTAGTCCTTGATGTTTTTGTTTTGTTCCATTATGGCTTAAAAATGTTCAGGTCTTAGGAACACCCAAATTCTACCTTTAACCCCCCCCCCCCCCCAAAAAAAAAAAAAAAAAAAACCATCCCTTTGAGATTTGGATGCACTGCAGATAAACTGCATAGAAAAAAATTTGGAAAATGGGTTTTAATTTGGATATTTTTATGAGAGAAACGTCCAAATGCTGCTTTATGCCACTTTTTACAACAGAAAAGCACCAAGAGCCTTCAGAAACGTGACACAGGAACATTGTTTTTGAAAAATAAAAGGAACTGAGTCCCGTTTCTGAAGGCTCTTGTTGTTTTTGTGTTGTATTTAAGACTTTGTCTTCTACTTTGAACCCTCTCAGTACTGTTGTATTATGCCACTTTTTAGGCATTGTTCCAGGCCTGTGTTGCAGCCTGTGTTTGCAACGTGTGTTGTGGCTTATGTATTGTTGTTCCTGTCCTAGGGTCCTGCGACTCTGCTCACCCTGGTCCTGACTTCATCAGGTCAGGCCCTCAATTGCCCTCTTAAAAGAGAAAAAAGACCCAAAATATCTGAGATTTTGTGTTGCTATTATTGTGGTGCTCTCAAAATTTGAATATATTTTTTTCTATGGAAATCTGTAACATCCTAGCTATATTCTATATGCTACAGACTGCACAATAGATGGAAAAAAAATCTTGATGTTGACAGTGTGATTTTGCTTATTTCATCAGTGAGAAATCTGAGGCTTTGCTGCAGGAGGTTTTTGATGCGTTGAAGGGTAGACAAAGTTTAACATTTGCGAAAAATGTAAATTTATGAACTTATGTAAATGAATTGATATTGAAATGAAAGTAAATTCTGTTAAGAGTAGTTTATATTTCCCTTGTGTCCTTTCTTTAAAAAACTAAAATAAATGATATTTAGGCTCTTTTTTTTGTTCTGCCACAGACTGCAGTGTTCAGTGTGTCGCTTACATGAACATTTGATATAAAGCAAAATTTGCAGGATATTGTTATGTGTGTTGACATGTTTGCCATTATGGTAGACTGGTAAACTTTAAGTTATGGGATAATATAACTATATTTTAAAACCTCATGGGCCCTTTTAATAAGGTGTGTAGGTGCCTACGCATGTCCAACGTGAGCCAAAATGGAACAACCACCCGGCTACCATGTGCCCGGGTGGTAATTCCATTTTGTACGTGTGTCCAAAAGATGGGGCTTAACCAGTGGTAATCAGCAGTTTACGTGCACTGGCCGCTTACTGCCCAGTTAGCGCGTGAGACCTTACCACTAACTCAATGGGTGGCAGTAAGGTCTCAGGCCAAAAATGGATATGCGCTGATTTTAATTTTGCTACACGTCCATTTTTGGCCACAAAAAAGCCTTTTTTCAAAGCACGCTGAAAAATTGACCTGTGTGCATACAAATCACGTGTCTACACCAGCGCAGGCCATTTTTTAGTGTTCCTTAGTAAAAGGGCCCTTCAGTGTTTCCATTAAGTATGTGTGTGATTTACGTGGAGGGGCATAATCGAACGAAAACGTCTATCTCCATGGGCGTTTATCTCCGAGCAAGGGTCCGTGAAGGGGCGGACCGAACCGTATTTTCGAAAAAAATAGACGTCCATGTTTTATTCGACAATTTGTGAGCTGGGCGTTTTTGCTTTTCAGCGATAATGGAAAATGAAAGCACCCAGCTCAAAAACGAATAAATCCAAGGCATTTGATCGTGGGAGGGGCCAGGATTCGTAGTGCACTGGTCCCTCTCACATGCCAGGACACTGGTAAGCCTTTCCTCAGCTGAGAGGTGCCCACCTCTACCACCGGCTGCCTTTCAGGTGCTGTGGAGGACTTGCAGCTCATCTGCATATCCTTACAGCCTTCTCCGGGGTGACACCCAGGTCCACCCCGATCCACTCAGGGCCTCCGCTCTTTTTCTCTTTGTATCTAATCTTTTTCCAGTTGCTAAAGTACCTTAATCGTTTATGGCCCCTATTCACATTCTCTTCCTAGCTCTGTCCCTTCCTAATCTTTTCCCTCACCCCCTACCTCTCTCCGCTACAGGAACTCACTTCCCATCCATTGACTTCATCACCTCACCTTCTCTCCTACCCTCTTCCTCCCTCTTGGCTTTTAATCTCCGTCTCTTTCTTCCCTCCATTTTGCCTTCCCCATTCCACCTAAATACCTCTCGCCTTCGACGCCTTCGTGGCCACACCTCTCCTACTCTCCTCCGCTCTCTTTTACTCCTTCTCTTACTCTCAGCTGGTGACATCAATCCCAATCCTGGCCCTCCTCACCAACTATTATCCAAACTCTAAAGATCTCACCGTGACCTCTCTAACCTTATCTCTATTCCTCTACTCCCCTCCTCTTCTCTGCCCTTCTCTTGCGCCCTATGGAATGCCCGCTCTATCTGTAACAAACTCCCCTATATCCAGGACCTCTTTATCTCGCGTCACCTCCATCTGCTTGCCATAACAGAAACCTGGCTCTGCCCTGATGACTCTGCTTCAGTCGCAGCCCTGTGCCATGGTGGTTATCTATTTTCACATACTCCTCGCCATAGGCGTAGTTTGACTGTTTCATTTGGGGGGGCAAAGAATGGGCGGAGCATATTAGCATATCATTTGCATATATAAATATGCAAATGAATATGCTAATATGGAGGAAGGAAATGAAATTTACAGGCAAAATATCACAGATGCACATTTCAAAAAGCTGACACATTTCAATTAATAAATTATGAATAAAATACTTTTATTTACCTTTGTTGTCTGATCATTTAGTTTTTCTATTCGCTTTGATCCCAGTGTCTTCTGTTTTATGCAGTGTCTTCTTTCCAGTAGGCTTCCCTCTGCTCCCCACCCTCCCAGTCCCATCCATCTCTTGCTCCTTCCCTCTGCTCCCCAACCCTCCCAGTTCCATCCATCTTCTGTTCCTTCCCTCTGCTCACCATCCCTCCGTCCCATCCATCTTTTGCTCCTTCCCTCTGCTGTGCCTGACCTCTCCCAATCCCATCCATCTCCTGGTCCATCCCTCTGCTCCCCACCCCTCGCAGTCCCATCCATCTCTTGCTCCTTCCCTCTGCTTCCCACCCCTCCCAGTCCCATTCATCTCCTGCTCCTTCCCTCTGCTTCCCACCCCACCCAGTCCCATCCATCTCCTGCTCCTTCCCTCTGCTTCCCACCCCTCCCAGTCCCATTCATCTCCTGCTCCTTCCCTCTGCTTCCCACCCCTCCCAGTCCCATTCATCTCCTGCTCCTTCCCACCCCTCCCAGTCCCATCCATCTCCTGCTCCTTCCCGCTGCTTCCCACCCCTCCCAGTCCCATTCATTTCTTGCTCCTTCCCTCTGCTTCCCACCCCTCCCAGTCCCATTCATCTCCTGCTCCTTCCCTCTGCTTCCCACCCCTCCCAGTCCCATCCCTCCCAGTCCCATCCATCTCTTGCTCCTGCCCTCTGCTTCCCACCCCTCCCATTCCCATTCATTTCTTGCTCCTTCCCTCTGCTTCCCACCCCTCCCAGTCCCATCCATCTCTTGCTCCTTCCCTCTGCTTCCCACCCCTCCCAGTCCCATCCATCTTCCCTCTGCTCCCCCCCCCCCCGAGGTCCAAGATAGTGACTCCGTTTACCCCCTCGCTTCCTCCCTCCCTCCCTCCAGTGCAGGCAACAGTCTTCAGCTTTTCCAGCGTTCCTGGCAGCGGTAGTGTTGTACACGCTGCCTTCGGTCTGCCCCGGAAGCCTTCTCTTCAAGTTCCTGTTCCCACCTATGCGGGAACAGGAACTTGAAGAGAAGGCTTCGGGGCAGAGCCAAAGGCAGCGTGTACAACGCTACCGCTGCCAGGAATGCTGGAAGACTGCTGCCTGCGCCGGAGGGAGGGAGGAAGAGAGAGGGGTAGACGGACACGCTCCTCTCCGTCTGCTTGGCTTCCCTGCCCTCTCTGTCTGCGTCCCGCCCGAAAGGAAATGACGTCAGAGGAAGGCGGGACGCAGATAGAGAGGGCAGGGAAGCCAAGCGGACCGAGAGGAGCGCGTGCCTGCATGTGTTTTTTTTTTTTTTTTTAAACTAATGGCGCGGCGGCGCCTCACGTCGTTTGGGGGGGCATTGCCCCCCCTCGCCCCCCCAGTCTACGCCTATGCTCCTCGCCCTGCTGGCCGTGGGGGCGGTGTTGGACTACTTCTCTCTCCCTCCTCCAGATTTCAACCCCTTCTTCCACCTCAATCTCACTGTTTTTCCTCCTTTGAAGTCCACTCTATCCGCCTTTTCTCTCCTCTGCCTCTTCGAATAGCGGTCATTTATCGTCCCCCTGATAAGTCCCTTTCATCCTTTCTCAGTGACTTTGACGCCTGGCTTGCCTTCTTCCATGATCCTTCCTCCCCCTCTCTCATCCTTGGTGACTTTAATATTCCTGCTAATGATCCTTCCAACTCTTACATTTCCAAGTTACTCGCTTTAACGTCGTCCTTTAATCTCCAACTATGCTCCACCTCCCCCACTCATCAAAATGGTCACTGTCTTGATCTCATCTTCTCCTCCAACTGTTCACCTTCTAGTTTCCTTGCCTCTGATCATCCCTCCTCTGATCACCATCTTATAACTTTCACACTTAAATCTCCTCCCTCCCAGTCCCGTCCTATCCTATCTAATTTATCTAGGAATCTTCACGATATTGACCCTTCATCTCTATCCTCCCATGTTTCAAACCTCCTCTCTACTGTGGCACCATCCACGTCTGTCAACGAGGCTGTTTCTTCTTACAACAATACTCTATCCTCTGCCTTAGACACTCTTGCACCTTTGATGACCCGCCCTGTAAGGCGTACAAAACCCCAACCTTGGCTGACTTCTAATATCCGCTACCTACGTTCCTGTACCCGCTCCGCCGAATGCCTCTGGCGGAAATCTCGGGCCCTTGCTGATTTCTTACACTTTAAGTTCATGCTGACCTCCTTCCAATCTGCTCTTTTACGTGCCAAACAGGATTATTATATCCAACTTACCAACTCTCTTGGCTCTAATCCTCGACTTCTCTTCACCACATTGAACTCTCTCCTCAAGGTGCCCCCTCCCCCAACTCCCCCTTCATTATCTCCTCAGACCCTTGCTGAATTCTTTCACAACAAGGTTCAAAAGATAAACCTTGCTTTCTCTACCTCACCAGCTCTCCCTCCACTAGTCCGTTCCCCTCTCTCTCCTTCCCCTCATTCCCTTTCCTCCTTTCCTGAAGTTACTATTGAGGAAACTACACTTCTCCTTTCTTCCTCAAAATGTACCACCTGTTCCTCTGATCCCATTTCCACCCACCTTCTTAATGCCATCTCTCCTACTCTTATTCCTTTTATCTGTCACATTCTCAACCTCTCACTTTCCACTGCGACTGTCCCTGCTGCCTTTAAACATGCTGTGGTCACACCTCTCCTTAAGAAGCCTTCACTTGACCCTACTTGTCCCTCTAATTACCGACCCATCTCCCTCCTTCCTTTTCTCTCCAAATTACTTGAGCGTGCTGTTCACCGCCGCTGCCTTGATTTTCTCTCCTCACATGCTATTCTTGACCCATTACAATCTGGTTTTTGCCCTCTCCACTCAACCGAAACTGCGCTTACTAAAGTCTCCAATGACCTATTACTGGCTAAATCCAGAGGTCAATATTCCATCCTCATTCTTCTTGATCTTTCCGCTGCTTTTGACACTGTCGATCACAGCATACTTCTCGATACCCTGTCCTCACCTGGATTCCAGGGCTCTGTCCTTTCCTGGTTCTCTTCCTACCTCTCCCTCCGCACCTTTAGTGTTCACTCTGGTGGATCCTCTTCTACTTCTATCCCTCTGCCTGTCGGCGTACCTCAGGGTTCTGTTCTTGGTCCCCTTCTCTTTTCTATCTACACTTCTTCCCTTGGTTCATTAATCTCATCCCATGGCTTTTCCTACCATCTCTATGCTGATGACTCCCAAATCTACCTTTCTACCCCTGATATCTCACCTTGCATCCAAACCAAAGTTTCAGCGTGCTTGTCTGACATTGCTGCCTGGATGTCTCAACGCCACCTGAAATTAAATATGACCAAAACCGAGCTTCTCATTTTCCCCCCCAAACCCACCTCCCCGCTCCCCCCATTTTCTATTTCTGTTGATGGCTCTCTCATTCTCCCTGTCTCCTCAGCTCGAAACCTTGGGGTCATCTTTGACTCTTCTCTCTCCTTCTCTGCTCATATCCAGCAGACCGCCAAGACCTGTCGTTTCTTTCTTTACAACATCCGTAAAATCGCCCCTTTCTTTCCGAGCACTCTACCAAAACCCTCATCCACACCCTTGTCACCTCTCGTTTAGACTACTGCAATCTGCTTCTGGCTGGCCTCCCACTTAGTCACCTCTCCCCTCTCCAGTTGGTTCAAAACTCTGCTGCCCGTCTCATCTTCCGCCAGGGTCGCTTTACTCATACTACCCCTCTTCTCAAGACCCTTCACTGGCTCCCTATCCGTTTTCACATCCTGTTCAAACTTCTACTAACCTATAAATGTATTCACTCTGCTGCTCCCCAGTATCTCTCCACACTCGTCCTTCCCTACACCCCTTCCCGTGCACTCCGCTCCATGGATAAATCCTTCTTATCTGTTCCCTTCTCCACTACTGCCAACTCCAGACTTCGCGCCTTCTGTCTCGCTGCACCCTACGCCTGGAATAAACTTCCTGAGCCCCCACGTCTTGCCCCATCCTTGGCCACCTTTAAATCTAGACTGAAAGCCCACCTCTTTAACATTGCTTTTGACTCGTAACCACTTGTAACCACTCGCCTCCACCTACCCTCCTCTCTTCCTTCCCGTTCACATTAATTGATTTGATTTGCTTACTTTATTTATTTTTTGTCTATTAGATTGTAAGCTCTTTGAGCAGGGACTGTCTTTCTTCTATGTTTGTGCAGCGCTGCGTATGCCTTGTAGCGCTATAGAAATGCTAAATAGTAGTAGTAGTAGTAGACACCAACCGGGCACCCTAGGGGGCACTTTTACAAAAAAAAAAAAAAAAAAGGTAAAAGAGCTCCCAGGTTCATAGCACCCTTCCCTTGTGTGTTGAGCCCCCCAAATCCCCCCCCAAATCCCCCTCAAAACCCACTGCCCACAAGTCTACACCATTACTATAGCCCTAAGGGGTGAAGGGGGGCACCTACATGTGGGTACAGTGGGTTTGGGGGGGTTGGACGACTAAGCATTAAGCAGCACAATTGTAACAGGTAGGGGGGATGGGCCTGGGTCCACCTGCCTGAAGTCCACTGCACCCCCTAACAACTGCTCCAGGGACCTGCATACTGCTGCCAGGGAGGTGGTATGACATTTGAGGGTGAAAATAAAAAGTTGTGAAACATCATTTTTTGTGGTGGGAGGGGGTTAGTGACCACTGGGGGAGTCAGGGGAGGTCATCCCTGATTCCCTCTGGTGGTAATCTGGTTATTTAGGGCACTTTTTGGGGCCTTATTCGTGAAAAAACAGGGTCCAGGAAAAGTGCCCTAAATTCTAGCTACAAACGCATACTTTTTTTCCATTATCGGCGAAAGGCGCCCATCTCTGTTCAGATGATAACCATGCCCCAGTCCCGCCTTCACCATGCCTCCGACACACCCCTGTCAACTTTGTACGCTTCCGCGATGGAGTGCAGTTGAAAACGTCCAAGTTCGGCTTTCGATTATACCGTGTTATTTGTTTTTGTGAGATAAACGTCCATCTCCCGATTTAGGTCAGAACTTGGGTGTTTTTCTCGTTCGATTATAAGCAGGATAGTAACATATAGTAAATGACAGCAGATAAAGACCTGAATGGTCCATCCAGTCTGCCCAACAAGATATAAACTATTACATACCATGTAAAATGAGTTTATGTATACCCGAGTTTGATTTTTCCCTGCCTTTCTCAGGGCACAGACCGTAAAAGTCTGCCCAGCACTGTTCCTGTACTAAAAGTTCTGAAGCTAAAGTTGAAGCCCCTTAAAATTTACACTCCAGCCCATCCATATCTATTCAGTCACGATCAGGGCACAGACTGTAGATGTCCAACCTGCACCAGTTTTACTCTCCAAATACTGACGTCACTACCCAATCTCCGCTAAGATTCCGTAGATCCATTCCTTCTAAACAGGATTACTTCGTGTTTATCCCAAGCAGGTTTGAATTCCATTACCATTTTCATCTCCACCAGCTCCCACGAGAGGGCGTTCCATGTATCCACCACACTTTCTGTGAAAAAATACTTCCTGACATTACTCCTGAGTCTGCCCCCCTCCAACCTCAATTCATGTCCTTTCGTTCTACCATCTTCCTATCTCCGGAAAAGGTTCATTTGCGGATTAATACCTTACAAATATTTGAACATCTGTATCTTTTTCATTGTATCCTACAATTGCAAACGTCTCTTTGGAGAGGAGTATAACAAGCCTGTTCCGTTTTTTTCAAAAAAAGTTTTTAGAAGAGAGGAGACCCAAGAGAATTCTGTCTTATCATTTTCCTTGGAGTATACATTTCAAGTCACACTCTCTGAGGTTTTAAAGACCCCTGAGGCAGGCCTTTGGGCCGAAACACGGCCGTGTCGGGTCATTTTTTATGTGAATTACGTCATTTTTTATTGAATAAACACATTATTTGGTATCCTCATTCATTCTCCTCACTTTTTTGCTTCATATCAAACATCTGTATCATGTCACCCCTATTTCTCTTTTCCTCCAAGGTATACATGTTCAGGTTGGCAAGTCTCTCCTTGTACAGTTTCCAACGCAAATCCCATACCATTTTTGTAGTTTTTCTTTGCACCGCTTCCAGTCTTTTTACATATTTCACAAGATACGGCCTCCAAAACTGAACACAATACTCCAAGTGGGGCCTCACCAACGACTTGTAGAGGGGCATCGACACCTCCTTTCTTCTGCTGGTTATACCCCTCTCTATGCAGCCTAGCATCCTTCTGGCCACGGCCATCACCTTGTCACATTGTTTCTTCACCTTTATATCCTCCAACATCAACACCCCAAGGTCTCTCTCCTGAGTCGAGTTTGCTAATCTCTCCCCTCCTTTTCTGTATCTCTCTTTTGGGTTTCTACACCCCAAATTTATCACTCTGCACTTCTTGGCATTAAATTTTAACTCTCAATACAATACTCAGTACTAAATCAATATTTTAACCCTCAAAATTTTTATATAAAGTTTTGTGAAAATAATGTGTTCAGTTCATACCCATTCCAACCATTATATTCCCAAGGGAATATGCGGCAGAGTCATAGATGGAACCATCATAGCACATTAGGTGTTCTGAATCCCACAAGGTTTGTACATACACTGTTCTTACGATAACTCAATTATATACCATCTGAGTTTCCAACCATTTACACAGTCTGTTATTTCAACTATGTCTATACAGATATATGCCTATATGCTTCCTACCTAAATGCTTCCCAATCTGTAGTATAAACGTAGCAAATGTACAATAAATCAATTAGTGATGATTCTCTGAGAACCTAAGTGCTTAGACTGAAACCATTAACCACACGGCAATTCCTATAACCACCTCAGTTATATATGCCCTGCATAACCCTTAATGACCCTTTATGACCCTCCCATACAAATTCCAACCCCACATACACACTCAATTAACCAATATGCTCACAAACATTTCTAATTCAGAGATTGATTGGTGGTCTTTGCTTTAATCTGATTGGTTTTCTTGTAATGTCCTTAGATCCAATCAAAATGCATGTTTTCTGATCAGCTGTAGCCTATTTAAAGTTTAAGTTCGCGCCGAGACGCTGCGGTCATTTTTTTCTTATGCAGGAGTATACAAATCATGTAATGGTGAGCAACATTGAAATTTATCACGATAGCATGAATCTAAGGTGATGGATCTATTATTAAGGATAGTATGATATTGTTTTAGACTTTTCTTGCCTTTTCAGAGAGCCTCTTCCCTGAGGAAGTTTTTGCAAAATTTGGCCATATCGGCAGAGGTTCTCCTATTGTCAAAAGTTGCTGCCATACTATAAAGATGAGTGCTGTGTTGCTATGCACATTTTTGATAAATGATAAATGCTGCTGCTTTATTATACACGTGTTGGACAATTGTTTTATAATGAAAAATGCACAACTAAAAAAATTAAGGGCGATCCTATGACGATTTGCACCACAACCATTTTTTTCGAATGAAGAAGGAACGCTGAGTTCCTATGCTGTGAGCTGCAGTAATATCTGATGATCCCCACAAAAAAATAGTATATC
Source organism: Microcaecilia unicolor (assembly GCF_901765095.1). NCBI lineage: Eukaryota > Metazoa > Chordata > Amphibia > Gymnophiona > Siphonopidae > Microcaecilia > Microcaecilia unicolor. The sequence continues at coordinate 158,264,396 of NC_044034.1, read as the reverse complement.
ACTACTTTAAGTTTGTAGAACATTTACTGCTGAAGTATGAATGTTTGGGACACTATCCAGCTTATTTTCGAAGAAGGGCACCCATCTTCTGACACAAATCAGGAGACGGGCGCCCTTCTCCTAAGGGTGCCCAGATTGGCATAATTGAAAGTCGATTTTGGCCATCCTCAACTGCTTTCCATCGCAGGGACGGTGAAAGTTCCAGGGGGCATGTCAGCAGTGTACCGAAGGCGGGACGGGGGCATGGTTAACAGATGGGCGCACTTGGCCGATAATGGAAAAAAGAAGGGCGTTCCCGATGAGCATTTGGCCGACTTTACTTGGTCCCTTTTTGTTCACGACCAAGCCTTGGAAAGGTGCCCGAACTGACCAGATGACCACCGGAGGGACTCGGGGATCACCACCCCTTACTCCCCCAGTGGTCACCAACCCCCTCCCACCCAAAAAACAAATTGAAAAACATTTTTTCCAGCCTCTATGCCAGCCTCAAATGTCATACGCAGCTCCATCACAGCCATAGGCGGTCAGTGGCCCAACTGTTTGGGGAGGCTAAAGGGGGCGGGGTTTAGCAAGGATGTGTTCCCGGCAGGGCAGCCACTTCCGCCCCTCATTCGTCTCCACTCCGAGGTCGCAATCTCCCTCCCTGCAGTCCCTATAATTAGCATCGCATCTCTATCCCTCTCACTCCCTCCAATGTGCTTTAGATTGCCCATCGCTGCAACTAGCTGCACACTAACCTTATTACAGCTTGCTTTGAGGCTTCTCAGCCTGATGGAACGACGTGCCCCGCCTCCTCTGACCAGCCTTCCTGCTTCCGCGAGGGCTGGACGTATCATAAGGAAGGCTGGTCAGAGGAGGCGGGGCATGTCATTCTGTCAGGCTGAGAAGCCCCGAAGCAAGCTGTAATAAGGTTAGTGTGCTGCTACTGGCAGCGATGGGCAATCTAAAGCACATTGGAGGGAGTGAGAGGGAAAGAGATGCAATGCTAATTATAGGGACTTAAGGGAGGGAGATTGCGACCGATAAACAGTGAATTGGGGGCATGGGGCTGGGTGGATGAGAGAGAAAGATCGGCTGGGGAGGCTTAGCCTCCCCAAGCCTCTCATACCGGGCGCCTATGATCACAGCACTATGCAGGTCCCTGGAGCAGTTTTTAGTGGGTGCAGTGCATTTCAGGCAGGCAGACCCAGGCCCACCCCCCCTACCTGTTACACTTGTGGTGGTAAATGGGAGCCCTCCAAAACCCACCCAACACCCACTGTACCCACATCTAGGTGTCCCCCATTACCATTTAAGGGCTATGGTAGTGTTGTACAGTTGTGGGGAGTGGGTTTTGGGGGGCTCAGCACACAAGGTAAAGGAGCTATGCACCTGGCAGCAATTTGTGAAGTCCACTGCAGTGCCCCCTAGGGTGCCCGGTTGGTGTCCTGGCATGTGAGGGGGACCAGTGCACTACAAATGCTGGCTCCTCCCATGACCACATGGCTTGGATTTGGCTGGGTTTGAGATGGGCGCTCTTAGTTTCCATTATATGCGAAAACCGAGGTCAGCCATCTCTAAGGGCGGCCATCTCTAAGGTCGACCCAAATGTTGAGATTTGGCCGTCCCCGATCGTATTATTGAAACAAAAGATGGCCGTCCATCTTGTTGTGATAATACGGTCGGGGATGCCTCTTTATGGGGCCGTCCTTAGAGATGGGCGCCCCCGTTCGATTATGCCCCTCTATGTACACCATAGGAATATATGAGCATCTCTAGCATTTAGCGCACGCTTAATTTTAGTGCGCACTAGAAATGCTATCATGCCTTTGCAAAAGGGGTCCCAAGTGCTTAGCAATTAGTCCTGCTATTTATACAGCCTATTTTAACCGCTAAACATAGACGGTTTGGTGCTGAATACCCACGCCTAGCTGGCTATGTCATGTGATTTAGCCAGGTAGTGCCTAGCTGCTAACTGTGGATATTTTCAGCAGGAAATAGCAGGTTATCTCCTGCTGTATATGCACAGTTAGGTGCTAAAGTGGCCAGGCGCTGTTCCTGGTTAGTTAAATAGTTTTGAATATTGGGCTCATTGTGCCCACCCACATTAGCTCTGGCCTGGCTAAGCTACTGATGAGGACAAGATGAGACGAAGCATAAGGAGAAGGATACATCAATAAAATCCAATAGAACATGAACATAAATAGTTAATTCTGAGATGCAATATTAACCACTGCAATCTAAAATATCTTGAGGGGAAAAAGCTGCAGGCAAATATTGCTAATTAACTCATGGACCTAAAATTACAAATCCTGCAATTAGTAGAACACTCTACAGTCATTCTAATTACACTTTTTGCATGAGAGTCCGGTATCACAGGGGACTATGAAATCTACTAATTAGAAAGGACTTGAAGAGCAGACAGAAATGTGAGTGATTTAGGGTCAGCCTGGGAAAGGCAAACAGAGTCAGAGACAATGAGAGGGAAGGATAACAATTACAGGTCAACAGGTGCCATAAGCAATGTGGTTTGTGCTACCAGAAGAAGCAATTTAGCTTCAGTAAGACAGAGAAACCTGGCATAATGTCACACTGTTTTGTGTTTTCCTCAGCAAGTCAATATACAATGTACAATTCCTGCAATATATAGCACATGACAACTTCTTTACAATTGACTCAGACTAGTCGCAGCATTGGATATCTGGGTCTAACTTCACTAGTGGTGGCCAGTGTTTAAGGAAACACTGATGGCCACAGGATCAATATTGGCCTGATTGTTTTTAGAAACCATTTATATATTTCATATTTGTGGGCGACCCTGAGAGAAGGACGCCCATCTGATTTGTGTCGAAGGAAGGGCGCCCTTCTCTTTCGAAAATAAGCCTGTAAGGGATCCTTTTACTAAGCTGCAGCAAGCACTAGTGTGCGCTTACCAGAGGTTAAGATGGCATACCATGGGCCACGCTCAAGCATTCTGTTCTACATTTTGGATCTGTGCATACATACCACACTCTTAATAAAATTTTGTAATTTTTCTGGGAAAAACATGTCTGGGGGTGGAGAGTAGGCATTTCTGTGCTAATCAACACACATTACCACGCACTAACCGATTAGCACAGGATTACGTGTGCATCCATACTGCCTATAAAGTAAGTATTGGTAAGTGCTCATGTGCTAATTTATTTGATGGCTGTGCACTAATAGCAAAATTAGTGTATGGCCATTAATTTAGAAAATTAGCTATTTTCCAGCTTTGATAAAAATAATTTTACATATACTTAAGTTTAAGTCTGTAGAAATTATAGTCAGATATTCAAACAAACATGAGCTAGACTTCTGCTTTCTGTGCAGTTTTCTGTTTGTATATCAGAATGGGCTAGATATAGAGAGGAGGGTAGCTGCAAAGAACAAACCATCAAGAAACTCCAAACAGCCCAGAATACCACCGCCAGACTCGTATTTGGAAAACCAAACTTTGAAACTGCAAAACCCCTAAGAGAAAAACTTCACTGGCTCCCACTTAAGGAACGCACCACATTCAAGATCTGCACGATTGTACACAAAATCATCCACGGAGACGCCCCGACTTACATGCTAAACCTTGTAGACCTGCCTCCCAGAAATGCCAAAAGATCATCTCGAAAATTTCTGAATCTACACTTCCCCAACTGCAAAGGACTAAAATATAAGCTTATACATGCGACTTCCTTCTCCTACATGAGCACGCAGTTATGGAATGCTTTACCTGCCGACCTGAAAACAATCGAAGAGCTACCTAACTTTCGTAAATCCCTGAAGATGTATCTCTTCAACAAAGCCTACAAAGGGGACCCATAGCTTAACTTTACATCCACACTAATCCTCACCAGCCTGAAACTCTTGTTTAATAATTATTTTCTTAGAACTCTTTCCCACTCTCAGTCTCTCTACATCACCAATTGTATCTGACTCACTGGAATGGCAATGCCATAACAGACCTCTGTAAGCCACATTGAGCCTGCAAATAGGTGGGAAAATGAGGGATACAAATGCAATAAATAATAATAATAATAATAATAATAAATAATAATTATTAAAACTTGTGATAGGGAATATTTTCCAATGTATGTAGAGGAGTTGTCCAGCTACCAGACCCCTGTGCATGAAGACAATGGTGTGGTCCAGCTACCAGACCCCTCTGCATGAAGACAATGGTGTGGTCCAGCTACTAGACCCCAGTGCATGAAGACAATTTTTTTAAAGTAGTGTATGGCTGTATCACCATAGGAAAGATGTAGATGGCTGAATGATCTTGGTGGCTTACAAATGCACCTGAAGGTGTTCTTTCATTTGATGGTATGATGCCTGAGATCTCTCACTTCCATGGGCTTTGAGTGCTGTCAGCCCTTATAGTGCATGAAACAGAGGACACCACTTTTTTCAGTGCTTCTCTGCAGAAATTTCGCTCTCATGTTAAGAACCACAGCAAGGGCTTTAGCAACAATTTATCTATAATGAGTTACATTTGCAGTAAATGCTATTGGATAGGCTAAAACCTTAGCGGATAAACTTCCTGACCAACAGGTATTAACACTTAATTAGAAAATGCTCAGTAAAGAAGGAAAAGGATCATAATGTCAATTCTATCGCACTAAACAACTGATTAACATAACAGTATAGTTTTGTCAGTGTGCATCATATTCAATAATAGGCCAGATGCAAGTTTTATTTCCATAATAAAGCAGTTTATACGAGACTGTGTCATTTGTATAATCAGATCACTCCTATTGTACTGTGTTATTTTCATAATCAGGCAGTTTACATGAACCTGTGCCGCTGTTCTAAGGCACTATGGGGTCCTATTATGAAGCTGCGGCAAAAGGGGGCCTGCGCTGGCAACCACGTGTGTTTTTGACGCATGCCGAGTCCCCTTTTACCACAGTGGGTAAAAGGCAGCTCTTTGTTTTTTTTCAAGGAATGGCTATGCAGCAAGTGAAGCACTTTCCACGTGGCCATTTCGGGGGATGGGAGTACTTACCACCACTCACTGAGATGACGGTAAGGGCTCCCACACTTACCTGGTAGTAACCGGGCAGCATGTGGCACTGTCAGATTACTGCTGGTTACACACTAGCGCTACAAAAATTGAACTATTTTTGCAGCGCCGGAAATGGCACGCGCTGGGGGAGGGAACTGCCACTGGGCTGCTCCCTTTTAGCGAGCACCACTTCGTAAAAGGGCCCTGTATGGATGGTCTTTTATCTAAAGTCACAACAGGAAACCCAGTCATGAAAAGGACTATTATTGTTAAATGGTATAAAGGAATTTAGAAGAGAAGCTAAGCCACTCTAACATTGAAAAGTGCAAAAAGGATCACTGTGGCAAAACGCCTGAGGCATCTTATAGAGGGCGGTTTAAAAAAAATCTCTTGTTCTCCAAGTTCTTTAAGGAGACCTTTTACTAAGCTGTGTAAGCGTCTACATGCACCCAACACATGCCAAAATGGAGTTACCGCCTGGCTCTTGTGGTGATTTTTTTTTGTTACATTTGTACCCTGTGCTTTCCCACTCATAGCAGGCTCAATGCAGCTTACATGGGGCAATGGAGAGTTAAGTGACTTGCCCACAAGGAGCTGCCTGTGCCTGAAGTGGGAATTGAACTCAGTTCCCTGGGACCAAAGTCCACCACCCTAACCACTAGGCCACTCCTCCATGGTTTCATTTTTGGCATGCATTCGATATGCGAATCTGAAAAAGAAATGTTATTTTTGGACGTGCGTGTCGGACACATGCCAAGTGGCATTTGACACGTGTAGATCATTACCACCCAGTTACCGTGTGAGACTTTGCCGCTAGGACAAAGGCTGGCGATAAGGTCTCAGATCCAAAATGGATGCACAGCAATAGATAATTTTGCCGCACATCCATTTTCGGCAAAAAATTAAAAAAGGCATTTTTTACAGGTGCGCTGAAAAATGATAGTGTGCACACTGAAAACACATGTCTACACTACCATGGGCCATTTTTCAGTGTGCCTTTGTAAAAGGGCCCCTAAATGACAAAAAGTTCACACAAGCCAAAATATCAAATCTGAAAATCTCACAAAAAAATTCTCTCAACAATACATGTGCAGTTACACTGAATGGGGAAAATATCTAAACACTCACAAAAAAAGTGGAGAAAAAAGGCCTCAGTGTAGCCACCTAGCCAACCAAAGTTTTAAGGCTTAAGTACGGCTCACCATCATGGGTCTGAAAAATACTCCACTCTATCAAGGTGCAAGGAATAGCTATTCGAAACTCAAACCAAGTAAAAAATAGATGTCCACATCCACAGGTTTATGAAGCTTGAATTATAATCACTGTTTAACAAAGTGGTATCACATTTGTAATCCACTTATCTCATGTTGTCTTCTTTTCGATTGGATCTCCAGTACCCAAGTTCATTAAATGCCAATGGCCATTACTTACTCTAGCACCACCTCTCTACAGAATATGGGGCACTGAGTCAGACACCTGAAATAGACATTTCTATTCCTGAGTTGCTGCTTTGCAGCTTGCATCAGTGTGCCAAAATTAAACCTAGGGATGTGCATTCATTTAAACCACATGGTAAACGTCAACAAGAATTCCCATGTTGTTTCATGGTGGCTTGTCCCCGAAACAGCAGGAAACAAATCAACCGACCAACAAAAAGAAACCAAACAAAATGAAAATTCTCATAAACAATACGGGGAACAATATGAAATGGAAAATATCAGGTTGCAAATCCCTAAATAAACCTGGGCTAAAACACTGAACAATATATGGGCTTAATTTATCCTAACATGGGTTTTTTTCCCATGCACTTACCTCCAAATTCTATACATGGTGTACAAAATTATTTGCCCAATTTGCATGCTCAATTTACTTGAGCAACAAACCAATTAATACTGATAATTGGATGCTAATAATTTATTTATTTATTGGGATTTATTAACCGCCTTTATGAAGAGATTCACCCAGGGCAGTGTACAGTAGGTACAGTTTAACATAAAACTTATAATTTTGTTAACAGCATAACAATATTGAAATAACCAAGAATAAACATAAATACAATAAGGGGTCCTTTTATGAAGCTGTGGCAAAAGGGGACCTGCACTGGCATTGGTATGCGTGTTTAACATGTGCCGAGGCCCCCTTTTACTGCAGCGATTAAAAGGCAAGTTTCACTTTTCTTAAAAGAAATTGCCATGCAGCAAGAGAAACACTTGACACATGGCCATTTTGTGGGGGAACACTTACCGCCACCCATTGAGGTGGCGGTAAGGGCTCCCTTGCTAACCTGGCGGTAACCAGGCAGCAAGGGGCACTGCCCGATTACCACCAGGTACACACTGGCGCTACAAAAATTGAAATATTTTTGCAGCGCTGAGAATGGAACGCACTGGGGAAGGAAATTACTTCTGGGCTGCTGTGGTAGCCTGGCAGTACTTCCCTTTTAGCAAGCGGTAAGCCCGCTTCGTAAAAGGGCCCCTTAATGCGGTAAACTTGAAACAGTAAATTGAAACCTAATAATAGAACTATTTATTTATTTATTTATTACATTTCTCCCCCGCTCTTTCCCACTCAAAGCAGGTTCAATGTGGCTTACATAGTAATAGAGATTACAGAGTATTGATAGAAAAAAAAAACCTAGCGTGAAGCAATATCAAAAATATACAAATTTAACAGCACTGGAATTCTAATACCAGAGATATAATACAATGTTAGCAATGAATTATGGGTGTCAGTTGCAATAATTATAATTTATGCACACATTTTCCTAGATGCTATTCTATAAAGATGGTCATGTAAATTCTTGTGCGCAGATCTGAAAATGGGGGCTGCCATAGGAGGGGCAAGGGCGGATCATGGGAGTTCTAAGAACTTGTGCACACTGTAGCAGAATATGCCTGACCCGTGCCTGATTTAGGCATGGGGATTTATACCGGCTTTCAGCTGGTGTAAATCTTCACAACTAAAGGTTAGGTGTGGATCTTGGTGCTATTCTATAAACTGTGTCCAACTCAGAGCACCATTTAGATAATAGCGCTACGTGCTCCTTTGTTCAGCACTGATTTTTTGGTGCCATTTATTGCATTTGCCCCTTAGCTTATTTCTAGCATGGCCATAAATCCAATCTCTTTCAATTATATCTTTTTCTAGCCATGCACCAAAGTTAGCATTAGTGCATGGCTAGTGAAAAAATTACCACGAGGGCACTTACCACTTCCTACTTAGGAGATGTTAAGGGCTCTCGTGTTAAGTCCACATTATTCAGGTAAGGGCCCTTTTACTAAGCTGCAGTAAAAAGGGCCCTGTGCTAGCGGCAGGGGCCGTTTTTGCCACACACTGCGGCCTGTTTTACCATAGCAGGTAAAAAAGGCTGAAAATAGCCATGGCCATGTGGGCAGCTAATTCAAAAATCACCTTTGAATTCTCCTAGCCTCATTACCTTCATCCATTGCCAAAATATTTAACCCAAACGGTGTTAGCACCAGACTGTACTGTGGTGTAATAATCCATTAGCCCCACCATGTTTGATCTAGCATTCTATTGCAGAAAAATGAACAACTTATTTTTTTTTTTTGGGGGGGGGGGGGGGAATTGGACAAATGCTTTTATGAATATATTAAAAACATGAAAGTGTCTATAAAGGGCATGAAATAATTTAACCAACGTGGTCTCAATGGTAAGAGATAATCCTTTTCACATTTTCAAAGAAACTGAAACTGTGCAATAATTGATTCAGCCTGTCAACATTTAAGTGTTAATAAGGTTCAGGCTTCCTGGGAGCCTTTTTTTTATTGATACTTTCAAATATCTCTTTGATTTAGCAAATAACACAAATATTTCCTCATTAATTTTTTGCTCTTTTCATTCTTCAGATGTTGATGAGTTTATTCCTCTTATTAAGTGCCTTTGAAGAGAGATTCTGATTTTGGTAGCAATCAGCTTAGTTGCATCACTGCGCTCTGACAAAGACATTCGATTTTAGTCAAAGTAATATTTAATAACTTTCTTTTTACACTTCCAGCTTCTTCTAGTTTGCTTCCTGCTGTGTTAGCATAATTCCTATTTATTTCCTTTTATGCATTTTCACATCAACTTGATTTGTTTCAGTTGTGGGTGGTTTTCTGCACTGACGTTTAGGAGATAAATTGAATTATTCTAAAAAACCAGGAACTTCAGATGAGGAGGGAGGATTCTGAAATATTCCACATAACTGCGAAGCATGTGGGTACTTTTGTCACATTTACTTAGATGCAGATTTTCAAAGAGCAACTACCAAGTAATTTCTCGTTGCAAATTAGGTAGCTAAAGGCGCCCACATACCTTCTATTTTTGCAAATGCTGGAAAGGAGTAAATAGGAGGGATGTACATTTGTCTCATGAGTGCAGCTTAACAAATGTATGGCCTTGTTTATAAAGGCGGGCTAGTGTTTTCAGCACACGCTAACTGTGTAGATGCCCAAAGGAATATTACAGGGTTAGTGCATGGCAATTTTTAGTGTGCACTAAAAACGCTAGTATGCTTTTGTAAACAGGGCACATAGGAGTCCTTATACTAAAGATCAAAAAGACCATAAAACGGGCTTAGCGCATGAGAACAGGCTACTGCAAAAGTGTTAAAGTGTTTTACAGTATTTTGCCTATTAATGTGTGCTACTTATTTTTCAAACAATATTTTTATAGGGGGCATGTCATGGGCAGAGAGCGGGTCCCCCTGTGTCATCTAGCATGTACTAAATGGACAATGCAATGTTGACATTGAAGCACATTGTGACTCCTAAATAGGAGGCAGTAAGTGCTCCTGTATTAATTTTTTGCAGGTCTCGTGTTCTTTTGGGAATATTAGTATACGACCTTCAAATATAAAAAAAAAAAAAACCCTAAAAAAGTGTCAGATCAAATCTGGGCTTAATGTACTGGAAAATCCAATTTTAAACTGCATTAAGTCCAGATTTCACCATATTTTAGTAAAAAGGGCTCCTTAGAAGGGAAGTTATCAAAGAAACATAGAAGAAACCTAGAAAAATATAGGACGATAAAGACCATTTGACCTATCCGGTCTGCCCATCCATGCCATCGACTCTCCCTATCATTCCTTTAGAGATCCTATGTATTTGTCCCAAGCTCTCTTGAATTCAGATACTGTTTTTGTCTCCACCAGTTCCACTGGGAGGCCGTTCCGTGTATTCATCACCCTTTCCATGAAGAAGTACTTCCTCAGGTTACTTCTGAGTCTATCCCCTTTCATCTTCATCCTATGTCCCCTCGTTCCAGTGCTTCCTTGCAATTGAAAGAGACTCATCTCCTGTGCATTTGTGTCATGTAGGTTTTTAAATGTCTCTATCATATCTCCCTTTCCTGCCTTTCTTCCAAAATATCTAACAGAACAGAAGAGCCTTGCGCCTCACACGTATTCAATATAACTGTTTTCAGGGCAGCATTTCAGAATAACATTATATCCCACAGATGTCTTAATATCTCTTTATCTTTTTTTACTTTTTTATTTCTTTTTTTATGTCTTTTTTATCACAGACCTCAGTGGCACAAAACGTGCGGCAGCGGTTCATTTGTTAGGAGATAAACACACTCTCAAACTCTTAGCTCGCCATTGCCTCTTCATAGGTCCATATAATTTATCTATTTTATTCAAACTCTAGAAACTTATTGCTTTAAAATTGCACACTTTATGTATTTAGAAATTTTTGTTATTTAGAACTTAGCTTTAAGGCTAGTTGCAAACACCAAGACCACTGGCCCCTTCTAACTTGGTTTCTTCCAAAATATACATATTGAGATCTTTAAGTTTGTCCCCATTCACTTTATGTTGAAGACCACTGACTATTTTAGTAGCCACCCTCTGAATAGACTCCATCTTGCTGCGTTAGAGCAACAATCCACATTATTTGGGCACCAAAGCAGGTTGTCTTGCCCTAATGCAGTGATATTTAAGTCACCATGGTTATATAATAATGAGACGCAAACATGCAAATGCATGTAAAACAGTTTATTACTATGAAAATGCTGTGATGTGATTTGCAGTGTACACTGCAAATTGTGTTTCAGCTCTAAAATGATAGCAAAATTACCCCAGACAAAAGATGGGGTTATTTTATAACCCTGGAGTCTCAGACCACCAAGCCACAGCCCTATGCTCCTAGCAATGATCACCAATGTTCCCCTCCATCCAGAACGCCTGAAGAAGGGACTACCTGAACAAGATCCCTTCTGATCTTCCCCTCAAATTATAGCCCCCCTGAATAAACCCTTCTCTGCACAAATCCTTCCCCAAATAATTATCCCCACCTTCATAACCATACCTAATTTCCTGGTAGTTTAGGGGATCCCCAGGCAGGAACAATTCCTAGTCACTCCTGCCCTTCCAGTGCCAATACTCAAAATGGTGCCTCTAGAAGTAGTCTCACATGACTGCCACCAGGGGTCATGCTTCCTCATTGAACACCCAAATTTCCCCTTTCACTTTTGTCCCCCTGCTGTTGCTCATCATTTGAACCTGCCGTCTTCTCCACCAAATGCTAAGGTCTTTTTGACTCTCTTTTCCCAGTACCCCAAAAAACCACCTCCCCCTGCACAGCTTGTATTTTCTTCTTCAGACCCATATTTAAAAAAAAACCCACCCACAAAACCACAAAATTAAGAAAATATCAAAAATGCAAACCACCTAACACTACACTCCAGATGCCACCTCCCTAGAATACCACTTAAAAAACACTCACAAGCTCAACAAACATAAATCTTCATAACTTATAAAATCATGTTGAACCTTCAAATATAATAACGTTTGTCAATCCAGCTGTCTGCCCAAAACTGGCCAAAAACCTCACACACCATAGTAGCTGCACCAGCAAAATCACGGTCCTTGCTCCAAGACAGCCAAACAAAAGCACACTACTGCTAACCTGAAACTGTGCCAACCCTCCATCATCTGTGGCTATAACAAAACAGCCCTGGAAAGAAAATGCTTTGTAAATTTAAATACCTCACTGACCTAAAGCAAATCAATCACCATTCAACAGGTAGGAGAACAGACTCCTTCACGCTCTTTCCTCTGTCTCCAGAGTAGGTCTCTCAAACCCCTCACCAATTGGCATGTGCCCTCATGGTGATTGGGAAGGGGCAGGTTCAACCATGCTAATCTCAGCTGAATCTGCTTCTTCCCATTCATATATATCACTTGTCATTAAATAAATGTAAATATTATTACTTCATGTTCCTGTAGGCTGTTCCAGATGATTGGATTGCAGAGGTATTTCAAGGAGAAACTGTATACTGTCAATTGCATTCAAAGGTCATGGATTACTAACAGACTGTGTCATTAAAACAGGTGCTAAGGAAAGTAGAGTTGGCATTAACATTACTCAAAACGAAAAAAGTTTTTTGGCCTCAGGTATACATACATTTGTGAAAATCATTAGAAACATTTCTAATATGCAAAATAAATCAATAAATGGTTCTTAAACAGTAAAGACTGGTCTTGGTCTATTATGAGAAATGGTCAACTTTTTCCAAGGTTAAAATTTAACATGGAATTTTATGCAAGGTATCTCAAAATCAAAAAGCCTGTAATTCAATCTTTCATCATACAAATTGGCAGAACATTATTTCTAGGGCAATGGGCCTGAATACCAATAGTACTTCTAAATGAGGGCATACCATGAGGTGCAGGGCACATTAGAAAACAAAATAAAACACAGTAATCATTCTATTTAAAGGCAATTTACAAGCAAAAAAAAGAGTTCAACTGAAATTCTTGGAAGTATGAAATGTTAGAAATGAACAGCTAGCAGAAAGTCTGTAAAAGTAAATTATTCTACCTGTGCAATTCAATTAGATGGAGAGTCTGCCATAGTAAATTCACTTTAAATATTGGCTCTCCGGATTTACTGAAAATTGGTCTTGTAACTTCCACTACTAGAATTCCCATAATCAATATCAATAAGGCATTAATAATGTAGTAGATGGAACACATGGCAGTGACAGAAGGCCATAAAAGAGCTGGCCAAAGTACTAAAACTGGCACTGTGAACCATGCAGTTGCTAACTTCTCATTCTTTAAGCCAGAAAAACTTGAGTAGAGCTCCTGGTCCTAAAATGATGTTTTTGGGGAGTGAGGAGTACTGGGTGGTACCATTTCTGCTAGCTGTTAGAGCTGAACTGCTATATTTGGAAGACCAGGGAGAGTTGCATCTTTGACATCATCTGCGTAATTTCCATGAGGCATTTAAAGCACTCCCAGAGTGCCTGGTGACTAGGAGGGAGGACTATTATGTGGTAGCATTTCAACTTGCTATTAGAGCTGAAGTGCTGTGTGCGGAAGACCAGATGCTGAGGAAAGTCATATCTCTGATGACATCTGTGCAACATCCTCAAGGGGTTTTAAGCATACCGAGACTGTGGTGCACAACTGCAGGTGCATAGCTGCAGGGGCGTGCATTATGGGGCATGCTCAAAGAGGCATGCCAGCCATGTGCTCCAAAGGTACATAAGTGTACATAAGTACAAATGTGTTGCCATACTAGGACAGACCGAAGGTCCATCAAGTCTAGTATCCTGTTTCCAGCAGTGGCCAATCCAGGTCACCAGTACTTGGCAAGACACAAAACAGTACAATACATTTTATGCTGCTGGATTTTTCCAAGTTCATTTTAATGGTTTATGGACTTTTCTTTTAGGAAATTATCCAAACCTTTTTTAAACCCTGCTTAGCTAACTGCTTTTACCACATTCTCTGGTAATGAATTCTAGAGTTTAATTACACATTGAGTGAAGAAATATTTTCTCCAGTTTGTTTTAAAATTACTATTTAGTAGCTTCATTGAGTACCCCGTAGTCCTAGTATTTTTGGAAACAGTAAACAAGTGATTCATGTCTAGCCATTCCACTCCACTCATTATTTTATAGACCAGTATCATATCTCCCCTCAGCCGTCTTTTCTTCAAGCTGAAGAGCCAAAGCCACTTTAACCTTTCTTCATAGGAAAGTCATCTCATCCCCTTTATCATTTTTGTTGTCCTTCTCTGTACATTTTCTAATTCTGCTATATGCTTTTTGAGATGTGGTAATCAGAATTGCACGTAGTACCTGAGGTGTGGTTGCACCACAGAATGATCAGAGGTATTATAACATCCTTATTTTTGTGTTCCTTTCCTAAAGATTCCTAACATTCTATTTGTTTTCATAGCTGCTGCTGCTGCACACTGAACAGAGGGTTTCAACATATAATTAACAATGACACCTCGATCCTTTTTCTGGGTGGTGAGTCCTCTATCCCATGACTTTTTCCTCAGGAGTCTTTCATGAGGTACATTGTCAAATGTCTTTTGAAAATCCAGATACACAATATCGACCAGATCACCTTTATCCACATGTATATTCACTTCTTCAAAGAAATGTTGTAGATTGGTGAGACATGGTTTCCCTTGACAAAATCCATGTTGGCTTTGTCTCATTAATCCATGCTTATGTATAAGCTCTGTAATTTTATTCTTTGTAATAGTCAACCTGAGAACCCTGAGAAACCAATCAATTTATTTAGGGAGTCCAGGTGGGAATTTCAGCTGTGAGTATTGCCCTTGTTTTTCATGGCAGACATATTCACAAAAGAAGGTGAAAAGAAAACAAATGATTTCCTCAACCCCCCCCCCCCCCCAAACATCATATCCTATGGATAAGCATCTTATGACAGCCCCAGTAGTTAGTCCAACAGATGAGAACTCAGCTGAATTAGTTCCTGAATGTGTATCCTTCAGCTCTGGCAGGAGGATTTCATCTCTTCTACTTGGGACTTTGAATGTTAGTAGGAGAACTATTTTGGGAGCAGTCACTCTACCTGCAGTTATCCTAACCCTTAATGTTGGTGCTATTCCATCTTCTTTAGAGCTTCCTTTGTATCCTTGTAAATCTCCTCAGGAAATCATTTTGATGGACATGTGGAAAATAGATACCAGGACTGAGAATTTGTTGCAAAATACAGTCTCTCAGTTGTGTACTTTTACAGCTGATACAGTAACTAAATTCCATGAGTACTAAAATGTCTGGTTTGGAATCTCAATCTACACACTCTGTGGTGGTTGCTGATATTGAATAGTTTAACATTATGTTTGAAATTGGCAAATTTGGAGAATGCCTCAGTTTCCTGCCAAAATCTCTCACCTTCCTGAGGAAACCAGCCATCCCAACCCCAACCAATCAGATTTGAGAAACCGCTATATAAAGACAAACTGCAGACTTCACAGCATAGCTTGAAGAAAGCCACAGCACGATGGCTGAAGCATCTGTTCCACTTGGACATGAAAAGACCTGGACAACTACAACAATAATTTATCTAGAAGTAAAAATACTTCTTTGTTTGGATTTCCCATGCACTCAAGTTCTTTCTCCTGAGACCTTGTTGCAAAAATATTTTTCACAAGTGTTATTGTTAATCCTGACAAAAAAAAAACAAGTTTTGAATTTGTATTATAGTACCAGGCAAAAATTGGTTGGATCAGAGGTAGCTGGAGGGCTGGAAAAGGTGGAGGAGATCCATTTTTTAGATGTGAACATGAGAACATAAGAATAGCCATACTGGGTCAGACCAATGATCCATCTAGCCCAGTATCCTGCTTCCAGCAGTGGCATGCAAATCTCTCTCATGAATATTTATTGTGTGTATCCTGAAAACCTGACTGGCTGGGGTGCCTCCAGGACCAGGTTTCGGAAACGCAGGCTTAATCGATAGGGTCATGTGAGTGGAGCTTATGTTTTGTTATTTGTGACAGGAATTTTGTAAGTCTGTTTTTTGTTTTTAAGTTTTCTTTTAAGCGTAATCTCTGTATCTTCCCATAATGGGGGCTGATGAGCATGTTTGCTTTGGTTTATTTATAATTGTTGCCTGAGTGTGTCTATATGGCAAATTATACTCATTTCTTGCTTGTTTTTTTTGTAACATATAAAAAATGATGTTTTCCATCTAGTTAAACCTGATTCATCACTACGGGGTTCTTTTTCTAAGGTGTGCTAATGGATTTAATGAGCACTAAATGCTGCACAGCTCATTGTATAGCTATGGGCTGCTTGTTTAGCTATGGGCTTCATGTCACTTAATGCACACTAATTCATAAGTGTGTGCTATACCCCAGATTCTATATAGCATGACTTGTGTGCAAATCTGGTCATACTCAGGATTTTCACATGCAACTTAATTACTTAACAAGCCAATCAGTGCCGACAATTGCCAATTAACAAGCAATTATTGACACTAATTGGCTTTAATTAGAATTTACACATACAACTGTCTACGTGTATTCTTTAATGTGATGCAGGTAAATTCTAAGTGGCATATTTGAAAAGGGGCATGGCTATAGGTGGGTGATGGGCATTTCTCACATCTACACGCATTGTTATAGAATACACCTGGTCCACACCTATTTAGGCATCGGCATTTACATCAAGTTTTACTTGGCGTAACTGGTAGTGACTAAATGTAGTCATGCAGACTGGTGCTCAACGTATTCTATAAACCATGTGGAAATTTAGGCATTTTCTAAAACGTACACCTAAATTTAGGTGTACTTTATGCCTAGGTATATTTGTTTTGGTGCCATTTTTTAGGTCTGATATATAGAATCTAGCCCTAAATCTGTTAACACATCTTAGTAAAAGGACCCCTAAAAGAGGGAATAGAAGCAGCCATACTTTGTCCTGTGTGAAAGACGTATATTAAATACCCTGACTTTCAACAGAAAGAGAACAAAAAAGGAAGACAGCTACAGATGTGGCCATGCAATTTCACATCTATGGTGCTATAGCCTTCTGTTAATAATAATTACCAGAGAATTTACAATGGGGCAATGGGAATCCTAGTAAAGAGACTAAAAGAAATGTGGTTATTTTAAGTCAAGGGCCCAAATCAGTAACTAATATTTCTACTCCCATGGTGACTACATTTAACAGAATATTATCATAAATATTATCCAGGGGATATTCTGCTCATGGCAGTCAATATTTTGTTAAACATTGGCTGCTGTGGGCATTTTATAGCCTTCGGTCGGCTCAACAATGTCAATTGGTGGCTCCATCCCTTCTCCAAGTCTCTTTGGTTTCTTTGTGTACCTCCATGTTTCATGTAGAGGGTCTGTGACTTTGGAACTGTTTGCCATATTTTTTGAGGATGGAAACCTGATTGATGCTTTTCAAAAGATTACTTAAAACACATTTTTTCCCCTTTATTTATAATTTTAATTCACAATAATCAAGGATCCCCTTGTTCAGAAATACAGGTAGAATGAATATTACAATACTCCAAATACTCATACAATTTAACAAGTAATATAAAAAATAAAGAGAATAATCTCTAAAGATTTAGAGTCTAATTACATCAACATTATTATATACAACCTTTCTTAGACCTCAGACATGGATGAAGGGGGGAAAAGAATCAGAAAATTTATACAAACATATAAAAAATTAAAGGCAAAAAGCTGCTATAAGCTCAAGTTATACTATTTAATCTGTTTCGAATCTACAAACGTTTTAAGTTGTTCCGGTGAAAAGAAAGTATATTTAGTTTGACCTAATTTAACTACACACATGGGTATGCAAGAAAAAAGGAAGCACCTATATCTAAAGTCTTTTGTTTTAACGCAAGAAACATCTTCCTTTTTTTGTTGAGTTGATTTAGTGACATCAGGATATATCCACACTTTGGAACCACAAAATAAAGTTTTGGAATTTCTGAAGTACAATCTTAGAATAGTATTATAATCTTGTTCAAACACCATGGAAACAATCATTGTAGCTCTGTTCATTATAATATCAGAGGACTGTTCTAGTATATCAGAAATATTTTGTAAATCAGGAATATCTTTTTCAAGATCTTGTACATCTCCTCTGGATTTAGGAATAAAGTATATCTTATTTACCGGGGGGGGGGGGGGGGGGGGTTGCCTCAGCAGGAATATTCAAAATTTCTGACAAGTATCTGCAGAAAGTATCTATTAAAGTTACCCCTGCGATAATAGGAAAATTCAAAAAACGTAAATTAAGGCGTCGATTAAAATTCTCAATTTGTTCAATTTTACGCCTAATGTCCATGGAATCTTTAGTAGCCACTTCCTTGTGCTTATCTCTTTTTGTAAGGATTGTACTTTAGTTGTCAATTCACTTTTAACAGAGTCTACAGTATTTTTCAAGTCTTCAAACTTAGAGTTTAAATTAAACACATCACCTGAGGTCTTCTGTACAGTGGTAGTAATCTGGTCCAACATCACCTTGAGCATTTGTAGGGTCACCTCCGAGTTCAATGCTGTGGGAGTCAAACTTCCCTCAGCTCCACGGATCGCCGACCGCTTGCCTAGGTCCTCACCAGACGCCCCTGCTGACACATCGTCAGAGTCGACGGGGTTTCCCACCAGGGCTGCTCTCAACGCCGGACAGTGAGGCATCTACACAGAAGATGGTGGAGACAGGGAGACTTCCTCTCCCGGCAGGGAGTCCGCTTCTCCGAACCCCCCCCACAATGGGATCCTCTCCCCGAGGTAACTTGGGAGTACCGGGGAAGTAATGCACAAGCGATGGTTGAACCGGAGAGGAAGTTGAGGTAGGTGTAGACACTATCCTCAACATTCCTTTACGCTTGGTATAAGGCATTTCAGTGAGAAAAAGGAAAACTTTCGCTCAATCACGCACTGAGCGTTTCAACAAACAACCGGTATGGCAGCCATCTTGTTTCCCCCGGAACCGCTCACTTAAAACACATTTTTTTCAAGAAGTCTTTGATGATCCCTCTTAATTTAGTTTTTATTCTGGATTGGAGTAGCTAACAGTGTTTGGGGGTGGTCACTAGGGCCTGGAACTTCAACATTTTGATGATGATTTGTTTGTCTGGTTGTTGTTTTCTTTCTTTCCTATTATTAGTTGGTGTTCTTTCAGTATTGCTTTTATGGATTTTATTATTATGTTTTACTCTGCTTAATGGACTTCCCAAGCAGTTTATCAAATAAAATAACCTTCAACCAGGGCCGCTGAGAGACTAGGCTGGGCCCAGGGCAAGGCCGCCCCCGGGGCCCTGCTCCACTGCCCCCGAGGTCGCAGCCACCAATCCCCCTCCACCCCCCTGAGGTCACCACTGCTCCCCCCTCCACCCGCCCCCCTCCATCTGCCACCGGGCCGGGCCCCCTACATTGAAATCACAGCACCTCTCACCGCTGTGTGAAAGCGCTGCAGGCAGCAGGGCAGCAGATCGCCTCCCTTCTGCTCTCCTTCCCTCCTTGTGTCCTGCCCTCGCGGAAGTTACGTCAGACAAGGGCGGGACATAGGGAGGGAAGGAGGCCCAAAGGGAAGCGATCTGCTGCCCTGCTGCCTGCAACGCTTTCACACAGAGGTGAGAGGCGCTGTGATTTCAATGCAGGGGGCCTGGCCTGGTGGCAGATGGTCAACGACGGAGAGTGGGTGAGACTGTGGCGCCAGGCCCCCCTTGGAGGCCCGGGCCCAGGGAATTTTGTCCCCCCTGCCCCCCCCTATTGGCGGCTATGCCTTCAACCTATACCCGAGTATTCAGCAGTAGGCCATTCTAGGATTCCAGTGCTTACTTCATATCAGCAATATTCAGACTGGTACCCAGATAACTACCCAGATAAAATTAGGTCAGCCATTTTGCTCTCCTAACTCTACCTGGATAGCGGACTGAAAATCACCACTAACTAGGGAACTCCTGGCATCACCCAGACTCTGCCCCTGAACTGCTGGCACCAATAAGATAATGCTGAGGTGCTCTGGGCAGATATTCAATGGCACTAGCTAGTTAAATGCTGCTGTAGAGCTAGGTAAGACCCAGTCAGCATTAGTTAATTAGGTTGGAGCTACTCCTTCCAGGTTAACTCATGCAGAATACTGACTCCAAGAAATCTATGGGGTCAAAATCCAAAGTGATTTAATTGGCCAGAAATGGCTCCTGGCTGGTTAAATTGCCACTGATAGCAGCACTTAACAGATTATTGCTGCCGAAAATAACCAATTAAGGAGAGATTATATATATAGCACCTAAAAAAATTGGCACTGAAATCAGTGCCGACTAAGTGTATTCTACAATCAGCACCTAGATTTAGGCACAGTATGTATAATACATTTAGTTGAAATATCAGTGCCTAAATTTACGTGCATCCATTTACAGCAACAAAAACCTGGTGTAAATCCCTGCATGTAGATTTAGGTGCACTGGGCCACATTCTATAACTATGCACGTAAATTTCAGAATGCCCATAAAATGCCCATTTCCCCGCCCATAACCATGCCTTTTTTGCCTGGTAGAATTCAGCACACTTTGTTACAGAATACTCTTAGGGGCCCTTTTACTATGGCGTGCCGAAAAATGGCCTGCGCTGGTGTAGGCATGTGTTTTGGATGAGCGCAGGTCCATTTTTCAGCGCAACTGCAAAAAGGTCTTTTTTTGCGGCCAAAAATGGACGTGCGGCAAAATAAAAACCATAGTGCATGTGCATTTTCAGCCTGAGACCTTACTGCCACCCATTGACTTAGCGGGAAGGTCTCAAGCATTAACTGGGCGGTAATCGTCAGTGTGCATACACTGACGATTAACGCCCGATTAGCGCCACATGGTAGAATATATTTTCTGCCTCGTGTATTGTTCGCGTGTAAAAAATGGAATTACTGCCTGGAACACATGGTAGCCGGTCAGTAGTTCCAAATTGATGCATGTTGGACGCGCTTAGACACCTACTCGCCTTAGTAAAAGGGCTCCTTAGTGAGTTGTGTGCATATATTCTAATCAGTGCCAGTTAGTGCTCAATATTGCTGGTTAAGTGCTGTTATCAGCACTCATTAGCAGGTTAACTGTATAAATAGGACCAGGGGAATAGCCAGACTTCGGCGGGAGGGGGTCCAGAGCCAGTGGTGAGGGGGCACATTTTAGCCCCCCCCCCCCGGCGCCATCAACCTCCCCGTCCCCCTTGACACCCCTGTGCCGCCACCCCCCGTCCCCCTCGACCCCCCTCCTGCTGCCGCCAACCCTCCCCCACCACCGCCAGGTACCCTTGCTAGCGTGCAGGACGTCAGGACTCACAGAAACAGAATCCAGATCAGCGAATATGCCGGATTCGGAGACCAGCACTGAAGGGGGTTTTGGCTGGCAGGGGTTGGGGACCCCCGCTAGCAAGGGTACCAGATGGCAGTGGTGGGGGAGGGTTGGCGGCAGTAAGAGGGGGGTCGAATGTGGCGGGGGAGGGTCGATGGTGGGGGAGAGGGTGAAAGCAGGGGGGCCAGGGCTAAATCTGCAGGGGCTGGTGCCCCTGTGGCCCCACCCATCTACGCCCCTGAATAGGACCACATAAAAGTTAGTTCTATCTTTATGTGGGTAACCCATAGCAGATTAAGTGCTAAATATCGCATTTCACCCCAGCTCTGGAGAGCTGGGAATTCAGTGCTGGTACCTGGACAGGCCCGGCATTAAGTTTCCTGTGGGTCTGTAGATCAATCAGAAGCCAAAGATCAGAACAGATCTCAGATGAGTAACCTTTAGTTGAGATCTGCTCTGTTCTTTGGCTCTTGAACTTTAAAGACCTCAAAAATCCCATCTTTGAACATTCATTGTATTGGGAATGGGAATATCCCAGACGAATACAGCTTTTTTATTATCTGCAATTCTGTCTGGGTTGTGATCCCTCTGTTTTTCTAATACTATGTTATGGAGTCAATATCAGATGATTTATCCATTGAATTTTAACCAAATAAATTGGGGCCCTTTTTCTATAGCTTAGTACATACTAATGGAATTAACATACACTAGTTCTATTAGTGCGTACTAAGCTTTAGTTAAAAGGCCTCATTGTCTGGTTTAAATTGCACGAGCTGCTCAGCAGTTTAATATAGGGAAAGGAAAGAGCATGCTGGGGATATGATTTATTTATTTATAAAATTTTGTTTAACCACCCTTTAAGCACAAGGATTACAGTTAACAATAAAAACAAACAAAACCTAAAAATAAAATACACATATACTTCACAAAGCTAAATATATCACAACATGAAAAACAAAGTACATGACTGCTTTACAGAATCTTGGCACCCAAACATACTAAATGACTTCCCTGAAAGCTAATTGAAAAAGCCATATTTTGACAACCCCCCCCCCACACACACACACACACTTTTCTTAAAGAATTTGTCTTAAGGAAGATACAGTCAGAGGGTGTTCCAGAGGGCTGGAGATAAGTACATAAAATGACTTGTTGAGTAAAAGACTTGGCAGGTAGGGCCGCTGAGAGACACAGTTGGGTCCGGAGCAAGACCACCCCTCCCCATCTGGGTCATTGCGGTGCCACCCCGCACACACTCATGCTGTTCTGCCACACACACTCATGCTGCCCCCCACACACTTGCACCACACCACACACACTCATGCCACCCACACTCTTGCACCGCACTCCCACACACACTTACACTGCCCCCCCCTACCTTCCACATTCGGGCTGCCTGCTCCCTCACCTTCTGTGTGACTGCTCCTGCTCCTATGTGCTGGGACCCAGATGATTGTATTAATGCCAGGTTATTGAGTTAATGCAATCATCTGGGTTCAGGCTGGCACACAGGAGCAGGAGAGAGACAGAACCGGAAGAAGCTCGCCAATGCTGGGCCCCCCTTGGAGGCCGGGACTGGGGAATTTGCCCTCTCCCCCCTTGGCGGCTCTGTTAGCAGGAAAGAAGCATAGAAAAGGGCAGGTTAAGAAGAGTACAAGCTTCCTGCTGATAAATATGGGATCCGACCATCAGCCAAATACAATAGGCAATCTGTATTCAGTGTACAATGCATGAGACAAATAGGTCCTTTTTAGGAAATTTTTATAAAGTTTAATCTATCTAATGTATGCTTTCATGCTCTTCCCTTGCAAAGTCATATATGCTCCTACTTAATGTTTTAAAATGCTAGCACAAAAGGGGGATGGGACTTGATATACTACCTTCCTGTGGTTATAATTGGAGTGGTTTACATATTACATACAGGTGCTTATTTTGCACCTGAATAATATAGGGTTAGGTGGCTTGTATAGAGTCACAAGGAGCTGCTGTGGGAATTGAACGCAGTTCCCCAGGATCAAAGTCTAGTGCACTAACCACTAGGCTACTCCTCCACTCCAAAAGCATGATAAGACATATAAACATAGCCACTAATGCTTATACCAGCTCCATGGCTGAGGCAAATGTTAGCATGAACTTTCCACACATAAACTACAGAATTTTCTAATCTATATATATATAGATGTGATGTGATAAGGCAGGTAAACATGACCATAGACAGAAGCAGCCAACCCCAGAACTACCATACCCAGATTACCTTGGGAGACGGAAAGAGAGGGTGGACCCAAAAACATGGAGGGGACCTCTAACATTAGCAGGAATGGAAACAACTCCAGGAAATGGGGGCCAGTTCCTCCAGCTACCAGCAGAGGGAGCAGCAGTCAAGAAGCCCAATTTCCGTGGTTGTGGAATCAGTATATAATTCCTCCCAGCTGTGAGGAGGAGAGGGCGGATCTCCTGAAAGCTCTCAGGAGTGTGGGAGAGGAGAAAGTCTGTGGAGAGCAAACTGAACCCATGGAGGAGGAGGAAAAGGACCTGCCTCCAGAACTTCCTTGCTTAGAGGAGCAAGCCAGCATGGATTGGGAAAATACAAAAGCCAACCTTGCCAGCACTTAAAGGCAGTTGTGGAAGGCCACAGGAGTTTGTTACTGTGGAGTGGGAGGTGAACTGCCAACCCTGCTTGCTGCAGGGCTGCTGGAGTGCTACAGGAGTAAAGGTGATGTGCTCATGTTTTTTTTTTTTTTACTTGAGCTTTTGAACTGAACCTTACTTAAGTTGGTGAACTGACTTTACTTAGGTTTGGGAGCTGAACTTTAATTGAATTTTTGAACTGAAGGGAGGGTTGGTGGTTGATTATGTTTTGTGGAACTGGGCCTGCATTCAAAGTTTTTTTTTTTTGTCTGAATTGAGTCCAGAGTAAGGTGTGATGCGGCACCAGAACTCTGAGCCCTGAACGGGGCTTTTGCTTACAACCCCAAACAGAAAAGGAGAACCCCTTTACAGTGATCTCCACCCAAACAACACCCTTGTGCATGCCCATCTTGTAAGTATACCATGAAACTTAGACAAGTAGTCAGTATTCTATAAGAAGTCATTTGACCCTGTAAACCGTCACCTACATAAATAACTGGCATATACCATCATTCCATATAAACTACTCTCAAATATGTTCCTTGTTCTAAAATTACCCCCTTAACCAGTAATTATTGTGTATACATAGTAAAACATACCCAGTTAACTCAGTGGCGTACCAAGGGGGGGTGGGGGCGGTCCACCCTGGGTGCATGCCGCTGGGGGGTGCCGCGGTGCACGCCTGCTCTGAGTTCGCTAACTTCGCTCGTTCGCTGCAGCTCCCTCTGCCTCAGAACAGGAAGTAACCTGTTCCGGGGCAGAGGGAGCTGCAGCGTACGAGCGAAGTTAGCGAACTCGGAGCAGGCACATGCTGCGGCACCCCCTCCAGCGGCGTGCACCCGGGGGGTGGTCATTTTGCCAGAGGGGGGAGGTGTCATTTAGCGGGGGGGGGGGTGCATCGGTGATCCGCCCTGGGTGCCATCCAGGCCAGGAACGCCACTGAGTTAACTTTAATCAGAAATCCAGTGGTTGAATTTCTACCTTTTTGTATATACATACAATCATGAGGCCATGCTTGAACTAGGAATTAGCTGTATAAATGTGTCATGAAAAATACTGATGAGGAATGAATTTTTCCTTTAACGTTATCTGGGAACACATCCTGTGCTCTCTGCTGAAAATCCAAAGAGCATCAACTAATTTGACTTTGACATGCTTAATAATAATTCGTGCATCTGAATCCCCTGCTCAGATGACAAACCAGCAGGGAAGCTTCACTTCAATTTGTTCTGATCTAGAATTCCTAGTGGTCAAATTGCTAACTCCAGCACTTACAAACTTTTTCTTCACCACTGGAAACAAAAAAGGGCTAATTTTATAACTGAGGGTCTGATACAGAAAGCCACACATTAGAGCCATGTGTCGGTGGCTTAGCATATGGTTTCTAATACACATGTAATGAGGAAGTTTTGCTTGCTGATACAGTAAACTAATAATATGCAAATTCAAAGCATGCAAAACCTGAACACTGATAAGTCTACTGCATGCGGACTTGCAATGTTCAGCGCTGAGGGCAGTTAGTACTTTGTGCATGTCCTAGCAAAGCAAAATTGTGAGGAAAAATCTATTCATGTGCTAGAATGCTAATCTATACACAAATATCACAATTTTTTTTGCAATGCAGATATGTATAGACAGAACAATGTTCCAGTACATGCACAGATATGTTTGTCTGCTTAGAACTGTGTGCAGAACTGTCATCTCCTTTCTGTTATGTTTGCTGCAAAATTTAAAAACAAAACAAAACCAACAAATAACTGACATTAAATCCTACTACTACTACTTAGCATTTCTATAGCGCTGCCAGGGTTACGCAGCGCTGTACAAGTTTAAACACGGGGAGGGACAGTCCCTGCTCAAGAGAGCTTACAATCTAACGGTAACAGACTACGTAGTCAGTGTAGGTAACAGGAATGGGGAAGGTGGTTAGGCGCCAAAAGCAAGGGAGAAGAGATGGGCCTTGAGTAAGGACTTGAAGATGGGCAGGGAGGGCGCATGGCGTAAGGGCTCAGGAAGTCTGTTCCAGGCATAAGGTACTGCGAGGCAGAAGGGGCGGAGTCTGGAGTTAGCGGTGGTGGAGAAGGGTACAGATAGGAGGTTACGGGTGGGAACATACGGGGAGAGGAGGGTAGAGAGGTAATGGGGGGCAGCAGATTGAGTGCACTTGAAGGTCAATAGGAGAAGCTTGAACTGTATACGGTAGTGGATTGGGAGCCAGTGAAGCGACTTGAGGAGAGGGGTGATATGAGAGTATCGGTTCACGCGGTAGATAAGACGTGCGGCGGAATTTTGGACAGATTGAAGGGGGGATAGGTGGCTAAGCAGGAGGCCAGCGAGGAGAAGGTTGCAATAGTCAAGACGAGAGGTAACGAGCGAGTGGACGAGGGTTCGGGTGGTCTGTTCAGAGAGGAATGGGCGAATTTTGCTAATATTATAGAGGAAGAAGCGACAGGTCTTAGCTGTCTGGTGGATATGGGCAGAGAAGGAGAGGGAGGAATCGAAGATGACTCCGAGATTGCGTGCTGAAGAGACGGGGAGGATGAGGGTGTTGTCAACAGAGATGGAAAGTGGGGGAAGAGGAGAAGAGGGTTTGGGTGGAAAGGTAAGGAGCTCAGTCTTTGCCATGTTCAGTTTCAGATGCCGGTTGGACATCCAGGCAGCGATGTCGGAAAGGCAGGCTGAAACTTTGGCCTGGGTTTTAACTGTGATGTCGGGAGTGGAGAGGTAAAGCTGGGTGTCATCGGCATAGAGATGGTACTGGAAACCATGAGATGAGATCAACGAGCCTAGGGAAGAGGTGTATATCGAGAAGAGAAGTGGTCCAAGGACAGATCCTTGGGGAACCCCAACAGAGAGCGGGACGGGGGTGGAAGAGGAGCCATTAGAAGATACTCTGAAGGTGCGTTGGGAAACATACGAGGAGAACCAGGAGAGGACGGAGCCCTGGAACCCAAATGAGGACAGTGTGTCAAGAAGTAAATTATGATTGACGGTATCAAAGGCAGCGGATAGGTCGAGGAGGATGAGGATGGAATAATGGCCTTTGGATTTGGCGAGGAACAGGTCATTGCAGACAGAATAATTCTTTAGACCTGGCATTCAAGTTATAGCAATTTTGCTTACTTTAAAGTATTCTATCTACTTCTCTGCATTGGGGTCAAACAGCTGAATATGCTGTATGCTAGTGTCCTATGTGGGGATTTGCACAGTTTTCTTCTGAGTGAAACACTTCTCTGCATTATGTGGCTATAAAATTCCATTCAGATGTCTCACTAACTGTATTAGCTTTCTGCATCAGTCTTGGGCTGCATGAACAGGGTAGTTTTCAAATAGTACTTTACACAGACCCTCAAGTATTTGCAGCTAAGGATCCTGGGTGCTTTTTCCATGCGTTCTTGAATTCTATTACATGGATCAGGGGTGGCCAATCATGGTCCTCGAGGTCACAACTCAGTTGGGTTTTCAAGATTTCCACAATGAATATACAGATCGATTTGCATGTACTGCTTCCATTGTATGATTTCAGCATTTTCCCTCACTGTTAAAAGTTATCAGGAAACAGCCAGCTTTGAATTCATGACCTTCATGCTGGAAGCCACTTTCCAGGAGCTTCTATTCTGCCTCTTGAGAGTCTGTTATAGTCAGCCTATTCCAAGATTGTGTCTCTTATTTCTGGTAATTTTAGTTTCTGTCTCCTGACTGGTCCAGCAAGAACAAGCTCTGGGTTGATTTGAGCATTTCTGTCCTGTTTCCTGTTGCTTCATTGTTGTTCTGAGGATTGAAAACAAGACAAGAGCTAGGATTCCCTGAGTAATATTCATTCTTGCCTTGTTCTAATCTATTATTCAAGCCTGAGGAATCCCTACTAGGGACTCTGTGACAGAAGGAACCAACCAAAGGTTCATTTCCTAAATGAAAAAACTGATTTATTTCATGTTGTTTTTCTTTAGGACAGGATAAAAACTCCAAATGACAGGTTTCTTTCCAATGTGTTAAATTTCAGCATTGCTTTCCAGTGTTATTACCTATTATACACAAACCAGCCTTGGACCTGTTATCTTTCGGTAAGGAAGCAGTAACCTTCTAGGAGGAGCTATTCTGCCTTTTGAGAGTCTGCTACAGTCAGCCTATTCCTAGCAGGCATCGGCTCAGGGCGGATTTCAGTATTTCTACCCTGCCTTTAGGCTTCAGTGTTGTTCCTGTCCAGTTGTGCTCCATAGAAAAATAAATATAAAACCAAAATGAAAATGTATAAAAATAAAAGAAAAATAATTCTACTAATGACACAAGAAACCAAGCAACATTTTATGTTTTTGCCTGCATATCTCCAGAAATAATATTGACAGGGGAAATAAAGTTCAATTTTGACTTAGTACTTTTTTTTTGTCCATTTAACCTGCTATATCTTTGATCCTCCATGAAGAGCAAAACTGGACACCCAGACAGTAAGAGCATGTTCCTACTGCAAATCAATTGGGAGCTATGATCATACAATATGTAGCAAAAAGAAGAGCCGAGACATCTCATACTTTCACCGGTGACATGCTATGTTGGGTCTAGGTTATTCTAATGTGCTCACAGAAAAACACTGACAATCAGACTCAATACTCAAACATCTATTTTTCATTAACAGAAAGTAGAACAGTCTGCAAGGACTACATGCAAGTAGCACAGAGCGCTTGGCACTGTTTCCTCTAAGCTGAGTGAGAGTCCTCCAGCTACCATCCTGCCAGTGGGGGTGCTGTTTTACGATCATATTTCCAATAGTGAGGCACCAGCAAGCTATGCAGGACTCCAAGTAACCTCATTGTCTCTAGTAAATAAAATGCAGCAATGCAGTTGGACGAACTACCTTCTACTACTACTTATAATTTCTATAGTGCTACTATTTATTTATTTGTATCATATGTATCCCACATTTTCCCAGAAATTTGCAGGCTCAATGTGGCCTACATTTGCCGTAATGGCGGATGCCATTTCGGGTAGTAGAATTGCAAAGGTTATTGCGTATGGTGCCTGCATACATGATAACATACATGGAACATAACTTATATGGAACAGATCATGATATATATATATATATATATATATATGTATGTATATATATCATGATCTGTGCGTACATACATGGTAGAGGAGAGTAAATATGGTATTGCCTGAAGGTTTCAGGGTGATACATTGCATTATAATCTACATTAGGTCATCGACTGTAGAGAGATCTTGTTTTGCATAAGGTTTAGGGTGGTGGTGTCTATCATGTGATAAGAGTTCGGTTTTGTATGGTTTGGGTGTAGTGTTATTATTCAGTATTTAAGATGGATGTTTATGTTATGCCTTCTTGAAAAGCTCTGTTTTCATTAGTCTTCGGAAGATGGTTAGGTCTTGCATTGTTTTTATGGCCTTTGGAGGTGCGTTTCATAGCTGCGTGCTCATGTATTAGAAGCTGGTCGCGTATGTGGATTTATAATTCAGCCCTTTGCAGCTAGGATAGTGGAGATTGAGGTATGTGCGTGATGATCTCTTTGTGTTTCTCCTAGGCAAGTCTATGAGGTCTGACATATAGTTCGGGGCTTCTCCATAAATGATTTTGTGGACCATGGTGCAAACCTTGAACGCAATTCGTTCTTTTAATGGGAGCCAGTGCAGTTTTTCTCTTAGGGGTTTGGCGCTTTCGTATTTCGTTTTCCCAAATATGAATCTGGCTGCTGTGTTCTGAGCTGTTTGAAGCTTCTTAATGATTTGCTCTTTACATCTGGCATAGATGGCATTACAGTAGTCTAGATGACTTAACACCATTGATTGTACTAGGCTGCAGAATACTTCCCTTGGGAAGAAAGGTTTGATTCTTTTAAGTTTCCACATTGAGTAAAACATTTTCTTTGCTGTGTTTTTCGCATGGTCTTCGAGTGTGAGGTTTCAGTCTATTGTGACTTCCAAAATCTTCAGGCTGTCTGAGACTGGTAGGCTGTAGTCTGGGGTGTTTATGGTGTTGGGTTTGTTTGTGTTGTATTGTGAGGATAGGATGAGACGTGTTTTTTCTGCGTTCAGCTTCAGTTGGAATGTGTCTGCCCATTAGTTCATTGTCTGGAGGCTGTGTGTGATTTTATTTGTGATTTCGGTTGTCTTGTTTAAATGGGATGTATATCGTGACATCGTCTGCATATATGTACTAGATGTACGCAGCACTATCCCACTCAGCTTAAAGGGAACAGTGGCCCTTGGAGCTCAATCTAATGAGTACAGTTTGTTGTATGCAGCAGGAGTATTAGAATATAATAATACATCAGTGCTCTGTAATCTTAGAGAAAACCAAACGTATCCATCTTAATGTCCATAACAGCACAAAGATTATATCTTTGAGCAACTTCTCAATATTTATTCCAAGGATTAAGATCTGTTATCTTTGCAAAATGAGAATGGCAATAAATATTGATATCAGAATATTAAGATTAATTCTGTGTAAGTTAATGTTATATCAATAGCATAAGTCTTAGTGTTTCAGATACTGTAGGCTTTGTATTTAACCTTCATTTAACACAATTAACCAGCTGACGTCTATATTTCTCAGGGATGTGCATTTGTTAGAGTGCATTCAGGGCTACAGTTACTAGTTGCACCATTGCATTAACACGTGGCAAAATGCCAGAAAGTTGTGTTATATTACTGTAGGTTCCATTTTCTGCAAAAGACCTAGATACTAAGGTGTATTAATGGTGTTAGCAAACAGTAATGCTGTAATGCACATTAGTACTTTTATCTAACAGTTTCTATGTGTGCCTTAAAAAATTACTGTTTCCAAAATTGATTTAATAAACTAAGAAGCATAAAGTCAAATTACATACATTAAAAAAGTTCTAACATCCATTAAATTTCTTTTATTAACACAAAAGTTTTTTAAATGTATAGGTGGAAGAACAGAGGGCAAAATAAATCACATACATTTTAAAATGCAATGTTCTATGCTTAATTTAGTTTCCTGACCTAAACACCCCCCTGGGAATATCTCTTTTTAATTTGCTAAAAGGAAAGATGTTGAACAACTACTCAATTATCTTTAGTCATTGTGGGGTCATTCTATGGGGAGTCACTTAGTTTTAGGGGGCAGTTGAGCACATAAATGATGGTGTTCTAGACCTTAAAACCCCTCTGCGAAAAACTACACTGGCTCCCAATCAAATAAGTACATAAGTACATAAGTAGTGCCATACTGGGAAAGACCAAAGGTCCATCTAGCCCAGCATCCTGTCACCAACAGTGGCCAATCCAGGTCAAGGGCACCTGGCACGCTCCCCAAACGTAAAAACATTCCAGACAAGTTATACCTAAAAATGCGGAATTTTTCCAAGTCCATTTAATAGCGGTCTATGGACTTGTCCTTTAGGAATCTATCTAACCCCTTTTTAAACTCCGTCAAGCTAACCGCCCGTACCACGTTCTCCGGCAACGAATTCCAGAGTCTAATTACACGTTGGGTGAAGAAAAATTTTCTCCGATTCGTTTTAAATTTACCACACTGTAGCTTCAACTCATGCCCTCTAGTCCTAGTATTTTTGGATAGCGTGAACAGTCGCTTCACATCCACCCGATCCATTCCACTCATTATTTTATACACTTCTATCATATCTCCCCTCAGCCGTCTCTTCTCCAAGCTGAAAAGCCCTAGCCTTCTCAGCCTCTCTTCATAGGAAAGTCGTCCCATCCCCACTATCATTTTCGTCGCCCTTCGCTGTACCTTTTCCAATTCTACTATATCTTTTTTGAGATACGGAGACCAGTACTGAACACAATACTCCAGGTGCGGTCGCACCATGGAGCGATACAACGGCATTATAACATCTGCACACCTGGACTCCATACCCTTCCTAATAACACCCAACATTCTATTCGCTTTCCTAGCCGCAGCAGCACACTGAGCAGAAGGTTTCAGCGTATCATCGACGACGACACCCAGATCCCTTTCTTGATCCGTAACTCCTAACGCGGAACCTTGCAAGACGTAGCTATAATTCAGGTTCCTCTTACCCACATGCATCACTTTGCACTTGTCAACATTGAACTTCATCTGCCACTTGCACGCCCATTCTTCCAGTCTCGCAAGGTCCTCCTGTAATCGTTCACATTCCTCCTGCGACTTGACGACCCTGAATAATTTTGTGTCATCGGCGAATTTAATTACCTCACTAGTTATTCCCATCTCTAGGTCATTTATAAATACATAAAAAAGCAACGGACCCAGCACAGACCCCTGCGGGACCCCACTAACTACCCTCCTCCACTGAGAATACTGGCCACGCAATCCTACTCTCTGCTTCCTATCTTTCAACCAGTTCTTAATCCATAATAATACCCTACCTCCGATTCCATGGCTCTGCAATTTCTTCAGGAGTCTTTCGTGCGGCACTTTGTCAAACGCCTTCTGAAAATCCAGATATACAATATCAACCGGCTCCCCATTGTCCACATGTTTGCTTACCCCCTCAAAAAAATGCATTAGATTGGTGAGGCAAGACTTCCCTTCACTAAATCCGTGCTGACTTTGTCTCATCAGTCCATGTTTTTGTATATGCTCTGCAATTTTATTCTTAATAATAGCCTCCACCATCTTGCCCGGCACCGACGTCAGACTCACCGGTCTATAATTTCCCGGATCTCCTCTGGAACCCTTCTTAAAAATCGGAGTAACATTGGCTACCCTCCAGTCTTCCGGTACTACACTCGATTTTAGGGACAGATTGCATATTTCTAACAGTAGCTCCGCAAGTTCATTTTTTAGTTCTATTAATACTCTGGGATGAATACCATCAGGTCCCGGTGATTTACTACTCTGCACTGTGGTTCACAAAATTATCTGAATCAACACAAACGTACCTAAATCTACACTACCCAAGCTGCAAAGGACTCAAATACAAATCAACTTACACATCCAGTTTTTATCTACATCAGCACATAACTATGGAACACACTACCAAAAGCCTTGAAAACTACATATGCCCACTTACACTTCAGGAAATCACTAAAAACTCACATGTTTAAAAAGGCATACCCTACTGATCCAACATAGGTGCCTGATCTCTGCTACACAACAATACTAAAGTTCGTAATGGATATTACACAACTCTTCTGTTGTACGATTCCTTTATGTGGTCCTACCACATGAACCTTATCCTACCACAACATCACTTTGTATTTGTTTACTCCGGAGTCTGCAAACACCTCTCCGGCACTATGTAAGCCACATTGAGCCTACAAATAGGTGGGAAAATGTGGGATACAAATGTAACAAATAAAATAAATAGGTATTTGAGGCTAGATTCTGTAAACGGTACCCAAGATAGATGCCGAAATGACCTGCTCCAAACTAGTATTCTGTAAAGAGTGATCTGTGAAGAATGACCTTTATAGAATACTAACTTAGAGGTAAGCTCAGGTAAAAGGGGCCCTGAGCTAGCTTCGGTGGCTGATTTGCCGTGCACTGAGGCCCTTTTTACCGCAGTGCGTAAAAAGGCTAAAAAAAGAAATGGTGGTGAGGGCTCCCACGCTAACCCTGTGGTAACCCCCTATGGAAATATTTTTCACGTATTTCCACTAGCGCTGGAAATGGTGCTTGATGGGGATGGAACTACCACTGGCACCTGTGTTGGGATGGCGGTAGTTACGGATTGCCGCAGGGCCGTTGAGAGACTGGGCCAGGCCCGGGACAAGGCCGCCCCCAGGGCCCCCCACCCGAGGTCGTTGGGCCCCCCTTTCCACCCGCCACCGGGCCTTCTCTCCACCTCTGGGCCCTCTGCACTGAGCTTAAGCGCCTCACCTTCGAAAGCACAGCAAGCAACTGCAGACCACTCCTTCCATCTGTGTCCCGCCCTCGCGGAAGTTACGTCAGGCGAGGGCGGGACACGGAAGGAAGGAGTGGTCTGCCGCTGCTTGCTGTGCCTTCGAAGGTGAGGCGCTTAAATTCAATGCCAGGGAGCAATGGAGGGCGGGCCGGACTGCGGCGGTGGCGCCGGGCCCCCCCAGAGGCCTGGGCCCGGGGAATTTTGTCCCCCCTGCCCCCCCTCTCGGCGGCCCTAGATTGTCGTGCAGTAAGCACGTGGTGGGATTACCATTGCTTTATAAAATGGCCCCATAGTGCACAGTTCAGGCTAGATTCAGTAAATGGTGCTCAAAAATCAGTAACCAAAAAAATTGATGTTCAATAATATTATATGAGAGTGCTGATTTTGGTGCCAAAATTTGGGAACTGGGACTTGTACCTACTGAAACCAGTGTAATACCTTGTACTTGATTTGGGTGCACATCCCCAGTATGCTATAACACTGCTACAAATGCCCCTGATTCACTCATGCACCTCCCTTGTCCACACCCCCTTTTGAGTAGCACGCTATAGTACTTGGGTGTGCATTGTTATAGAATAGCATGTAGCAAGATGTGCACGCAAATCCAAATTGGTGCCAATTAGCACCCAATTATTGGCATTAATTGGCTTAGTTGGGTGCACATCTTTGATTAGCGTTCAGTTTTGGCACCATATATAGAATCTGGAGGTTTGCATCTAACTTTGGGCACAAGCATTTGCCCAACTGATGGCAGTTAGGCTCACAAGTGCAGGCATTCTATAACATCATGTCTAATTTCTGGGGACTTCCCTGACCTGCCCATGCCCCTCCCATACCCACACCCCTTTGGACTTGCATGCTATGAAATTTAGGCAAACATTTTATAGACTAGATCGTAGGACAGATCCACATGTAGCTCCTAATTACTGTCAATTAAATGCTTCTAAATGCCAATACTTGATGACTATTGCATAATTAATTAGTTTGTGCACGGATCTGTGTTCCACACCCAAGACTGCAAGCTCAACTTTGGGCAACCTATACAGAATTCGGGCGATGATGTGCATAAATGACCTATTATGGAATATTGACTAGTGGAAAAGTATTCACCATGTTGTGATAGCACATACTTTGCCAGAGGGTGTGTGCATGGAAGTGTTTACGTACATGCATAAACTATAAAATGATATAATTTGCATGTGTTCATGCATACATCTAGGAGTAGGCATTTTCTTTACAGAATACCAGCTGGAGTGAGTGGTTGCTCCTAGATGTACATTCATAATCCACCAACTGTGCTAGAATTCTGTAAAGAAAAGTAGACGTCTACTTTCCTTTACAGAATAGACTTGAAATAGGCACCATAACCAACGACTATAGTAGGCCTTGTTCTAGACGTTCCCCTATGTGCCTAGAAACTCCCTGAGACATAATTGAACTGAACGTAAGACCCTCATGACTAAACCTACAAATCTCATGCCAGGCTTTTGATTGACATATTTCTCCGAGATTACACAGGAAGAATAAATGTTTAATCAGAAATCCTCCTGAAGATACAAACCCCAGGATTCTATATATATTGTGCCTGAATTTCCATGTGGAAATTACATAGTAACATAGTAGATGACGGCAGAAAAAGACCTGCACGGTCCATCCAGTCTGCTGAGGTGGAAGGAGGTGTTTCAGAGAGCTCTGCAGACTTCCAGTGGGAGGAGAGTGAGGCCTAACTCCCTCCCCAAGGATGTGGAGGGCCTCTGGGGAGCGTTCCCCAGGACAGGCCCAGGCCATGGGGCCTCTTGGGCTCAGGGACCAGAGGGTCAGGAAAAGCGGTCTCCTCCCTTGCAGTGCCGCAGGGAGGAGGGAAAGGAGCCCTGTGGATAGAAGAGGGCCAGACTCCAAGGGAGGAAGCCGGACTGGTACCCCCCTCACGGCCGCACGACGTCCAGCAGGTGAGGGGGGGAGAGAGCTGGCGGAGACCCTAGAGAAGAGCTGGTCTGAGAAGGAAAGAGTGGTAATGGAGATCTGTCAAGAGGCCCTGCCGGAGGTGGAGGAGGAAGGCAGTGAGGATAGTGACGATCTAGAGGAGGAAGAGCTTGTGGACTACTGCCAGGATCCAGAGGACCCGGCCAGTGGCATAATTAAAATGGTGAAGAGAATTAAAAGTACGGAGAAGGAGGTGGTGGACCTGGGGAAGCGAGTCAAAATGGCAAAAGCCCTGAGCAGGCTGGCCCCAGCAGAGCATCGCAAGACCTATATGAAAGAGGAAACCAGGCTGCTTAGGCTTCTCCAGAGAAAAGAACAGCTGCTGAGGGCCCTGAGGAAAGGCCCTGGAAATCCTCTGAGAGAACTCTATATCAACAGAGACAGGATGGCCTCGGGGGGACAGGCCCCGTCAGCCTCGGTACAGTGGAAGCAACAAACAGAGCAGGAAGGAATCAGCCCAGTCTTTGGACCCCAGAACATTGAAGCATCAGGGGAGCTGCCAGGAACTAGCACCCAAAATACATTAAAATTCATGCAATACCTTGCTAGTCAGTCGGGGCCTCTGCAGGCAGCTTCTGGAGTAAGCAGGACTGAAGGTGGGGCTGTGGAAGCCTCATTGAGAGCACCTGAGTGTGGGAGAACAGAACAGGAAAAAAACTTTAACACTAAGACTTTTCACATTGTTGAAACTGAGGCTGCAATTTCAGGAGAGAAACCTTTTTCCACAGAAGTGGTGGTGGAAGTTGAAACAGAGAACTTACCTGGAGAAGAGGAGGTTGTCCTGTTCCCATTGCCTGTAGTAAAAGCAGACGGCAAGGAAAAAATGCCTGGGAGGCCTCACCCACAAAGCTCTGAGGAGCAGGATGTTCCAGCCAATCAGCCTGCAGCAGGGCTAAGGACTGAAAGTGGAGATGTTCCAGCAGGGAGCTGCCTCTTAAAGGAGAATGCAGGAAGAAAGGCAGGTGAAGACAAGGAGTGGTTTTCCATAGAGAAAGCACAGGAGGCCACACAGTGTTCCCCACATAAAGGTTCAGAATGGCAAGGAACTGCACTGCCGGGTGGCGGGATGCCATGCCCGCCCAGCACATTGGAGCAGGAGGCGCCAGCCAATCGGGCTGGAGGAGCAGGGATAGCCGCAGAGGAGAATGCTACAGCGCAGGAAGATTCCCCATGTTTGGGAGAGCGAGTGGTGCTGGAGTGCGGGAAGCCACTCTTACTTTGCAAAACGGCAGAGCAGGAAGTCCCAACGAAGCAGGACGCCAGAGGGGAGACCAGTTCCCAGGAAAACAGCGGGCCCGCACAGGGAAAGCTGGAGCAGCACGTTGCAAGGAGGGACCCAGCACAGAGAGCAGGTTCCGGGGGGGAAGGAGGGGGGGAGGAGCGGGAGGTGTTTGCCTTGCAGTGTGCGCCAGAAGGAAACTTGACTGGTACCTTTGACTTTGCAGTTGGCCAGGCTGCAGGGGTGCGAGCCAGGGGGGAGTGTTCGGGCCGGGAGGGGAGGGTTGGCTCGGTGGGCGGGGGAGGGGGTCAGGGGCATTGGGAGGGGAACAAGTATTTAGGGGAACCTGCTCTCACTGTCTCTAGCGAACGTGTTGAAGGGGACAATGGCAGGTTTTTTGCTGCAGGGGAAATGGTACAGAAGGACACTGTGAAGGCAGGGGATGTGCAAAGTCTGCTGATAGAAGGGAGAGAAGGGAGGGAGGCTGAGAGGGGAGGCAAGAGAGAGAGGGGGGGGTACGGCGCAGCAGGAGCAGGGGGGTCTCAGTGCAGGAGATGGAGGAGGGGGACGGTGGGGGGGTGCTCCATCCTTTGCGGCGGTAGTAGGTGGGAGGGGCGGGCGCAGGGGGAATGGGGGGGCAGGAAGCATTGGGGAAGGATGGGGGGGAGGGTGGGGGGGCCAGGTTCCCAAAAGGAGGAATGTGATTCAGTTAAGGTGGGTGGGGGAGGGGGGGATGCCAAGTAGGGATGAGGCCCTGAAGTTGGTCCTGGGTTTAGGATTTCTCCCAGAGGACCTCTATGCCTGTATCCACCCGGTGAATATCCCAGAGTATGATGTTAGTTTTCTGACCCAGCGAGGCATGGAGGTCTTCTGGGAGAAATACGAGGGGGTAAGGGGGAAAGGGGATTGGAGAAACTTTAGGGCCGTACCGATCAGCAGACCTGACCTGGTGCAGGTAACCCTGCTGGTCCGAAATGAATCCATTTCAGGGGCGGACCTGGCCTTCTGGCTACAGCGGTACGCAGAATTGCGTACCCCCTTGTCCAAACTCCCTGACCCCAGTAGGGTGTGGGCGGGGGATGGTGTGCGCAGGTTAGGCTGAAGCAGGCAGGACACGTGACCCAGCACATTCCCTCCGCGGCGTTCATTGGCAGGGATCGGATCCTCTGCTTTTACAAGGGGCAGCCGCGGCAATGTCACAAGTGCGGGTCATTCAGACATTTTAGTATGTCGTGCCCAGTACGGCAGTGTGGGAAGTGCGGGTCTAAGGAGCATCCTACGGAGTCTTGTGCATCTATCCGGTGTAATTTGTGTGGGGGTCTGGGGCATGCATTCAGAGCTTGCCCTTGGGCCTCCCATAACGGGGGAGAGGAGGACATGGGAGGGGGCGGTCCAGTTCAGAGGGAGAGGGGGGGAGTGAATGTAGGGCGAGATCAGGTTCCCGGGGTGGGGGGGAAAGGAGCTGCGGAGGGACAGGGAGTGGGAGGTGGGGAAGGGTTGGGGGAAGGGCGGAAGCGGCAGGACGGGGCAGATGAGGGTTGGACGCGGGTGTCAAAAAAACAACGGAAGGTGACGGGGGTACGGGAGGAAGGGGGAGGGGAGGCAGGAATGGGGATAGAAGTAGAGAACAGATTTAGGGGATTGGAAGATGAGGGAGGGGGTGACGAACTGGCAGGAGAGGAAGGAGAGGATGGGATGAGCCGGCAGGATGGGTTGGACAGCATGGCAGACGCTGGAAAGGGAACAGCGGGTAAAAGGAAGAAGAAGAAGAGGGAGAAGGTTTTGAGGGACGAAGAGGAGGAAATGGTAGTGGAGGAGGTCGGGGAGGTGGGGGGCAGATTGGGGGGGGCTGAAGGGAGGGTGGGGGAGAAAAGGAGGGTAGGACAGGAGGCAGGGATGAAGGCAAGAGAGGAGAGGGAGGATGGGCTGGAGGCAGGATTGATGGAGGGGGTCGAAAAAGGGGCAGAAGGGGCGGGAGAGGAGGCAGGGGGGGGGAGAGTCAGTGGACGACTCCCAAGGAGGGAGGGAGGTGGGCGAAGAAAAGAGGAAGAAGGGGAGGAAGAAAGTAAGGAATGGGGGGGGGCTTTTTGAGCTAGGGGTCCGGGACTGGGCGGACGAGGAAGGGGAGGGTGAAGGGGAAGGATCCCTGGAGGTAGTATGGAGCAGAGGGAAGGTAGCCAGGAGGGCGGGGGGTATGGAACGGCACAATGATGGCTGGACTGCTGTTAACATTCGCCACACTTAATGTGGCTAGTGTCGCCTCCCAGAGGGCGAGATGCTTGGCGTTCGATGGCCTCTCTGCCGTGACGGCGGACTGTTTTCTTCTGCAGGAGACCAGGCTGCGAACGCTGGAGGAGGTTCGGCGGGCAAAGCAGGCCTGGAGATGGGGGCCCTCTATTTGGGGTCTGGCAGGGGAACGGTATGGGGGGATAGGCATCCTCTTCAAAACATTTAAAGTAGAGATCCAGAGGGTTGTGGAGCTGGGAATTGGGAGGTGTCTGGTGTTAGATATGAGATTGCGGGGGGTGGCTTTGCGGGTGATTAACATCTACGGGCCGCAAAGCAAACGGGGAAGGGCAGCACTGTTTGGGAAAATTCGGCCGTACCTTTACACCTCACGGCAGCTAGTTTGGGGGGGGGATTTTAACACAGTCCTGAGGAAGGAGGATAGGGGGGGGAGGGCGGCGCAAGTAGGTTACGATGGGGTACGGCTAGCAGGGATCATGAAGGGAGCGGGATTGGTGGACGCGCACATAGAGTTTGGTGGTGGGACGCAGGGTTTCACTTTTGCCCGGGGCACTTGTAGAAGTAGAATCGACCGGTTTTTAGTTCGGGGAGGGGCGTGTGGGAAGGCACCAAGGGTGGTAGAGGTTGATTTCTCAGACCACAAGATGGTGCTGGTCGAGCTGGGGGGGGGGGGGGATTCACGGATTGGGGAAAGGATTGTGGCGTTTAAATCAGAAATGGTTGAGGGAGGGGGTGTTGTACCAGGAGTATCTGGAGTTTCTGGCAGACCAGGTATCCATTCAGGGTGTCTTCCCTTCCCTAGGAGACTGGTGGGAAGTTTTGAAACACCGCACCAGGGGGTTCTTTCTCCGTCAGGCGAGGAGGCAGGGGAGGGAGGTCACCCGGCTAGGAACTGCTCTGAGGAAGCGAAGGGACAATTTGATTTCCAGGGGAGGGAAGAGGGAGGACATTGAGGCCTTGCAGCAGGAGGTGGAACGGGTACAATACAATCGGTACTCTTCCCTCGTCTATGAGCGGGACTTCGGGAAGCTGCTCAGCCCGAACCCTTATGACTGCTGTAAGGAAAGAAGGGAGAGGAGGGTGGTAGAGGGGTTAAGGGATGAGGGGGGGACGCTCCAGCAGTCTAGGGAAGGTATCTTGCAGGTGGTGGGGACCCACTTTGGGCGGGTCTTTTTCGACCAACAGTTGGGGGAGGAGGCCATGGCGAGGTACATTGAGGAAACCCCAGGGGTGGGTAAGGGGGGGCCTCATCTTCGGGCCTTGCTGCGGCCGTGGACGCTGCGGGAGGTACAGGAGGCCATTGGGGCCTTGCGGCGCAGGACGGCGCCGGGGCCAGACGGACTCCCGGCAGAGTTCTACCAGCGGTTTAGGGATCAGTTGGTGCCAGTCTTGTTGGCAATCTGGGAGGCGGCACGAACAGGGGGATCCTTGCCTGAGTCGATGGGGGCATCAGCTTTGGTCCTCCTTAGCAAAGGCAAGGACCCCCAGGATGTGGCAAATTGGCGGCCGATTGCACTTCTGAACACCGACCGGAAGATCTTCGCTCACATGCTCCTTGCCCGCATGAGGAAGATCTCCGGGGAAGTGCTGGCAGCCCCGCAGGGGTGTGGGGTCCCGGGAAGGGGGGTGCTAGAGGCAGTGGCCTGGGTGAGGGAGGGTCTGGAACGTAGTCGGGTGGGAGAGGGCAGGCTGGTCGTGGCCTTGGACCAGGACAAGGCTTTCGACCGAGTGCAGTGGGGTTTTTTATGGAAGGTCCTAGACCACTATGGATTCCCGGGGGAATGGATCGCGCAACTTCAGTTATTGTATGCGGGGGCGCGATTCTTTCCCCTGGTGAATGGATGGAGGGGGGTGGAGGTGGGGATCTCGGCGGGGGTGCGGCAGGGGTGCCCGTTGAGCCCCCTGCTGTACGCTTTCGCCATTGATCCCCTGGTGAGGAGGCTGGAAGGGGGGGGGGAGGACGGGCTCAGAGGAGTGGAGGTAGGCAAGGGAATGTGTTGCGAGTCATCGCCTATGCGGACGATATCACCGTCTGGGTGGCGGATCGCAGGGAGGGGAGGAGGCTGCAGGAGATCCTTGCAGCATACTCCCAGGCTTCGGGGTCTCGGGTAAACCTGGGCAAGAGCACCAGCTTGTGGGTGGGGCCAGAGGGACGGCGGTTTAATTTAGGTGGAGGGTTCCCGGATGGGATAGAGAAAATGAGGGTTTTGGGAGTGTATTTTGGGGGAGGGGATTACGGGGCGGGAAAATTGGGAACAAAGGATAGCGGAGGCGAGGGAGAAGGTGGACCGCTGGAAGGGGTGGCGGATGCCCATGGAGGACCGGGTCCGGTTGCTGAAGAGCCAGGTGGTCCCCATGTTCCTGTTCCTGAGCTACATCTGTCTCCTGCCGGAACGCTGTTTCACGGCAATTTACAGCGTGTTCTTTCAACTCCTGTGGGGGAACAGGATGAACCCAGTTCGACGTAATTTCACTTACCGGTCACGGGAGGAAGGGGGGGTGGGAATGGTAAACCCAGTCTTGCTATTCTCCTCCCTCTTCATCCAGTTTAACCTGGGGCGGGCGGGGGGTCTGAATGCCCCAGGATGGGTACACAGTGTTGTCCAGTGGTGGGAGGGATTCTGGGGTCCTTGGTTGGGGGGAGGTAGGGTGGGACGGTTGCGGAAAGGGTTCCCGGAGGGGGTAGGCTACTATAAATCTTTGGTAAAGCTGGTTCGGCTGTGGGACATTACATGGGAGGAAGTTAGGGCAGGGCAGAGGGAGATCTGGGTGGAGCGGGTTCGCTCCCAACGCTTCTCCTCTCCCCTGGCTCTTAGGGATGCTCCAGAGCCCGTGCTGAGGCAGGGCCTGCGTTTTATTTCATCCAAACGCATCCCACACAAGTACAGGGACATTGCTTGGCTGTCCCTACATGGCAGGTTGTATGTTAGGGCAAACCTTCGGTGTAGGAACCAGCAGGACCGAGACTGCCCGAGGGGGGAGTGTGCTGGCCGGCTGGAGACCATGGACCACTTCCTGAAGGAGTGTCCATTCTCCGTAGCGGTTTGCCGGAGAGTGGCTGCCTTGCTGGCCATCCCCAGCTTCACGTCCTACACCTATGCGGACTGGGTGTATGGGAGGCAGGGGGAGACGGGGCGGCTAGAGCCAGGTACCGCCTTTCTAATCTCAGTTATCATCAGATACTGCCTATGGATGGCTCGCTGCGGGGTGTCCCTGGGCCAGGAGTGCAGGTCTGCTGAGCAGGTCTCCTGGGACGTTGTCCGAGCTGTCCAGGAAGTGGCCCGATGGGAACGGGTGGAGGTGGGGGTAAAGACCTTTGGGGTTTGGTGGAAGCATGTACGCTTGAAGTTGAGTTGAAGGTTTGGGGGGGGGTTGGGGGGGGACGGTTTTTTGTGTAAAATTTGCATTTTTGTATAAAAGTATAGAGGGGCTGGC
Source organism: Microcaecilia unicolor (assembly GCF_901765095.1). Taxonomy (NCBI): domain Eukaryota; kingdom Metazoa; phylum Chordata; class Amphibia; order Gymnophiona; family Siphonopidae; genus Microcaecilia; species Microcaecilia unicolor. The sequence continues at coordinate 158,221,971 of NC_044034.1, read as the reverse complement.
TTTATAACTGCACAGTGTAATGTATTGAAATTTGATTTTCCGCTTTCATTTAATAAAGGAATTCTCCAGTCTGCCCAACAAGATAACTCATATTTGCTGCTTTTTGTGTATACCCTACTTTGATTTGTACCTGTGCTCTTCAGGGCACCGACCGTATAAGTCTGCCCAGCACTATCCTCACCTCCCCACCACCAGCCCTGCCTCCCAACCACCGGCTCTGGCACAGACCGTACAAGTCTGTCCAGCACTATCCCCGCCTCCCAACCACCAGTCCCGCTTCCCACCACCGGCTCTGGCACAGACCGTATAAAATTGAAGCATATTCTACAACAATGTATGTAACTTAATTGGTTAAATAGACTAATCAGCGCTGTTAATTGGATGTTAACATGCAATTATCAGCAATAATTGGCATTTAGATTTACGCATTAGACTTGCAAAGTGTATTCTATAAAGTGGTAGCCTTAAATTCTAAATCACATAGATGACAAGGGGACATGACCATGGGCGTGGCATTAGCATGTATAAAATATGTGTTGTTATAGAATACACACACACTGTACTTAATTTAGGTGTCAGGATTTACACTAAGTAAAACATGGTGTAAATGGCCAGGAATAAAAATTTGGTCACGTGGGGAGGCGATTGGCATAATTCTATATATCACATGGAAATGTACAGTGGGGGAAATAAGTATTTGATCCCTTGCTGATTTTGTAAGTTTGCCCACTGACAAAGACATGAGCAGCCCATAATTGAAGGGTAGGTTATTGGTAACAGTGAGAGATAGCACATCACAAATTAAATCCGGAAAATCACATTGTGGAAAGTATATGAATTTATTTGCATTCTGCAGAGGGAAATAAGTATTTGATCCCCCACCAACCAGTAAGAGATCTGGCCCCTACAGACCAGGTAGATGCTCCAAATCAACTCGTTACCTGCATGACAGACAGCTGTCGGCAATGGTCACCTGTATGAAAGACACCTGTCCACAGACTCAGTGAATCAGTCAGACTCTAACCTCTACAAAATGGCCAAGAGCAAGGAGCTGTCTAAGGATGTCAGGGACAAGATCATACACCTGCACAAGGCTGGAATGGGCTACAAAACCATCAGTAAGACGCTGGGCGAGAAGGAGACAACTGTTGGTGCCATAGTAAGAAAATGGAAGAAGTACAAAATGACTGTCAATCGACAAAGATCTGGGGCTCCACGCAAAATCTCACCTCGTGGGGTATCCTTGATCATGAGGAAGGTTAGAAATCAGCCTACAACTACAAGGGGGGAACTTGTCAATGATCTCAAGGCAGCTGGGACCACTGTCACCACGAAAACCATTGGTAACACATTATGACATAACGGATTGCAATCCTGCTGTGCCCGCAAGGTCCCCCTGCTCTGGAAGGCACATGTGACGGCCCGTCTGAAGTTTGCCAGTGAACACCTGGATGATGCCGAGAGTGATTGGGAGAAGGTGCTGTGGTCAGATGAGACAAAAATTGAGCTCTTTGGCATGAACTCAACTCGCCGTGTTTGGAGGAAGAGAAATGCTGCCTATGACCCAAAGAACACCGTCCCCACTGTCAAGCATGGAGGTGGAAATGTTATGTTTTGGGGGTGTTTCTCTGCTAAGGGCACAGGACTACTTCACCGCATCAATGGGAGAATGGATGGGGCCATGTACCGTACAATTCTGAGTGACAACCTCCTTCCCTCCGCCAGGGCCTTAAAAATGGGTCGTGGCTGGGTCTTCCAGCACGACAATGACCCAAAACATACAGCCAAGGCAACAAAGGAGTGGCTCAGGAAGAAGCACATTAGGGTCATGGAGTGGCCTAGCCAGTCACCAGACCTTAATCCCATTGAAAACTTATGGAGGGAGCTGAAGCTGCGAGTTGCCAAGCGACAGCCCAGAACTCTTAATGATTTAGAGATGATCTGCAAAGAGGAGTGGACCAAAATTCCTCCTGACATGTGTGCAAACCTCATCATCAACTACAGAAGACGTCTGACCGCTGTGCTTGCCAACAAGGGTTTTGCCACCAAGTATTAGGTCTTGTTTGCCAGAGGGATTAAATACTTATTTCCCTCTGCAGAATGCAAATAAATTCATATACTTTCCATAATGTGATTTTCCGGATTTAATTTGTGATGTGCTATCTCTCACTGTTACCAATAACCTACCCTTCAATTATGGGCTGCTCATGTCTTTGTCAGTGGGCAAACTTACAAAATCAGCAAGGGATCAAATACTTATTTCCCCCACTGTAAGTATTTTCTTTAAAATTTAGGAGTATTTTAGAGAACATGCCTAGGTGCATTTTTTTCAGTGCAGAATTTTCAGGCTCCATATATATAGAATCTAGCCCAAATTGCTTACTCATCAATTAAACTTGTAGATCATCTGATCTATCGCTATCCCTTTTTAGCAGCATCCATTGCACCTAAACTATCCCAGAGAGGCATCTCTCTCTGATCTGCTAATTTCATGTTTTTATAATAAAGCTTAATACTGTTCTTATGATTATTTCTATGCATGCACTTTTATATTATTCTTATTACTGCCATTCTTTTTGTACTTACATTTTGCATGCACAATTACTTTGGCCTGAATTAGGAACCTGAATTTATCTCATTTTGCTCAATGCTTCAATATTGTTATTAATTGACTGGAGCACTTTCAGCAGCAGTAGGCAATTGTTTGGTTATAGCTTTCCAGTTCACTTAACTTCAACACTGCAGAAATAAGGAGAAAAATAAATATTACTTAAATACACCCCCGTGGAGGCTTTTAAGTTGCTGTACACTTTAATTACAGATCACTCTGGGGACTGATCCATGGACAAGGCATGACCTGGAGATGAATAATAAATGGCATTTAATGCTCTTTTCCCCCTATGGGGATTATACGAAAGGTCTGGCAATCAAGACTGCTATTTGCTGAAGCCAACTTTGTAGGGACATAAACAGAGCCAGCGTTTCAACATACAAAATGTTGATAGTATTAAAAACTACTTGGCCTATGCCCGTTTACATCTGCCTACCATGTTGTCACATTTATTGATCAATCTGTGGTCTTTACCTCACCTTCCCCTTCTACTAATGTACTTTTGTAACTTTTCCAAGATCACTTCTACATTACCACTGTTTTGATTTTGGCCCCAATCCTATTTAATATCTTCTTGGCCCTGCTAGTACACTAATTCAGTCTCAAGATCTTACTTCATACATGTGTGCAGATAACTTTTAAATTCTTACTGTGCTTTATTCTTTTCAACCAGAGGCTATTTAGCCTATTAACAATAAGCTTGATAAGGTTGCTAAATGGTTAATCTATCATAGGATGAAACTGAAGCCACATAAATTGAAAGCTATACTTTTTTCTCACAACAGTTGCAGCCCACCTTCCAACCTATTTACTACAGACAACACGAGCATTGAAATTGTGGGGTCCTTATGAATTTTAGATGCTTTCATTGATATCTGATTGACATTTCACTCACACCTATCCACTCTTATTTTAGTCTTAGCTATACCCCATTTAAAATACTACTACTAATTTCTATAGCGCTACTAGACGTACGCAGCGCTGTACACAACTAGACGTACGCAACTACTGTAATTGCCTCTACACAAGACTCCCCCTCTATTCCCTCAAACATTTACAAATAATTCAGTCCATAGCCATCAAACTACTTCACAAGTCCCATTGGTTTGACCATGTTACACCCCTGCTCCATTTAAGATTTTACAGAGAGGCGCAGTGCCCCCTTGGGTGCACGGAGCCAAAGATAACATGGCGCCGTGCACCGAGGGGGCATGCGCGCTCAGGCCAGCGGGGTGCCCAGGACAGGTACTAGGTGTTCGCGTGCCCGACGCGAAAGGGGCACCCCGCTGGGAGAAGGGAGGAGAGAAAAACGGGGTATAAAAGCCCCGTGGAGGAGCCCGGACGCCCTCTTTCGTGTCCAGGCTCCAGGTGCATCCAGGGCTCCAGCTCACCTGCATCGCGACCCTGCGACCAGGCTCTCCTGCACGTAGGGGAGCCGGCGACGATGACATTAAACAGCCGGCGACGATTATCCAGATTCCCCACACCAGTTCCAGCGTAGGGGAGAAGAAACAAGAGAGGATTTCAGCACGGTGGAGGATCCGGCATCAAACCGCGAAAAAGTTAACTGCCGAGTGTTGCAGTCGAGCCGGGAGGCCGAATCGTAAGTAAAAAAAAAAAAAAAAAATGGCGGCAGTTTTAGTGAGCCGGGAGGCATAGTGTATGACCATGCTGCTGCTGGGGGCGGCCATCTTGGTTAGATCAGGCCTCTGTTTCTGCAAGGGCGGCCATCTTGGATAGGGCAGACTCCTTAGGCCATTAGCTGATATTGGTGGGCAGCCATATTGGGGAGGGCAGTTACATTTCAGAATTAGAGCCAAGGATGTGAATAGGAGACGGCCATATTGGGGATGGCAGGAATCTAGCAATTAACCCTCAGGTAACCAGTTTTAAAGCTGAATTAAAAAAAAAATGGGAGTCTTAGCAATTATGTACCTACACCGAGAGGCAGATATTAACTTGTTATCTCTTAAGTCTATTTAGATCCTTGTCTGTCGGCTACCTTGCATTACCCTCCCCCATCAGAATGGAAGCAGGCACAGACGCGATCGAAACCTGCCCCACAGAAGAAATCGGAGCTGAGGATGGACGCAGCGCATCACCCATGCATCCCGAAGAGAAGACGGCACACGATGCAGACCGGAGCGATGCAACTGAGACGCCACCACCGAGCACCGCAGACAAAAAGAAAGGACAAAGGAAGCAAGCAAACAAGAAGGCCGACGTCACCGCAGATGCTATATCGGCTAAAAAAGACAAAAAAAAGAAAGCCAAAGGAAGGCAAGATGCAGCCACTTCGGGAAGTTGGCCGTACCCACCAGCATTCCCGGGATGGACGATGCCTCAGACCTTAGTTACTCAGGCAAAGGAGAGCTTGGGGCCTCTAGCGGGGCAAGGGCAGCACGCGATCACGCCTCCATGGCGTATGGGATAGGATGGGGCTACCCCCCACAGCCACCATACCATGGGGCGTGGCCAGGATTTGCCCCCCCCCCCTTACCAGCCATGGCAAGCGACGGGTGCTGCCCAACACCCGGCACACACAGGGGCCTCAGGTAAACCAGACCCTAGTTATGGGGGCATGAACCCGGTTAACCCGATACGGGACCCTACTAAGAGAGATGATACGCAGATGACGGACACCGCAGGTATGTCCAGTGGCACACTTGAGAATGTAAATGTTGATGTGAAGGAGGGGGAGAGAGCAGGTGTGTCAGAAGGGAGTAATGCAGCGAAGGTAGGGGAGCAGGGTGCACACACTGAAAGGGAGGGCACAAACACAGGTCAAGGTGCGCATGCCAGTGAGGTCAAGACTACAAATGACAAAAAAGCTGGTTTATTTTACTGCTGGTTTATAAAGGCCAAGTACCCTATGTCAGGATTGCAGGAGGTCAAAATTATTGCTGGACATATTTATATTAATATGAAATCAGTTTGACATTAAACCACCTTCTGACCTCTGATAAACTCTCCCCCCTCTCCTGCAGGAACCATTGAGGATGAAATGGACCAAATGGTGCTCAGAGAGGCCTGATAGCCCTTTGGTTTCTCAATTACTCTTGATTAACATACCTTTTGTTCCATCTGGGAACAGGGCTTCAGAGCAACCAAAGCCAGACAGGCTCCATCACTAGGGATTTCAAACAGGACAACCTGTGAAAGTGGTCACCTTTCCTGACTTCAGAAAGTATCTGGAGTTCTGTAAAGGAAATAACTGGGAAAGAGAAGTTTTTGATCTCTCTCTGCTCCTGTTCCCTCTCAGTTCTTATTAGGTATAAAGCAGAGCTCACTAGGGCTCTCGCTCTCTCTCTGTCTTTCTCTGTGCAGCAGAGCACAGAGCTCAGCTTGGGGTCTACTGCCCCCCCCCCTCTCTATCCCGGGCACTTCTCTGTGTCCAGGGCACTAGGTCTCCCTCTTTCTTTCTCCCTGCAGCAGAGGGCACGGGACTCTGCTGGGCTGTCTTTGTTTCTTCTTCTTCTTTCTCTGCACACCTCCATCTTTAGTCACCAAAGCACCTGGCTCTGCTCCCCCCCTTCTCAGACAGCCCTATTCCAAGGTTTCTTTTTCCTCTAAACACACACCCCAAGACAGCTTGTACCCTTTTCCTGTACTAAGTGCTGTGAGCCAATACATATATATCAAATATAATATACTTTATATATCCAAATCTGTGTGGATTGCGTATTCTTTGTGACCCACTGCCTCTGTGAAGTGGACTCCAGGACCACCCTAGACAACGATAGCTGACACCCTACATTAACAATCTTCTTATCTCGTACATCCCTTCCCATACCCTATGCTCAGCTGACAATAATCTTTTCACCCTTCCACTTCCTTCTGCCCTTCACCTCACTATCTCACACAAAATAACCTTTTGTTACATAGGTCCAAAACTCTGGAACTCATTCCTTCTGTACCTCAAGAACCAACCATCCGTTCATGCATTCAAAAGATCGCTCAAAATCTATCTGTTTTCTGAGACCTTTGACCCTTCAACTAAAATTCTCAACAACCCTCTTTGTCTTCACTGCCCTTTCTATCTTCTCCTCTTTTTCTTCTCCTTATTTTATTTTTTGATGTGAGCCACATAGATTTCTCTAGTCCTTTTGTAGTATATCAAATACAACAAAATAAATAAAAGATAGTTTGGAAATCCTTTTTTCAACTAAAGATGTTCAGAGTAGGCCAATCATTTTTTTGATCAAAAGGCATTGCAGCGACCGAAAAAGCAAACAGGATACTAGGAATTATTAGGAAAGGGAATATGAATAAAAACAAAAATACTATAATGCCTCAATATCGCTCAATGGTGTGATCGAACCTTGAGTATCGCCATTCAGTTCTGGTCGCCATATCTCAAAAAAGATGTGGAGGGGCATAATCGACTTTTCTAATGTCTGCATAGTTTCCCTGGATCTTGCTAGAACTGTCTGGGTTACTTTCATCTGTCTTTACTCTTTGAGTACTTCCTGCTCTTGCTTGCTTTCTCTGAATTCTCTGGTGTCTATAATCCCCTGGTTTCTCATTAGCTTCTTCAGCCTGTAGTCTCCGAGCTCGCATTCAGCATTTCTGGGTTATTCAACCCCCTGTCTGAACGCTTGTCCTCTTTGCTCCTCCCGCCCTTGTTTGTACTTTCTGAGCTCTTTCCTCCCTTAGCTGTGATCTCTGATCTCTTCTCTTCCTTCCTTCCTTCCACTTCATGTGTCTTTCTTGAAGATTTGCACTCCCTATTAGTGCAATCATGTTAATGAAACTTGTAAAAGAATATCACATCAACAGTAATTAATAAACAACAATTATCCTTCCAATAAATGTTTTTAACTGCTGAAATGCAATTTTCTCTGCTATTCTGTTCAATATAATCCTTTAAGGACCCAGCAAAAATATATTGTCTTTATATCCCGTTCAGAAACCATTGTGGATTTATTATCTTTCAAGAACAGAGGATTGCTGCTCCCAACAAGTCCTATTACCAAATTCCTGAGGGTTTCTCTACACAGAAAGGCAAATATGATTTTTTAATATGCTGTCTTTTCCCATTAAAATTCCTAAACAGCTCTGAACATGCCACTTATTTACATTAGCATTCCTACTTTATTTTCTTTAATGAGTTTTATGCTAGCCAATCATGTGTTACTAGTAAAGATAAAGCTTGTGTCTGAACCAAGCTGTTAATTTTTGATGGGAAAGATTTAGCACAATCAAAGCTTCATTTTACATATTTTGCATAGTCAAGTTAGGGGTCAGGATGGTGATAAGACACTCAGGTTCTCTTATGTTCCCTTAGGCTTCCATGGCTGGTGTCATGATTGTTGCGGTGTCTGGGTCTTGTGGCATCACACTGCAAATGACCCCAGTCAAGTTCTATCAGAAAGTCTGTCTGATATGGAGCATTCTCTGATATTCTAGTACCAAATGGGAGGTGATGGAGATGAAACCAATAATGGGATTCAAAAATGTGTGGGATAAGCACAGTGCAATTTTGTGTGGAAAAAAATTGAACCAAACAAACTTAGCAGTGCTTAGATGGCAACTCCAGTAATGCGAAAACAAAGCCAGTACCAGGCAGACTTCTATGGTCTGTGCCCTGAAAATGGCAAGGACAAATCAAGATCAAGTATGTATATGTGATATCGCATCATAACTTATGCTATGAGTTTATCTTGCTGGGCAGACTGGATGGACCATACAGGTCTTTATCTGTTGTCATCTACTATGTTATTATGTAAATCCTTTCCATACCAGTGCATATCCTGATGACCTCTATCACCTTTGGTAGTGTTCCATCATTGCATACCATTATAGTAATGAAGCTCTGGTAAGTACATGCTGTTACACTGCATAATCTGTCTCCACAGAATTAAATGAAGATTATGAAACAAAATGATGTTGCCTTCATTAAAGAGATCTTGGTCAGCTGTTTCTTTCCCCTGCAGGTTCCTGTGCAAACTGTGATACTTTTATTAGACTAGCTATAGAACTAACCAAATATGCAGTACATGAGCTTTTGAGAATATATCTCTCTCTTCTGAAGAGGAGGAAGTAAAAGGAAATGTAGTCTAAGACCAAGAAAATTTGGAAGAAAAATACAGAAATATTCCCCATTGTTTGGGTGCCACAGGTCTGATCAAAAAGAATTTCCAAGCACACCTGGATAAGTTGCCTATACATGTTACACCTTATGAACTCCAGAAAGAAGCTGCAAGTTTTATGGCAAGCATTAGCAGTGAATTTGTGAGACTGGGATCATACTCCACATGCCCAGGCTTAGGAGTGAGATTCATTTTAAATATAAATATAAGCTAGTTCAAATTTATTAACATGCACAAAACTAACCCATTTGGAGAAATTGCCCCAGAGAATGACCTAGTTATTTGTTGGGAATTATCATCCATGTTATGAAGAGAGCCATCCAAAGTGGTATACAGTAGATATACTTTCACATGAAATTGGCAATTAAGACATTGAAATGTAAAATGACCAAATATATGCATTAAATATAATCAATGAGATAAACTGGCAGACAGGCAAATTGAATCCTTATAGAAGTAACATGATGCATGTAAATTCTCAGTCACATAGTTGAAAAGGGGAAGTGGCCACGGGCATGGAATCGGCAGGTCATAGGTATTTCTAAAATCTATGCACATGGTTATGGAATACACTCGGTCCACGTCTAATTTAGGCATTGCAATTTACACTTACTTGGTATAACTGCCCATGACTAAATTTAGTGAAGCAGACAGGCGCTCGGCATATTCTATAAACTGCGTGGAAATTTAGACTTATTCTATAAAGTACGCCTAAATTTAGGCGTACTTTATAGAATAGGCAAATCAACACCAAAACGAAATATGCCTCGGTGTATTCCATAAAATATGCCTAAATTTAGGCGTACTTTATAGAATACGCCTAGGCGTATTTTGTTTCGGCGTTGATTTTTAAGGCACGATATATATAGTACTATTCTATACAGAGTGCTCAGCATGGAGCTCACTTTGTAGAATTGCACTGAGCGTGAAATTTTACTGTTGCCTACTTTTCGGTGCTATTTACTGAATCTGGCTTTTACTGACCGAATGTGGATGGATGGTTGAAGTGGCCAGAGCCCAGCAATCTAACAGAAGTTACAGTATGGGGTTCAAACTCAGGCCATGGGTAGAACAGGCAAGTGGTCACTGATTGCACCATTGAGCCTCCTAAATATGCAATAAGTGCAATGATAATTCTGTATACACATAATACAATTCACAGTATAGTCTCAATAAATCTTTTGTTTTAATTATATTGTTAGTGCAAAGAAAAATGCTTTGACTCATAGAACTAATGAATCATCTGGTAAATTTAGCTTAGTAGATGGTGTATCAAATCCCAGATTCTGGCTCTGTGCTGTATATCTGACCTGTAGATAAATAGCTTTTGGCAGCAGGGACTTTCACTTCTTCACTGTTCATGAGATCTAATTTATTTTCATTGAGAGAAAGTAGAGGTGAGCAAATATTTACAATAACAGTATTAGCTAGAATTAACATATAAAATGCATGCATAATGAGAATCTGTATTTGTACTGCTTTATCAGATATTTGTGAGAATAGCATAACTCATTTTACTGCATTTATCTTCATTGTTTGTTGAAACTTATGGCTCTTGCTGAATCCTTCGGAGACTAAAGCTTTCTAATGTCCCTTGTTTTCTTCTATTTCACAGTGCATGCCTTTCTGCTTTCCATTATGTTGGTCTTTTCCATCATTTCAGAAACCATAGTAGTATAATGCTTTGAGTGTTTTTTTGTTGTTGTTGTTGTGGTTTTTTTGTTTTTTTTTTAGTGACCAAACTTTGCATCCACTACACTGTCCAACATGGAGAATAATCAGTTCTCTTGCTGGTCCTGTAAGGGGGTACTCACCTCCCATATGCTCAGGTTACAAGTTTATTAGGATTGGTGATACCACCCATCAGAGATCCATCTGGCTGTTTTACAATATTTCATGCTCTATGGTTGTCTTCCGGCTATGCCTGTAGCTTGGGTTGTCTTTGTTGTAGCATAGTAGCTTTGACCAGTGACAAAAAAAATTTGAGGAGGTCCTTATTCTCGGTGCCAGTCTTGGAAGAGGAATAATGGTGATTGGATAACCATAATGGTGCTCGTATAATAGTCTAAATTGAACTTAACTGAGAAAAGTTCTAAAACTCCTAAAACAGATGAAAATAATTTGAACAGAGGAATGAGGTACACACTGGAAAGTAAAAGAAGTTTCTTTCTCCTTTCAAAAATGATATATTGAGGGTAATTTTGTAACAGCATGCCTGTGTAGGAAAGGCACATGGGCGCATCTGTTGTGCCTTTTTTTCAATAAAGGTCAAAAGAAAATGTCTTGTCAGTAACTGAACATTAAAGGCTCCTTTTACTAAGTTGTGATAAACACTAGTGCATGCTTACCACAGCTTAAAAGGCAAAAATTGGGCACTTAATACTCACTCCGCTGTTCTCCTTGATACAAAAACAACATAGGACTCACTTTTGAGAGAATGTGGGATTTATTAAGGCCACAGCCAGGAAATGCAAATCACAAAGCTTCATGTACATTCAAACACAATTCAATAACTTGCAAAACCTGAATTATCTGTCTCCTCATAGGGTACTCAGCCTTCCCTAAGTGTGCTCTTTTGCGTCTTACAGGTGTTCCCATCCAAGCACCCTGTTTGCTCGTTATGTGCTATCACAGGCACCCGTTGTTCTCTGGCCTATCCTGTCCAAGGAAAGGCCGCTACCACCTTTCAACATTCAATGTCCATGGCGTCCCGACCATGTAAGCCAGGAGACATCACTGTCCCAATGTTCATTCCACCTCAAGTAGCCGCCAACATCTGGCAATAACTTTAACAACTTCAATTTTGACTTAATTATCAGACTTTAACAGTTAACCCTGCTCTCTTAACTGGCAATGTGCTGTGAATCCTACTCTGACTGTACTAAACTAACAGCTACAGCCCAAGAAATGAATCCTCAATTGTTGTGGACACCCCAAAGCTCTGTCCTGCTCTAGCTTCTCTGTCCTCCTCTCCTCCTTGACTTCTTTTCTCCTTCCCTTTGTCCTATGCTCTGCCTCTTAGTTGTCCCTTCCCCCTAGTTCTTAACCCCTTACTTCTCATCTACCTACCAAACTCTTTTTTTTTCTCCTTTGGTTCCTATTGCCCTAGCCCTCCATCCCCCCTTTTTCCGTCTCTCCCTTGCCTGCCTTGCTTCATTGGCCATCGGCTCATTTATGGGTGCCCCCACCCCTTTAACTGGGGTTGCCTTGTTCTTTGCTGTGGGACATAGGCTCTAATGCTTGTTCACGCGGTCTCAAGGTGACCATCTCCTCTGACACAAAAAATGGTGAAAAAAAGACTCATGTTGGCAGCAGGTTACCTATATTCTATTTTGATTGAAGGCTATATTAAATGAAAAATAAGATCGTATTTGGAATTTTTTGGACTTATCTTGTGATGATAATGAGTTGCTAGCAAAATTGAATATGACTTTGGATTTGAACATAAGATGAGGACTGATGACGATTTGTGGTGAGAGTTGTTTTCTGATATAAATTAAACTCTTTGAGATGGGCAACTTCTTATGATCCACCATAATATAAATGGTTGTTAAGTGTTGATTTGAGTTATTTCATTGCGCTGGGATACTATTGAGGGCTGAGAATTTATTCCAGCATTTCAGATGATGTGGAAGATTTATCCTAATTATTTAGAACATATCAGGTTTATGCCTAACCCACAGCTTCTTGTATAATGAGATTCAGTAAGAAAACAGTGAGAGTGAGCGAGTGAGAGTGACAATGATTATATTAAGAATACTTCATCTCGCTCAGCCTATGTGTAAAGTTGATGACTGTTTGTAAAGATAATTACAAAATTAAAAGTTCAGTAGCAAATAAAATATTCTTATGATTCTTTTCTTTGTTGTTCATTTATATCTTGAAAGCTTTAGCTTAGCATCTGCCAGCACTCTTTGCTTAAACATTTTCCATAATTTCATCTTGATATGATACTATTCTTTCATTCTGACACTAATGATATAATAATTTATATCCTATTTTAAAACAAGTGTATATCAACTGGAACTCACCTGCTTATTGTAACAATAACAGCAGCATTTAGGAACTGGAATTTCTGCTTTCAGCTGATGGGCTAAATCATTTAAATTTTTGCACTGGTAAAGATAGAAAGATTGTAGCATAGCTAGGAAGATTGTCCCTAGGATTCTATATATGGCAACTAAGGATGCACACTCCAAAAACTGGATAATGACTACTACTACTTATCATTTCTATAATGCTACTATATGAACGCAGCACTACACACTTATTTATATAGCGCTACTAGTCAAATGCAGCACTATACACTTTAACATGAAGAGACAGTCCCTGCTTGACAGAGCTTACAATCTAATCAAGACAAACAGGACAAATAAGAGATAAGGGGAATTACTTTAAGGTGAGAATGATACAACAGACAAGGGGACTGATCAAGTGAATAGGTGTTAGCAGTTAAAAGGAGCTTCAAAAAAGATGGGCTTTTAGCCATAGGCGTAGTTTGACTGTTTCATTCGGGGGGGGGGGGGGGGGGGGGGAAAAAAATGGGCGGAGCATATTAGCATATCATTTGCATATATACATATGCAAATGAATATGCTAATATGGAGGAAGGAAATGAAATTTACAGGCAAAATATCACAGATGCACATTTCAAAAAGCTGACATTTCAATTAATAAATTATGAATAAAATAAACTTTTATTTACCTTTGTTGTCTGATCATGTAGTTTTTCTATTCGCTTTGATCCCAGTGTCTTCTGTTTTATGCAGTGTCTTCTTTCCAGTAGGCTTCCCTCTGCTCCCCACCCTCCCAGTCCCATCCATCTCTTGCTCCTTCCCTCTGCTCCCCACCCCTCCCAGTCCCATCCATCTTCTGTTCCTTCCCTCTGCTCACCATCCCTCCGTCCCATCCATCTCTTGCTCCTTCCCTCTGCTGTGCCTGACCTCTCCAAATCCCATCCATCTCCTGGTCCATCCCTCTGCTCCCCACCCCTCGCAGTCCCATCCATCTCTTGCTCCTTCCCTCTGCTCCCCACCCCTCCCAGTCCCAACCATCTCTTGCTCCTTCCCGCTGCTCCCCACCCCTCCCAGTCCCATCCATCTCCTGCTCCTTCCCTCTGCTCACCTCCTTTCCCAGTCCAATCCAATTCCTGGTCCTTCCCTCTGCTCCCCACCCACCCCTCCCAGTCCCATCCATCTCTTGCTCCTTCCCACCCCTCCCAGTCCCATCCATCTCCTGCTCCTTCCCACTGCTTCCCACCTCCCAGTCCCATCCATCTCCTGCTCCTTCCCACTGCTTCCCACCCTCCCAGTCCCATCCATCTCCTGCTCCTTCCCACCCTCCCAGTCCCATCCATCTCCTGCTCCTTCCCACTGCTTCCCACCCTCCCAGTCCCATCCATCTCCTGCTCCTTCCCTCTGCTCCCCACCCCTCCCCCCCGCGCGAGGTCCAAGATGGTGACTCCGTTTACCCCCTCTCTTCCTCCCTCCCTCCGGTGCAGGCAGCAGTCTTTTCCAGCGTTCCTGGCAGCTGTAGCGATATACACGCTGCCTTCGGTCTGCCCCGGAAGCCTTCTCTTCAAGTTCCTGTTCCCACCTATGCGGGAACAGGAACTTGAAGAGAAGGCTTCGGGGCAGAGCCAAAGGCAGCGTGTACAACGCTACCGCTGCCAGGAACGCTGGAAAAGACTGCTGCCTGCGCCGGAGGGAGGGAGTGTTGAGAAATGGGGGGGTCCCGAGCCCCCCAAGAAGGCTAGAGTGACCTCAATCTGACTCCATCTGTAAATAACACTAGTACTGGGGTAATCCAGGAGTTATGAGGTTTTGGAAGGAATTGCCACTGAGAGAGACGTTAGGTCTCAAATACCGGCATTAGTCCGCCTCTCAGCACTGGCAAGGAATAGATACCAGCCTTATGACAAACTGGATTTAGGCTACAGGTTATATAATGCAGCGAATGATAGCCTGATGTAGCAAAAGCATTTGTACTTACAGCCTTTCATCATTAAGTGAAGCCCACAAACCATCATTTAGAATGAAGAGTTTATTTGCATATCAGACTTTAATCAGGTACATTCATCAGGCAAATTCTGGATTCAGCTGACCGGAGCTCTGCTGCTTCCGAGGCGTTGGAGAAAAGTTCTCCCGAGGGCTTGCATGCACCCTGCTTTTATACAATTTGGCCACTATACAAGTCTATGGAGAGGGATTTTTTTCTCTAATATTGCTTAATCTATGAGTCATGACCTCCGACCAGGTGCTCTTCCGTTTTAGTATTGCAACTTGTTGTGCAACTTCCCTTTTTGTAAACACTTCCTTACATACGGACATCCAAACATCAAAACATGAACAAAACAACTTTTTTATGAAGATATCTAAATTTGGATATATTAGGTTCATATCATTTTGTGATCTGGGTTAGGATTTTAGCCATCAATTCCTTGATCTTTGGCTTTTGCACTGCTTTTGAATGTCACACCAAATTCTAATGAGGCCTAGTCAGTGCCTTTTAGCAGTTTAAGCTGTTTAAGATATGTAAATTGACCCACCACTATTCCAGTGGATGGATCCCAAGCGGGGACACATATTAACTTACAGGTAAAGCACGTCCTTGCTCAGCCAGTCATAGATTTTTAAACCTAGCTGGTATTTTTACAGCCTGAGTCCTAAAATCTGGCCTTCCACCCTTCCGGTGGGCATCCAGTGAGGGCCTCTTGCTGTACTATAATTATACAGGAGGAAGAGAGAGGAGTAGACGGAGACGCTCCTCTCCGTCCGCTTGGCTTCCCTGCCCTCTCTGTCTGCGTCCCGCCTGAAAGGAAATGACGTCAGAGGAAGGCGGGACGCAGATAGAGAGGGCAGGGAAGCCAATCGGACGGAGAGGAGCGCGTGCCTGCATGTGTTTTTTTTTTTTTTTAAACTTTTTTTTTTTTTAACTAATGGCGCGGCAGCGCCTCGCGTCGTTTGGGGGGGCACTGCCCCCCCTCGCCCCCCCCAGTCTACGCCTATGCTTTTAGCCTAGATTTGAAGACGGCCACAGATGGAGCTTAATTTACTGACTTAGGAAGTCTATTCCAGGTGTACGGTGCAGCAAGACAAAAGGAACAGAGTCTGGAGTTGACAGTGGAGGAGAAGGGTATAGATAAGAGATATTTACCCAAAGAACGGAGTTCCCGGGGAGGAGTGTAGGGAGAGAGAGAGAGTGGAGAGATACTGAGGAGCTGCAGAGTGAATGCACTTGTAAGTCAATAAGAGGAGTTTGAACTGTATGTGGAAACAGATAGGGAGCCAATGAAATGACTTGAGAAGAGGGCTAATATGAGCATAGCGGGACTGGCAGAATATAAGCTGTGCAGCAGAATTTTGAACAAATTGAAGGGGGGGAAGGGGGGAAGAGGTGGTTTAGTGGGAGACCTCTGAGAAGCAAGTTGCAGTAGTCTAAGTGAGAGGTGATAAGAGTGTGGATAAGGGTTTTGGTAGTGTGCTCAGAAAGGAAGGGGTCAAATTTTGGTGCTAACAACCAATTATTGATAATTGGGTCTCATTAAAATTTGCATGTGCATCTGGATATTTACTACTCTATACTGCAGGGGCGTATCTGCGTGGGGCCTCAGGGGCCTGGGCCCCCGCAGATTTCGCCCTGGACCCTCCTACTGCTGCCAACCCTCCCCCTCCGTTGCTGTCGCCTACCTTCGCTGGCGGGGGACCCCAACCCCCGCCAGCCGAGGTCCGCGTCCTCCTGCCGCTACCGGCTGCCTTTAAAAGAATTCCGTCAGCTGGCGGGGGACCCCCGCCAGCCAAGCCGAGGTCCTTTCATTTCTTCCACTAAAGTTGGCGCCGAAAGTTTCTTCTGAGTCTGACGTCTATCTCCATGGGCGTCTATGTCCGAAAACGGGTACGTGAAGAGGCGGGACAGACCGTATTTTCGAAAAAATGGACGTTTTTCAGCTGGGTGTTTTTTTTTAGCGATAATGGAAACTAAAAATGCCCAGTTCAAAAATGTCCTAATCCGAGCCATTTGGTCGTGGGAGGGGCCAGGATTCGTAGTACGCTCGCCCCCCTGACATGCCAGGACACCAACTGGGCACCCTAGAGGTCAGTGCGGTAGACTTCAGACAACGCTCCCACATGCATAGCTCCCTTACCACGGGTGCTGAACACCCAACCCCCCTCCCCCTCCCCCAAAACCCACTACCCACAAACGTACAACACTACCATAGCTCATAGGGGTGAAGGGGGCACCTACATGTGGGTGCAGTGGGTTTTGGAGGCTTCCCATTTACCAGCACAAGTGTTATAGGTAGGGGGGATGGGCCTGGGTCTGCCTGGCTGAAGTGCACTGTGGTACCCACTAAAAGTGCTCCAGGGACCTGCATATAGGCAGGCCTCTAGGACTTGTTGCTGCTATATAACATTGGCACACCAGTTGACACCTGAAGACTAATCTCTCCGAAAACGTCCTTTATTGGAATAAGCACGCTTACTCACAGTTAACTGCAGATCAGAGGTTGTGCCCCACTGGCAACGAGTCTCCCTGGTACTGAGATGAGCAGTAGGTCAGAGCTGGCAGAATGGTGTACAATGCCCTCTTTCAGCCACATTCAAGGTAAGAACTAAGTTCTGTAACGTGGCTAACACGTGAAAAGGATCTAAAACTGGCTTACAAAAATGGCCACTACCTCATGGACTACCGGAAACAAAACAGGGCACACTCTGACCCAGTAAGCAGGGGGAAAAGCACCATGGGAGTAGAGCCTACCAACTACCAAAATCATGAGCATTTGCCACAAGCTAGTGGAATCACGGAGCCTAATACCCTACACCCACCACAATGCATTGCTGATGTGACTCTGCAGTGCGCATAACAGAAAAGGTGTCACACTCACCCGAGAGCCACATCAGAACCAGGATAGAACATATTCTGCTGTCATGGAGGTGGGTACGGCATTTGAGGCTGGCATAGAGGCTGGAAAAAAGTTTTTAAAGTGGGTTTTTTTTGGTTAGTGACTACTGGGAGAGTCCGGGGAGGTCATCCCTGATTCCCTCCAGTGGTCATCTGGTCAGTTGGGGCACTTTTTTGGGACTTGTTCGTGAAAAAAAGGGTCCACAAAAAGTGACCCAAAATCACGGTAAAAAACGGCTTTTTTTTCGATTATCAGCTAAAAACGCCCATCTCTCCTCGGCCGATAACCACGCCACAGTTCCGCCTTCACCACGCCTCCAGCATGCCCCCGTCAACTTTACCCGTTTCCACGATGAATTGCAGTTGGAAACGCCCAAAATCGGCTTTCGATTATACCGATTTGGGCGCCCATGGGTGAAAGATGCCCATCTCCCGATTTTGGTCGCAATATAGGCGTTTTTCTCTTTCAATTATAAGCAGGACTGCCTCCTATTTAGGAGTAATAAGTACTCCAGTACTGTCAGTGTTATCCACTTAGGACTAGATTCTATATATCACACCTAAAAAATTGGTGCCAAAATGAAATACACCAAAACATATTCTATAAAGTATAGGCGGAACACAAGAATTGGAATAATAATATGCAAAGCACCCATCTGCAAGACTAATTTAGTTGCAGGCAGTTACACCAAATAAAACGTGGTGTAAGAACATAAGAATAGCTATACTGGGTCAGACCGATGGTCCATCTAGCCCAGTATCCTGCTTCCAACAGTGGCCAATGCAGGTCACAAGTACCTGGCAGAAACCCGAATAGTTGTAGCATTCCATGCTACCATCCCCAGACTGGGTGTATTCTATAACCAGGCACATAGATTTTAGAAACACCCATGACCTGCCTATTCCATGCCCATGGACACGCCCCTTTTCAACTGTGCGACTTAGAATTTGCATGCATCATGTTAGAATATGCTTGGACTGTTCTGCGCATAAGGTATAATAACAATTAATATCAATAATTAAGTGGCAATTATCAGCACTGATTAGCCTGTTAACTAATTAAGCTACGCTCGCAAATCCAGAATATGACTGGATTTGAACATGCAACTTAAGTTGTGCTGTATAGAATCCAGGGGTAAGCATGCACTTAAAAGAATACTCTAGCTGGATAACGTTTCCATGCCCATTCCCTGCCAATGACATGCCCTGTCCCCCCAAAATATATTTTAAAATAAATAATGCACAGTTGTCATGTGGAAAAGGGGAAATTACTGCAAAACACTTTAACTTGCTTTGCAGTACATGTTTTCTTGCACATTAAGTGCATGTTGGGGCTTAGGGGCACTTTTATAAAGTGGCGGTAAGCCTAATGCAGGCTTACTACTCGCTAAAAGGGAAGTACCGCTGGGCTACCACAGTAGCCCAGCAGTAGTTCCCACCCCAGCACTTGCCAACTCTGGCGCTACAAAAAATATTTGTATTTTTGTAGTGCTGGTATGTACCTGGAAGTAATCGGGCAGTGCTGCACGTTACCCGGTTACCGCCCGGTTAGCGTGGGAGCCCATACTGCCACTTCAATGGGTGGCGGTAAGTGCTTCCTCCCGATATGGCCATGCGGCAAGTGCTTCACTTGACGCACAACCATTTTCTGAAAAAAACAAAGACCTGCCTTTTACCCACTGTGGTAAAAGGAGGCCTCAACACACATCAAAAACACATGCCAATGCTAGCACAGTCCTCCTTTTGCTGCAGCTTTATAAAAGGACTCCTTAATGCCCTTTTATTTATTTATCTTATTCCTAGCCCACCTTTATCCAAAACAGGTAACAGGTTAACATGCATAAAAACTTACATGGAGACATAGACAATCACAAGCTCAGATTCAGATTTTGTGAAACAGCCCCATTGTTAGCAATTAGGGATGTGTATAGGGCAAAGAATGTTTACTTTTTGGTTTCTTTGGGTTTTTGTCCTGATTTTCAGCTGTTTTCAGTTTATTTGACATATTTGGTTCAATAAAAACCCACTGTACCCACATGTAGGTGCTCCCTTCACCCCTTAGGGCTATGGTAGTATTTTACAGTTGTGGGGAGTGGGTTTTTGGGGGGGCTCAGCACCTAAGGTAAGGGAGCTATGCACCTGGGAGCAATTTGTGAAGTCCACTGCAGTGCCCCCTAGGGTGCCCAGTTGGTTTCCTAACATGTCAGGGGGACCAGTGCACTACAAATTCTGGCTCCTCCCACAACCAAAGGGTTTGGATTTAGTCATTTTTGAGATGGGCGTCCTCGGTTTCCATTATGGCCGAAAATTGGGGACAACCATCTCTAAGGTCGACCATCTCAACATTTAGGTTGACCATTTCTAAGGTCGTCCTAAATGTTGAGATTTGGGCGTCCCCGACCATATTATCGAAACGAAAGCTGGACACCCATCTTGTTTCGATAATATGGGTTTCCCCGCCCCTTCGCGGGGCCGTCCTGCGAGGACACCCTCAGGAAAACTTGGGCGCCCCATTCGATTATGCCCCTCCATGGGGCCCTTTTATTAAATTGCAGTAAAATATGGCCCTTGCATAGGTTTTTTGCATGTGCTAAAGCAATTTTTACTGCAGCAGAAAAATGGCCTTTTTGCAGGCCCCTTTTATGAAGTTGCAGCAAAAGGGGACCTGCACTGGCATTGGTATGTGATTTTTACACGCACCGAGGCCCCTTTTACCACTGTGGGTAAAAGGTAAGTCTTTCTTGTATTCAGGAAATGACTGTGCAGCAGGTGAAGCCATTTTGGGAGGGAGCCCATACCACCATCAGTAAGGGCTACCGCGCTGACCCAGCGGTAACCAGGCGGCGTGCAGCACTGTCCAATTACTGCTAGGTACACACCGGCACTACAAAAATAAAAATATTTTTGTAGTGCAGGATATGACGTGCTGGGAGTGGGAACTACTGCCGGGCTACTTCTTTTTTAGCGAGCGGTAAGCCTGTGTTGTGCTTATTGTTGCTTTGTAAAAGAGGCCCTCTATTTTTGGTATTAATGGCCATAAACTATTTGACTCCCAGGGCCATGTTTACTAAGGCAGGTTAGCGTTTTTAATGCGCCTACAATTAGTGTGCGTGCTAACCGTGTAGGCGCCTATAAGGATATTATAGGCACATACACTGTTAATGCATGTACATGGTTAATGCGCCTATAACGCAGCTTAGTAAACAGAGCCCCCAGTGTGGTAGAGGGTAGAAAAATTATTGTAAACTCCCCTATCGGGAGATCTGAGCTTTCAATTGCTTATTTATTTTATTGATTGATTTATTGATTGATTGATTGATGACATTTATATCCTACATGAGCCCGAGTAGAATTCAGGTTCAATGTGGCTTACATAACAATCAGAAAAGAATGAACACGTTCAAAATATATTAACAGAAAGTAAAATACATCATATAATGTTAGACCAGTAAAACTTGAGTTAGGAGCAGATGCAATTAAATACTTAGGGGTTTCTTTTACAAACCACGCTATGGTTTCTCGGTGCAGAAAATGAGAGAAAACCCATTCAAATCCTATGGGCTTCTTCTCATTTGCCACACGGGAACGCTATCATGGCTTTGTAAAAGAAACCCACAGTGATTTAATATATTCTGTACAGGAAGTGTGGATGTGTAGTAGCTTTATTATTCTACTACTATTTAGCATTTCTATAGCGCTACAAGGCATACGCAGCGCTGCACAAACATAGAGGACAGTCCCTGCTCAAAGAGCTTACAATCTAATAGACAAAAAATAAATAAAGTAAACAAACTTTGTAATTTTGATGTGGAGGGGCATAATCGAATGCGAACGCCCATCTCCATGGGCGACTATCTCTGAGAACGGGTACGTGAAGGGGCGGGGTAAACCGTATTCTCAAAAAAAAATGGGCGGCCATCTTTTTTCCGATAATAAGGTTTGTGCCAGGCAAATGCATCGGATTTGTGCGGATTTGAGCTGGGCAGTTTCGATTTTCAGCAATAATGGAAACCGAAGGCGCCCAGCTCAAAAATGACCAAATCAAAGGCATTGGTTTCTGAGAGGGGCCAGGATTCATAGTGCACTGGTCCCCCTCACATGCCAGGACACCAACTCGCAACCCTAGGGAGCACGTAACAATTTAAAATAAACAGTTAACTACCTCTGAAGTCCATAGCTCCCTTCCTTTGGGTGCTGAGCCCCACAAATCCCCCCCAAAACCCACTGCCCACAATTCTACACCATTACCATAGCCCTTATGCCTGAAGGGGGGCATCTAGATGTGGGTACAGTGGGTTTTGGGGGTGGTTTGGAGCGCTCCCATTTACCACCAAAAGTGTGACAGGTGGGGGGGGGGGGGATGGGCCTGGGTCCACCTGCCTGAAGTCCACTGCACCCACTAACAACTGCTCCAGGGACCTGCATACTGCTGTGATGGAGCTAGGTATGACATTTGAGACTGGCATACAGGCTGGAAAAAAAGTTGTTAAAGTTGTTTTTTTTTGGTGGGAGGGGGTTAGTGACCACTGGGGGAGTCAGGGGTGGTCATCCCCGATTCTCTCCGGTGGTCATCTGGTCATTTAGGGCACTTTCTTGGGACTTGTTCGTGAAAAAAAGGTCCAAAAAAGTGACCCAAATTCATGCTAAAAACGCCTTTCTTTTTTCGATTATCGGCCGAGGACGCCCATCTCTCCTCGGTCGATAAACACGCCCCAGTCCCGCCTTCACCACGCCTCCGACACGCCCCCGTCAACTTTGGCCGTTTCCGTGACAGATTGCAGTTGAAGACGCCCAAAATCGGCTTTTGATTATACCAATTTGGACGCCCACGGGAGAAAGACGCCCATCTCCCGATTTTGGTCGAAATATGGGCGTCTTTCTCTTTCGAAAATAAGCTGGATAGTCATCTTGAAGTTTATTATCCCATTAGGTTGTGTGTACATGCACTAATATTCTAGAACTTTTTTTTAGCGGTAGTGGGAGTAGCTGTGTGTCGGTTAACTAAGCTGGAGAAGCTTTCGTTAAATCTAATCCCCATGCGGACCCTGAAGAAGCTACAAGCTGTCAAATAGCACAGTGAAGCGCTGGCCATCATCGGTCGGGGGAAACTGGAATGAGGCAACCGTGGATTTCAACTGATAATCCAACACAAGCTAAGTTCTCTTTTTGCTTGATTAACACTCATGACGTGGTGTATGCAGACTATGAGTTAGCTGAAGCAGTGCAGCAACCTTTGCAGAGGCAGGATCAAAGAGAAAGATGCCCAGAAAAGCAGTTCTGTTCTGCATGCACTTGTGACACAAGGGAGGTTTTTTGCCTATGATAAAGATCAGATCCCTTTAAGACTAAGAAATTGGTCAATGGGATTGACTAGTGGCTGGTGGGATCGTAATAGACCCAGGCACTTTGAGGCTTTTTCCTCCTTGATTGTCACAATTGATAAAAGAGGGAGCACGATTTTGGACCAATACAAAGATTGCTTTTTACAGTGCAGTGGAAGTTATTTATGGTATAGTGTCATGCACAAATATTGCCATTAGTGCACGGCCATTTTGCCAAATTAGCATATGTGCATTTAATGTCACCCATTTTGTAGGCGATAAGGACTCGTGCTATTCCTGCGCTAATGTAGCTGTGCTGACTGATTAATGCAGGAACACCCACTCTCCACCCTCAGACACTTCCCCTCAAAAAATATTTCAAATATTTTTAGTATTCAGTTAGTGTGAGCCTAACACAGCTTAGTAAAAGGGACCCAAATTGACTAAAATGCATTACTTCATAGGTTAATGGGTGTGACATTGCTGAAGCAAACAGTAAGGGGAAAATTCTATATTATAGCGCCTAGAAAATCTGTGCAGAAAACATTTCCGCCTAAGCGTATTCTATAAGGGGCTCTTATATTTATGCACGATATATAGAATATGCCTAATTGATATCCTAGTGCCTAAAACTATGCGCCTTTATTTACACCAATGAAAATGTGGCGTAAATCCTGATGTGTAGATTTAGGCACATTGGGCCATATTCTATATCAATGCATGTAAATTTTGGAACAACCACGAATGCCCATTTCCCCACCAATAACCATGCCCCCTTTTGCCTGTGCGCATTAGAATTTAGGCACAGTGCGTTACAGAACACGCTTAGCAAGTTATGCATGTAAATTCTAATTATTGCCAATTAGTTAAATTGCTTGTTAAATGCTTTTAACAACGCTGATTAGCTTGTTAAGCCAATTAAGTAATACGTGTCGTTACAGAATATGCTTGGATTTCAGCACAGCACGCTAAGCATGCTATGTAGAATCCATGGGTAAATCTGCAAATTTAATATGTGCTGCTACCACATAAGTGTGATAGTTATTATAGTGGTGCATGGCAGCGTGCACTAATTTGCACGTTAAGTGCATGCTGTGTTAGATGGTGAGAACTGGGCATATTATGGAAAGAAAATGGGCATAGACTGTATACTACAATTAGTGCAAGGTATTTGCTGTGTACTGTCACTTGTGCAGTTAGCACATGTGCACTTATCACCCCCTCAGGAGGAGACAGTAAGTGCAGTCACACTAATTTCAAGCAATCTCAATGGACAGTAAAGAATATTTCAGTGTGATAACTTCAGAGAAGATGCTGGATACACCCCAAACAATTACCACACATCCCTTACACTTACTGCATGTTAATATTTGCTTTTAAATCATGGTTAGTGCAAAAACTTACCACACTTCAGTAAAAGGGCATCTAAATGATTTAAGCAGCCCTAACAACTGAATATGCACTAACAAATGCCATCCCTCTTAGCACTTATGTCCCATTACATTAAATGGGACCTGTAATTAAAAAAAATGTTTTAAGACATGCTAAAGAAGCAGTACGTTTGTAAATCTAGTTGTGAAAGCATTGTTTTCCTCCTCTGGTGAAACACAACTCTGGGGACACCTTCTTGCAGTATGACGATAGAAGACCACATTAATTTTTAGCTGGAAAGAGGATGGACAATCTCTAGACAGTCAGGTAAATCATAATTTAACAGGTAGATGAGTTTGAAAATTGCCTTCTTTGAATTTTCTTGTTTAATGCCCATGAAAGATGTCAGCTTGACAGCACTCTAAGGGAATAATTTAATAAAGGATTGTTCATGTGTAAAGGCCTTGCTATGCTTATGAAACAACTATTATAAAATTACCTCAGGGTTTATTTGCATAAAGGTATATGAGGTGCCAAGAAGACACGCACTTTCTATTCCTGTATGTAGGCGTATGTGTATAAATGATGGACTAAAATTCAGTAAATGGAGCCCAAATTTGGACACAAAAATTAGGGACTCCTTTACTAAAAGGTTGTAGTGCGGCAACAAGCTTGCCACATCCCAATCCAGAACTATCGCTGGGCTACTGCAAGAACCCAGCGGTCGTTCCCACCCCAGAGCATTCCATTTCTGGTGCTTCAAAATTCTATTCTTGTAGTGGTGATGCTTACCTGGTAGTAATTGGGCAGCGCTGCACACTGTCCAGTTACTGCCCAGTTTGCGCAGTCTTTACTGCCACCTCAATGGGTAGCGGTAAGTGATCCCTCCTGAAAGTGGTGTGAGAAATAGGACAACCTTTTACCCGCTGCAGTAAAAGGGGACTTCGGCGCACATCAGAAACACATGCTGATGATAGCGCAGGCCCCCTTTTACTACAGCTTAGTAAAAGGATCCCTAAATGAGCACTTAGTTCTGTTCTATTCTATTTATTTATTTGTTGCATTTGTATCCCACATTTTCACACATATTTGTAGGCTCAATGTGGCTTACATAGTACCGGGAGGCGTCTGTCGGCTCCGGTGAGTACAGATACAAAGTGATATAGTGGTAGGATAAAGTTCATGTGATGCAGTCACATTTAGGGAATTGCGCAGCGAAGGAGTTATGTCCATTACGTGTTTTTGATGTGTCGCAGAGATCAAGCATTTAGGTTGGCTCAGCGGGGTATGCCTTATAGAAACATATCTTTTCCAGAGACAAGGAAAAATAGTAAAATTAGAAGACATGAATTGAGGTTGGCACCATTTATAGATAGTGCTTAGCGCCGAGATCTGCGCCCAATTTTGGGTGCGAGAATTTACATCAACTGAAACCTGAATTAAGTGTGGATCTCCCGTATTCTATATTACTGGGCACATCTGAAATGAATGCCCTTGACCCGCCCATGCCACTCCTGTGGTAATGCCTCACTTCCAATTACATGATATAGAACCCTCTGATATTCAAAATATTTAACCACCCAGACACAGCCGCTGATCAGTTACATAGCATATCGGCACATAATCGCAGATATTTATTTATTGCATTTGTATCCCACATTTTCCCACCTGTTTGCAGGCTCAATGTGGCTTACAGAGTTTTGTTATGACATAGTCATTCCAGGTTATCAGATACAATTGGTAATGTACAAGGTTTAAGTAAGGGAAGAGAGAAGGAGGATGTTATGCAGGATAGTATAGAAGGTGGACTATAATACTGGCTGGGTTGGTGAGGTAGTTTTGTAAGGCTATGGGTTATCTTTGTAGGCCTTGTTGAAGAGAGAAGTCTTCAGAGATTTGCAAAAGTTAGTTATTTTGTCAATAGTTTTCAGGGCTGTAGGTAGTGCATTCCACAACTGCATGCTCATGTAAGAGAAGGTGGTGGCGTGTATCAGCTTGTATTTCAGTCCTTTACAGCTGGGGTAGTGCAGATTGCGAAATTTGTGGGCTGATTTTATGGCGTTTCTGGGAGGCAGGTCCACAAGGTTTAGCATGTAGACTGGGGTGTTTGCGTGAATGATTTTGTGTACAATCGTGCAGATCTTGAACGCAATGCGTTCCTTGAGTGGGAGCCAGTGAAGTTTCTCTCTTAGGGGTTTTGAACTTTCATATTTCGTTTTTCCAAATGAGTCTGGCTGCGGTATTCTGGGCTGTTTGGAGTTTTTTGATAGTCTGTTCTTTGCAGCCAGCGTATAGTGTGTTACAGTAGTCCAGATGACTTATTACCATTGACTGTACTAGGGTACGGAAGATGTATCTCGGGAAGAAAGGTTTTACTCTTTTGAGTTTCCACATGGAGTGGAACATCTTTTTCGTTGTATTTAGTTGCAGATAACTGGTTATCTGATGTTAAATATCTGCGCTTAGCAGCTAGCTGTTAACTAGCTATATTGCACAACATACCCGGTTAGGCACGGATATTTAGTGCTTAACTAGCTATGTTCAGTGATTAAAATAGGCCACATAACCAGCAGGCTTATGTTTAACCGTTTAATTGGTTGGCGCTGAATATCAGCTTAGCTGGTGAAGTTTTTAGTGGTTAAAAAAAAAAGGATATTTAATGCCAGTTGCCAGAAATGGCCCGGTATTGAATATCCAGTTTTAACACCAGTGGCAGATGGCAAAAGCGCTGCCTGCTGCCAGCTGAATATTGGGCCTTAAGTTTATAGAATAGCACCTAACTGCAAATTGAATTAAATTAATGCCAATTAAGGGTCATTATTGACAGTTAAAACCAATTAGCACCCACTTAAATAATTAAATTAGGTGCTATTCTATGACTTGCGCATGCAATTTTGCATGCTAGTCGCAGTTTTGCACTCGAGTTTATAGAATTAGGGGGAAGCAGTCTTATGCACATATTGACAAGATAATTATATAAAATCATAGATTCATCACTAAGGGGTCATTTTACTAAGCAGCAGTAAAACGTGGCCTGCTGTAGTGTGGGTGCGTGTGTTTGCGCTCACTGGGCCATTTTTTTACTGTGGCTGGAAAAAAATGGCATTTTTCAATGGGCCGGGAAATGGGCGTGCGCTAAAATGATAAGAAGTGTGCGCCTATTTAGGGCCTGAACCCTTACCACCAGCCATTGACCTAGTGGTAAAGGCTCATGTGCTACTCAAGTGGTAATCATGCAGTATGCACCAATATGGCCATGCTGACGATTACGCTGGGAATGCCCCCCCCCCCCCACAGTAGAAAATAGGCAATTATTTTCTACTGCAGGAACCAGCGCATGCCAACTTTGGAATTATCACTGGCGCCCACGCTACTCCAGCAGTAAGTGCTGATTTGGCGTGTGTTACCTGCGCAATAGCCCTTCTGCTGCTTTGTAAAAAGCTCCTAAAGTACTCTTAAACCTGCAATGATGTCTTTGAAAATTACCCTTCCTATGTGTAGGCATTGAACCAGCTCACCTATAGTCACACCACACACGGACCCTTAAAAATGGACCAGTGTATGTGACCCCCCCCCCCCCCCCCACACACACACACACACTCATTCCTGCTGTTTCATGTCCCTTTTGTTAAATGAATATTCATCCTTTTTTGCAGAATTACTGCAGATGTATATAACAAGAATACTTAATCCTTTGACAGAATTTCTGCCGCTTCATGACCAGTACTGTCTAGTAGAGGAACACTCATCCGGTCTACACAATCCCTGCTGTTTTATGACTGATATTCTAATTAAGCATTTCCCATGACTTAAACTGGGAAAAGAACAGAGTAGAAATAGAATCCAATCACAGGTTATATTTTCTCTATTAAAAAAGACTTTAAGGAGAACATGCAAATGATGAAGAAGCAGGTCTCAAGTCACAAAGAAAATGTAAACCTTTCTCCCAAACAACCAAAGCCTGAATCTTGTTTTACCTAGATAAATATCCACTAATTAATAGTCTGAATAAAATATTTGCATACCACCTTCAAGAAACATGTCATGGAAAAACAGAGGCTTTTTGCATCGCAAATGATTTGAATTAATCATTTACCCCATGTAACAGATACAGTAATGTGTTTCAGAAATCACTAAAGGCCTTCCTGTTTACCCAGGCTTTTAACTGAACATTTGTGAACAGGATTGGTTACTGATTTGAAATCTGTTTAGTTTGTGTGCTTTTGATGCTATGAGCAAGGTTTTAAAGTTATTTTTGTTTATTTTATGCATTATGTATGTTACAAATGTACACTGCCTAGTATGAAGGAAACAGCGGTTTATGAATTGTGAAATAAATAAATAAAATTCTATAAACTCTCCACCCGACACTGAGCCAGCGGTGGGCAGTGTTTTTTTAAATGCTAAGCGTCACCAGCTAATTTGGGGCAGGCAGACTGCCGGAGCAAATGCGAGCCTGGCTGATATTCATCCAGGGCCACATAAGAATTATGCAGCCCCAGCTGAATATCGAGCCAGGGCTCCATAACTTTTTTTTTTTTTTTAATAAAAACTCTTGAGCCCCATCTTGCCCCTCACCAATGTCCCCTCCTTCCCTCCCCCAGCCCACTAAGACCCCACTGCCTGCAAGACCTCCTGTCCCCCAAACCGTAGAGATAAGAACCCAGGCTAACCTACATCTCTGGTGGTCCAGTGGGGTCTTTGGGTGCAGGAGCACAGCCCCCTCACTCCTGCCCCTTGCAACGCCTCTGTAAAATTCCCGCTGCAACCTCTTGCGGCAGTGCCGCCCCAGACCTGCCCACTTTTTGTTTGGACAGTCTCAGGGTATGTTCAGCGACACTGTCCCATTAAAGAGGCTCCTGCCCACTGAAATCGCTTTGAAATACCCTCTTTGTGCCCAACTTGACAGCGTGCAAAGTTGTGCACCCAAGTTATAGAATAGGGCCAGTTACATGAGTAACATAATTGAATAACTAGAAGCTAATTGGTTATAACATCCAATTATTGGTTATTGGTGTTAATTGGTACTAATTAGCAGCCATGCATGTAATTGTTCTTAGTATTCTACAAAATGTGCAAACAATTTCCATAGTGCTCAACTGCAAGGGGGATGTGGACTTGGGAGGGTCATGGCTGGATTGAGAGCATGTATGGCACTTATGTCTTAGATGTTTCTTCCTGTCCATTATCGCTGAAAGACATCCTAATTTTGGGCTCAACCTAGTTCCACCCAAAACACACCTCCAGCACCTCCCTTGCTATTTGCAGGGTAAAAAGTCCAAATTCTGCCTTTCGGAAATTGTGAGTTTGACTTTTTCTGCAGATGGATTTTATTTTTAGCAACTTATAATATCTATTTGCTTAAAAAATGAGCACCATGGGTTCCCAGTTTCAGAACCGGTAGCACACAAATTATCATGCACAAATTTGTACTTGCTCTGAAGAAGCTATAAATATCTGATGTTTTATGCAATACATAAATATATTACAGTGGAACCTCTGTTCCTGCAAAACTATATCCCAGGGGACATCTACATGCAGTGAACATGATTACACTGTATATTTAGATGATTTTATAAGGACCTTTTTTCTGAATGAAAATCAAGTTTATGCTCAGAAAATGCTTTATAGGATTACCCCAGTACACTCAAACCCCACTATCAACTTATCAAGAGCCTTACTGAGAAACTGAAAGCCTTTCTTTTTATCAAACCGTTATGTGAGGTGCTTAGGATTTTAATGCTTAAGGTTTATTGATGTCTACAAATCTGCAATAAGAGTAGACATTCCTGATGGTGTGGTTAAAAAGAGGAGGGACCTAGCCAAACTTGAAGGGTGGCGCAGAATTGGTAGCTAAGATTTAATGCTAAAAAATGCAGAGTCATGCATTTGGGCTACAAAACCCAAGGGGACAGTACAGGTTATGGGGTGAAGTACTTCTGTGGATGAAAGATGAGTGGGACTTGGGAGAGATTCTTTGTAATGGTCTTAAGGTGGCCAAACAGGTAGATAAGGTGATAGTAAAAGGCAGAAGGATGCTCAGGAGCATAGGAAGAGGAATGGCCAGCAGGAAAAAGGTCATAATGCCTCTGTAAAAATCTCTGGTGAGACCTCATGTAGAGTCCTGTGTATAGTTCTGGAGACTGCACCTTCAAAAAGATATCAACAAGATGGAGTCGGTCCAGAAGACAGCTAGTAAAATGGTCAATGCTCTTCATCATAAAGTGTATGAGGACAGACTTAAAGATTTCAATATGTATTCTTTAGAAGAAAGGTGGGAGAGGAATGATATGATAGAGATGTTGAGGTTCCTCCGAGTCTCTTTCAATTGAAAGGAAGCTCTGGAATTAGATGGCATAGGATGAAGGTGACAAACTGAGGAGTAACCTGAGGAAATGACATACATCTTCACAGAAAGGATGATGAATTCAATGGAATAGCTTCCTGGTGAAGGTGGTGGAGTCAAAATCTGTATCTGAATTTAATCAAGCTTGGGGCAAGTACATAGCAGAGGAAGAGATAATAGACAGTATGGATGGGCAGACTGGATTGCCACATAATTTTAATCTGCCTTAATTTTTCTATGTTTCTATGCAACATGATATTCTATAAATGCTGGGGTTTAAAAATACTTCCTGACATTTTTCTTGAGTCTGCCCCCCTTCAATCTCATTTCATGTCCTCTCGTTCTACTGCCTTCACACCTCCAGAAAAGGTTTGTTTGCGGATTAATACTTTTCAAATATTGGAACGTCTGTATCATATCACCCCTGTTTCTCCTTTCTTCCAGAGTATACATGTTCAGGTCATCAAGTCTCTCCTCATATGTCTTGTAACGCAAATCCCTTACCATTCTCGTAGCTTTTCTTTGCACTGCTTCAATTCTTTTTACATCTTTCACAAGGTACGGCCTCCAAAACTGAACACAATACTCTAGGTGGGGCCGCAACAACGACTTATACAGGGGCATCAACACCTCCTTTCTTCTGCTGGTCACACCTCTCTCTATACAGCCTAACAACCTTCTAGCTACGGCCACCGCCTTGTCACACTGTTTCGTCGCCTTCAGATCCTCAGATACTATCACCCCAAGATCCCTCTCCCCGTCCGTACCTATCAGATTCTCCCCGCATAACACATACATCTCCTGAGGATTTCTATTCCCTAAGTGCATCACTTTGCATTTCTTCGCATTGAATTTTAATTGCCAAACCTTAGACCATTCTTCTAGCTTCCTCAGATCCTTTTTCATGTTTTCCACTCCCTCCCGGGTGTCCACTCTGTTACAGATCTTAGTATCATCCGCAAATAGGCAAACTTTACCTTCTAACCCTTCGGCAATGTCACTCACAAATATATTGAACAGAATCGGTCCCAGCACCGATCCCTGAGGCACACCACTACTCACCTTTCCCTCCGAGCTAATTCCATTCACCACCACCCTCTGGTTTCTGTCCGTCAACCAGTTCCTAATCCAGTTCACCACTTCGGGTCCTATCTTCAGCCCATCCAGTTTATTTAAGAGCCTCCTGTGGGGAACCATGTGAAAAGCTTTGCTGAAATCTAAGTAGATTACGTCCATAGCTCGTCCCTGATTCAATTCTCCTGTCACCCAATCAAATAACTCAATGAGATTCGTTTGGCACGATTTGTTTTATGTGATTATTATGACTCTGTCACGGTTGTGCCCATGTTTCGTGCTCTTCTTCTTCTCGCCACCTGGTGGCTAGACCTGGTGGATGCTATGGACTGTCTGGTTACTGTCACCCATTCCAGATTTCAGCCCAGTCCGGTACGGATCTTCCAGACTGCCAGACTTGTTCTTTTTGTTTGAACCTGCACAGCACCTGTAGTTGCCTGGTGATTGCTGCAGCTTGAGCCTCAGCTGCTGCGGTGCTTATTAGTCAGTTGGGAATTCTCTGCCTTTGCATCGTCTTAGGCCCTGGTATGTTGGTGCTTGTTGCACTTCTGTTTAAGTTCTTGCCTGAGATTCTTGTTTGTTTCTAGTTAGGCTGTGTGTAGGTTAGATTAGGTTGTGGTTTGCTTGCTAGTCCTGTCTCTAGGTTATAGTTTTGTGTTTAGGCTTTGTCTGTTTGTGTCTTTGTGGCTGCTCTGCAGCTTTCAGTTCTGTGTCCTGTTATCAGTGTTTTGTTCCCTGTTTTAGTGGCTGCTTGCAGCTTTCAGTCCTGTCCTTTTGCTTATCCTTTCCCTGCCTTGCTGCCCCTGTATATTCCTTTCCCCTCTGACTAGGGTTACCATATGGCTTCAGAAAAAGGAGGACAGATTGAGCCAGTCTGGGTTTTACTTCCATTGCTTTCACTGGAAGCAACACCCGGACTGGATCAATGTGTGCTCCTTTTTCTGGAGTCATATGGTAACCCTACCTCTGACCCTCAGTCCCTGTTCAGCCTAGTTGGGATCCTGTTCCTGCCCTGTCCTATAAGTCCTGCCAGCCAACTGCAGCCAGGAGCTCAACTTCTGGTGAAAGGTGCCCATGTGCAGGTGAAGCCTAACTATTTGTCTGAGTTCTGCCCTGTCTCTGGTGTAGGGTGGTTTTGCCTGCCACTGCCGCTCCTTGGCAGTGGCCCAAGGGCTCACAAACCTAGTTCCTGTTTTGAAAACGTGACAGGCTCCTGTTTGCCTGGAATTTAAAAGCGTTAAATAAGGAAATAAATAGAATTTCTCTCATCATTTCCTGAATATCAGACCTCACTTTGTTCATTTCTATTGCTTGTGACCCTCGATTGATTTGTCAGGGCTTTTGCAGTATTTAAAAAAACCTACTGGGTTTCTCTTTGGCTACTGCTGTGATGTCTCTCACATACCTTTGCAAAAACTATAAACTGTCATTTAGATGTGCTGTGGAACATGAGGAGGAATCAATAGGAAATCAAATGTAAGAAGATCAGTGGGAGCACCTATGAGAAGCAAAATGAGGGTTCTTTTTACAAAGCTGCAGTAAAAAATGGCCTGTGGTAGTGTGGGCGTGTCTTTTAGGCATATGCTGGGCCATTTTTTACTGTGCCTTGAAAAAAGGCTATTTTTTAATGGGCCGGAATATGGGCCTGTGCTACTATTAAAACTAGTGTGTGCCTATTTACGGCCTGAGCACTTACCACCTTTAATTGACCTAGCGGTAAGGGCTCACACGCTACCTAGAGAATGACACGGGGATGGGGATGGGGCCAGAGCTCGCAGGGACGGGGACAGGGGACAAACTTTGTCCCCATGCCATTTTCTACTTTGAAGCATGTTAACGAACTGGACTGTTATTTATGTTTAAGTGATGCCTACAAAGATATTTTGATTTTTTTGGAAAAACAAGCAAACATACTGGCCACAACTAGCAAAATTTGCATGGGAGATCCTGTACATCCTGCTACCAGCACATCTTCTATGAAGACAACTTCTATTCCAGGAAGGACTGTGGAAGACAGGAGAGCTAGATTGAATCCTGAGATTGTGGATGATTTCTTATTTATCCACAGATTTAAAAAAATGTAACAGTGCTTTATACGGCATATTTTTCCCCTCTAAGACATATAGAACAGGTTGTATTTTATGCCCTGGACATTTTAACAGTGTGAATTAGGATTCATTGGTGTAGTAGAAATCACCTATTGTTGGGGTTGGAAGGGTAGAGGGTGGTGGTGGGAAGGAGGGTTATTATAGCTGCTCATTGTTATTATTGTTCTCTATTTGTAATTTATACACAACAGTTGCACAGCATATTGTTCCTTTTTATATTCTAATAAAGGGGGAAAGGGAAATGGGACTTGATATACTGCCTTTCTGAGGTTTTTTTGCAACTACATTCAAAGCGGTTTACATATGTATATATTTAGGTACTTATTTTGTACCAGGGGCAATGGGGGGTTAAGACTTGCCCAGAGTCACAAGGAGCTGCAGTGAGAATCAAACTCAGTTCCCTAGGATCAAAGTCCACTGCACTAACCACTAGGCTGCTACTCCACTCAAGATTTAAATATAAAATCATAAGTGTTCGAGGCTTCTGCAGATGGGGACAGAACCTGCAGGGACAGGGCAGGGATGGAGACAGGGCGCAGACAGAGACAGAACCTGTGGGGATGGGGTGGGGATGGAGACAGAACCTACGGAGGCGGGGCGGGGACGGAGACAAACTTTGTCCCTGTGTCATTCTCTAACACACAATCCACGTGGTAAGCATGCAACGCATGCCAATGTGGGTGCGCTGCTGGTTACCACTGGGAATGCCCCCACGGTAGAAAATAGAAAATTATTTTCTACCATGAGATTCAGTGCATGCCAACATTGGAATTACCACAAGCACACGCAGGGCCGGTCTTAGGCAGAGGCGACCAAGGCGGCTGCATAGGGCCCCACGCCTAAAGGGGCCCCGTGCAGCGCGCGGAGAAAAAGTGACCTTAGCTGGGGATGGCAGAACAGTGATTGGAGGGAGAAAGGGAGACCAGAGGAGAGAAGAGTGAGTGAGATTCAGAGATTGGCAGTGGGCTGAACAGGATTTGGACCGGAGGGAGAAAGTGTTGTCTTGAAGGAGAGAGTGGAGAGTTGTGCAGGCACTGGCAGTGTGAATGGGAAAGAAGGGCATTGGGTTTGAAGCAGAGAACACTATGAAAGGGGATGCAATTTGATATACTGTCTTTCTGTGCTACAACAGTTGTGCCAAATCAATCCATTAAGGCAGCAAGCCAGCCAGGTTACAGGTATGATGATAGCTTTTTTTCCTAGGAAGAACCTTTTTAAATTAAAGTACTGTCTGTCTCTGTCGGTGGTGGTGAAATGTTTCAGCTGCCTGTAGTCCACCATTTTGTCAAAGGTTTTTTTGCCTGTGGGACCCACCCAGGGGTGTGCTGGTAAAATTTTAACAACGGGCTCTCTCTCCAGACATAGCTGGCCCTGAAATTTGGGGGGAGAGGGGAATACATGCCTCTCTCTCCCCTCCCTTGTGCGGGCATGCTAGGCATACCTTTGCCGAGCCCCACCAGCCAATAAATGGAGTGCCACCATGGGGTGGAGCTAGGGTGGGGGTGGAGCTAGTGTGGGGTGGTGCTAGGATGGGGCGGGGCCACAGTGGGACAGGGCTAGGATGGGGCCCCACCAAATTGGTCTGCACAGGGCCCCACACTTGCTATGACCGGCCCTGAGCACATGCACTACCCTGGCAACAGTGCAAATTGGGCACATGCAACCCGCACATTAGCCCTCCCGCGCCTTTGTAAAAGGGCCCCTGAGTTTGAAAAAGATATATCAGCAAACTGTTAGTGCCTAACAAGTACAGCGTTAGGGATGGTGTGAAATGGGGAAAGAGAGTTAAGTCCTTTCTTTGCTGCTAAAACAATTATACAGCCTCTCTTGGGCAAGCTGATGCATTTCTGGTTCAGTTCCAGTGCATGCATGGATTTTAGGCTGTGATGTCTGTAGGACGAACAGAACAATAAGCCAGCAGGTTCAGCGGGAGTGAAACCAGGACTTAATCAGCCTGTGCAGGGAAAGGAAGCCTGTTGTTAACCACTAGATACTAGGCCTGGCAGGAACTCATTTTATCCAAGTGGTGTCTGACTGTAGATCTACCACGGCTTCAATCAATTGAACCCAAACTGGCCGATACTCAGCTGGCAGCAGTCAAAGTTTTTATGTCCACCATAGGCTGTATTCCCAGATACTCAGTACCAGGTCATGTCTGGACACTGGCAGTGAATATCAGTTATAGGGGTAATTTTACCAAGCTACGGTATAAAAGGTCATGTAGTAGGGCCGTTTTTGCCACGTGCTAGGGCCCTTTTTACTGCAGTGGGTAAAAAAAAACCCCTAAAACAGACATGGCCATGTGGTAAGATTATTCTTACTGTGTGGCCATGCAGGGGGGAGCACTTACTGCTACCCACTGAGGTGGTATTAAGGGTTAAGGGCTGCATGCTGTCTGATAACTGCAGGGTTAAGGCCGTGCTAGAAATGACAGAATTATTTTCCGTAGCACCGGAAATGATGCCTGCTCAAGATGGAACTACCGCCGGTGACTGTATTGGGCCAGCGGTAGTTCCAGGTTGCCACGTGGCAACCCTTTAGTAAAAGGGCCCCTTAGGTTGGCCGCTAAAACTTATGCTGATAAGTGAAATATTCAGCCCTTGATCACATAAGCTGAAAAGCTTAAAGATAGGAATGCTTTTTATGTGGTTCAATTTAAGAGGTTATCTTATGAGGTCGAGGGATGAACGTTGGCACTTACGTGCATAAGTGCTAGCTTTGCCCCCAGAATGCCCACAAGTTTGCCCGTTTTGGCATAGGTGCCAACCACGAATATTCAGCGGCGGTAACAGGTTAAGTGTCACAGAGTATTGATGGTTAGCCACAAACAAGGGATTTAAGCAGGCAGGAGCATCTCCTGCCCACATTAATCTTCATTTTTAATATTGCCCAGAGGGCATTTCAATTATTGCACATATACAGTGCATGAAAAATAATCCAAACCAAATGTCAGACTTATAAAAAGGCAACACATAATAACAATACACAATTATTTCATTGCAAATTTGTTTTGTCCAAGTGCTTACTAAGATGCTTTTTTTGATAAAGGGCAGTACGTTTTCAAACTCACAATGCTGAACAACAAATAATAACATACAGTAATTGCAAAGACTGTGTGATAACTGTCCTCTTACTGCATTGGAAAGCTCTTTACTGCATTTTAAAACTATCGGCAAATATTGCAGGTGCACGTAGGAGGCGTTATGTCCACTCATGCTAACTGCACAGGTGACAGCTATGGTGAAGTAGAAAGTGGAGGAGTGGCCTAGTGGTTAGAGCACTGGTCTTGCAATCCAGAGGTGGCCAGTTCAAATCCCACCACTACTCTGTGATCTTGGGCAAGTCATTTAACCCTCCATTTCCTCATGTACAAACTTATACTATGAGCCCTCCTGGGACAGAGAAATATCCAGAGTACCTGAATGTAACTCACCTTGAGCTATTACTGAAAAAGGTGTGAGCAAAATCTAAATAAATAATAAAGGACTGAATGGACCTCAAGTAGAAAAATTAATATGGGCCCTTACTGTGCTATTTTTTCCAATGTAGTGGGGGTGAAGAACATATGCCCTTCAGTGCTCCAGTCAGGGGGAGGGAAGTGTTTGAAAAATTAAGGTTATCTGCAAAAGAGTGGGAGTGGGAGGATATTGAGAGTAGGAATGTGCACAAGTCTAAAGATTTTTGTATATAGGGCAGAACAATACATGTTGGATGTTCAGGGAATTCCAAGGATAGTAGGAGTATGTGGGGTTGTGTACTGTGAGATTTATAAGGTGAGGAAGTAGAGATTTCTGTATGTCAGGGGTGCAATAGGAGTACGTCTATGTGATGTGTGTCATGTGAGGTGTCAGGGGTTATGAAGCAGTGAGGAGGGAGTGTATGTGTGTAAGAGACCAAGCAGAGGGGTGTCAGCTGCAAAGTGAGAGCCTGGGGGCGGTCTAGTCTGAGAAGGATGCTGACTACAGTGGTGATTTCGTGGGGAGAGAAAGTGTCTGAAGTGGGCCTGCATGGATGTGTATTGGGACATACAATAGAGAGACAGTGTCTAAGGTTAGCAGGGAAGGCATGGAGTGTAGCAAAGTGAAAGAAGGTGTCCAAGATGGATTTATGGTAGAAGGGAGATTGGTGAGGTCTGTAGGAAACAGTTGATTCTTTGAAGGGTTCAGGGAAGACGTCTCACTTCTTCCCTCATTCCCATGGGGCACATAAAACATTCTTGAAGTCTTAAAGAGGTGAACACAGCAATACCTCACAATCAGTCTTTAGTTTTTCTCCCAAGCAGTCAGACAGCTGATGAAACACTTCAGTGTGTCATTTCAGGTTGCCCTGAGGACAAAGTCTCTCTGTATGAGCCCTAAGATCTCCCTGCTCTTATTGCAAGACTTTGGCACTGCAGCAGCAGGAAGAAATGGGGCACTTTAGCATTTTACTTGGTGCTGGGTTCATTGGGAAGAGATTAAAGATTGATCAGATGTGATGCAGCAGCATAGCTAGAGGTAAGAGCAATGTGTGCCATGCTTATCTCCATGTAGTACTACCACTGCTCAGGAGCAGTTCAAGGAAGTGTGCTGCCTCAGGTGAGGAATAAGATGGTGCCCCCCCCCCACTCAAAATAGAGGGCCTTCTAGAAGAGGGTGTGGAGGTCCCCTCACTTAGAACACAGGTAAGGTAACTGCTCCAAGAAAAAAATGAAAACTTATATTCCTAGGCTATATCCTAGAAAAAAAAAAATTAGAATCTTTGTCAACATTGTTTACATACAATAAAATTTGTTTAGCATGGAAATCTCACATATATATTGACTCCTGACCCTACACCATTACTGTGCTAAATGCTATATTCCACAGAAGCCTTCTAGTACCTCCCACCTTCCTAATGTCCAGCATTAACCCTAATCTTCCCTTCCACTTCCTCCATGTCCAGCAAATACCCTATCTTCCTTTCCACCTCCATCATGAACAACATCTCGCCAATCTTCCCTTCCTCATTTCTATTATCTATCTTGATCTTCCCTTCTACCCCCCCCCCCCCAAATGTTCAGCATCTACTCCCGTTCTTGCTACACTGATATGCTGCCATTACAGAAAATGGCAGCATGAGGTCTCTGAGCCTACACAATGCAACATCTTATGTCAGAGGAGGCAGGACTAGAAGACTTTCAGCACACACCTAGGGTCTAAGGCCCCATCCTACTAGTTTCTTTTTGCGTTATCTGCCCCTTTCTGGGGGAAGTTTTTGTGCTTGCCTGTCTGGGTGGAGAAGGCAGCCCCTACCATTGAGTGGCCCCCACTTTTTATTGGGCTTACTCAATAGTAGCTATATCCCTGGACAGCATGCAGTCCATCATTCTCCATGCATAACTCACCCAGTGTCCATCTCCTGATACAGCATGCAGTTAATGCATGAATTAGTGCATGGTGTTATGTCAGTGCAGTAACAATTATTGCGCTTGTGCAGTAACAGCACAGACTAATTTACATATTAGCAGCTTAATACAATTTAGTGAAAGGCTCCCTAAGTATGCATGCGATATAAAAATGATTAGCTTGAAAATGCAATATGTTCTACAATGTTTGCAAGAAATTCAAGCTATTTATTGAGAAAATTACGCTAATAAAAAAAATCTAGGATCTGTCAGGCAAATATTCTTGGAAGTGTTTGGAGAACAATGAATTTCACAACTGGGAGCTGGTTCCTTTGGATATACTGGAAGTGACATCATTTATGATGGCTTATGCTGACTGAACATGTACTCCTAAAAGACCAGCACTTCTATGTGTTTTAATTGGCTAAAACTAGGTGGATCATTATAACATGAGTACCTTAACATAGAAAACATGCATTAGCACTCATCCTATTTTGTTCAATGTAGGCTTTCTATACGAAACGTATAGCTAATCCAGGTTATTAACAGAGCTCAAAGAATGGTATTGTACTGAAAGAAAAGAGCATAAGAATATAAGAATAGCCATACCGAGTCAGACTAATGGTCTTTCTAGCCCAATATCCTGATTCCAACAGTGACTTAACAATTCTTTGAGGGGAAAAAATATTTCCTCCTATTTGTTTTAAAAGTATTTCCATGTAATTTCATTGAGTATTCCTTGGTCTTTCTACTTTTGAAAGAGTGAAATCAACACACTTTTACCCGTTCTACTCGTCTCAGGATTTTGTAGACCTCAATCATATCCCTCCTCAGCCATCTCTTTTCCAAGCTGAAGAACCCCAATCTCTTTAACTTTTCCTCATATGGGAGGAGTTCCATCCCCTTTATCATTTTGTTCACTCTTCTTTGAACCTTTTCTAATTCTACTATATCTTTTTTGAGTTACAACCAGAAATGAATGCAATACTTAAGGTGAGGTTGCACCAATATTAGCTCATTAGTTTTAAGAAAGAATGAATTTTAGTACTGAATAAGACCCAGTGAGAATTATTCAGTAAAGATTTTTTTCTATAGCTAGAATAGCAGAAAACGTTTTTCAGACTGATATTCAGCCTTTTGATGACTGCCACAGGTGTTAAACCTGGAAATTCAATGTCTGGCCAGGTCCAGGCACCAACACTGAATTTCTGGATTTGCGGATTAGGCTAATGCATAGCTGGTGAAGTGCAATATGTAACCGGCTATAGGTTACTGCATAAAGATAGGATTGACTTTTGTGTGGTCCTATTTATGCAGTTATCCTGGCTGGTTAAGTGCTGCATATTGGCACATAAATGGTCATGCTGACTCCACCCACAGAACACCCCCAAAATAGCTGTTGTTTTAATTCTTTGATAACAGTTATTTTCAGCAGCATTAACCAGTGAAGCTTCACTGTAAATTAGCAGTTAGCCTGGAATGGGCAATTTAACCTGCCAGGAGTCGTTTTTGGCCTGTTAAATTGCTTTGAATATCACACCTTTGTTGATTATGGCCCAATATATGTGAGCTGTAAATTTTCAAAAGAAGTTGAAAGCATATAATTGACAAGACAGATCAATTAGCCAGGTGAAATCATTTGATCTGGCTATTTTGCCCACAGTCTAAGATTGGTCGACATTTTTGCTTTGCATGAAGTCCATAACTCTGAGCATTTGGAAACAAATGACAACACCTCTGGTACTGAAATGAGTCAGCAAATTATTCATGCAAAAGCTGTCATCTGTTGAGTAGGAGCAGAACAAAGCTGGTCTGGTTACAGAAAACCTCTCAGATTTTTTTTAAACATCTTATTTGATGGGTGATATACTATTTTCAAGCTTACTAAGACATCTTTTCCCTTTTGGAGTCCTAAACAAATCTCATTCTAAATTACAGTTTGTTGCGTTGCACTCTATAAATATTCACCATTTCCTTCTGTGCATGTAAGTAGTACAATTTTGATAACTGATATAAAAGTTTCTTTTGCCAGTTGAGTAGACTACTCTGTATCATAATGGGCAGTAGATAAGATTTTGTAGATAGGAAAAGGTGTCTTTGAAAAAAATATTTTTACATACACTGACCTTCTATTTCCACAACTCTTGAAACTTTGTATATTGCTGTGCTCTTATTGGTAGCTTTTAAACACCGGCAAGAACATTGACTATCTGTCAGCTGCCATTTAAATTAAAATCCTGATTGCTGCTGCTGAAAGTGACCCTATATATACATGTAGTGGGGTTTACTTACCAGTGTACCAATATATGGAACTCCCTTCTGAAACAAATTAGATATGAGAACAACTACTTGAATTTCTGTAAATTACTCCAATCCTTCCTTTTTAGAAAATATCTACTAATGGAAAGCGAGCAATGTTAATTCACTATTGGGCACAGGAATGAGTGACAACACGAATAACATTCATCCTGAACTCTATTTACTAGCTATGAAATCATAATCTTGAACTTGCTATGATTATACTACTTTCATACATCTGTACAACTAGTTTTTATTTCAATGCTTTATTAACGGAATTATAAACCACCTTGAACCTGAGCCTGCTTGGAATAATTTGGGATATAAATGTTAATAAATAAATAATCAGCGAAGGAGAAGTAGCGTGATCAACAAGATTCTGCCAAGGAACCGAGGAGACAATTTATTGAAAATAATAATAAATAATAACGTCTACGTATCATTTCCTCTAAGATGTGACTGAGTCCTCCATTTACATTCCTGCCAGTGGGGGTGTTGTTTCAATATCACATTTTCAATAGTTTTAGTAAGAGCCCCTTATAAAGATGAGTAGGTTAGTTGCCTTTTTAAAATATAAATGTGTGAAAGCGCACATTACCTAGGCATGACTTTATAAAATTAGGTTCTAGGAGGTAACACCAAGGAAAAGGATCTAAGCGTCATCATGGAAATCTTCTGCTCAGTGTACAGCAGAGACCAAAAAAGCAAACAGAATGTTAGAAATTATTAGGAAAAGAATAGAGAATAAAATGAAGAATATCATAATGCCTCTATTATCATTCCATGGTAAAACCACACCTTGAGTATTATGTGCAGTTCTGATCACTCTAGAAGGAATGGAATAACTCCACTAGGAAGAAAGGCCA
The DNA here is from genome assembly GCF_901765095.1 of Microcaecilia unicolor. Taxonomy (NCBI): domain Eukaryota; kingdom Metazoa; phylum Chordata; class Amphibia; order Gymnophiona; family Siphonopidae; genus Microcaecilia; species Microcaecilia unicolor. The sequence continues at coordinate 158,179,618 of NC_044034.1, read as the reverse complement.
CAAAAATTAGGGTTCCTTAGCTTGGGGAAGGCATGGCTGAGGGGAAATGTGATAGAGGTCCATAAAATCTTGAGTGGTGTGGAACAAAGGCTAGGGAGAACACACTATGAAGTTAATAAGTAGTATATTAAAAGAAAAGAAGAAAATATGTTTTTATCATCCATTGTATAAGTAAGATCTGAAATTCACTGCCAGAGGATATGGTAAAAAACAGATAGGGTACTTGAAATTTAAAATAGGTTTGGACAAGTTCTTGGAGGAAAAGTCTATAAATCACTTTAATTGTACACTTGAGGAAAGCCTCTGAGGGTATGCAGCATGGAATTATTGTTACTTCAGCTACTGGAAACAGGATGCTAGGATTGATCAATCTTTGGTCTGAACTACTATGGCAGTACTTAGATATTTATGTACTTAACTAATTATGCTGTTGGAAGAGGTGGATGAGACTGGTGGCTACTAACCTGGACACTAGTCCAAGTGGATCCACACTGCTACTCAGATCCAGAGCAATCTTTATGGCTACTGCTGCCCCATCACTGTCATGACATGAGCTACAGGGGACCTAGATCTTACGTAGCCCCTTTGATCACCCAAACAGGTCATCTTAGGAAACATCACCAACAGGGGATGCTCTTTAGCTTGGTCATTAGAAGAGGACATTCTCCTAAGGCCCTCAACATCTCCCAGGACCTTCTCACTCTACACCCAGTTACTATTAAGTCTCATGACAAACTCAACAATTGGGCTTTAAATGCTTATATCTACATTTGTTTTGGAGGAAATGTGTTCTTGGTAGGCAAATCTGAAACCATTCCTCTTGTAGATCTACATGATTACAATGAATATTCACAGATTATTCTCACATTTATTTAGGCATGGCGGTTTCAAAACAACTGACAAGGCAAATTGAGACAATATTACAGCAATGGAAGCTGGCTCCCATTGTCAAGGGGGCTGTTGTTAATTGCAGATGAAATTTACAAGATTGCTAGGGGACAGCTCCAAAATAGGCTGTGTGAAAAAACAGTCATTTACTAAAATCTCCAAGCTCTCATAACCATTACATGCTTGTTGGTATACTAATAAAGTAATGAAGGCCTAGTGCTGCTAAATCTATTTAATTTTATCTCGTTCCCTAGGAAGGCTTTAAGAGACATTTGAGTTAAAACTGTATTCTTGGAAGGGACTAAAAACTGAGTGTATTAAATAAGTAGAGCAACTGCACTTGCAATTTAATTGTGGGTCTCCTAGGTAATATGGCAGTGCTCAGTGTTCAGGAAGAACAGAGCAGTAATGCAGAAAGAACCCAAATGGTGGAGAAGGAAAGATCCCCTGTGGTGCTGCAGCTGACTAGGTGGAGGCTAGGGTTGACTGCATTCTAGTGAGTTGTACATCCTCTGCTCTTGCATTGTTCTTCTTTCTGGAGCTCATGGGGAGGCAGGGAGGAAAAGAGCCATGATATAGGCTAGCTACCTTTTCCGGCTTCAAACTCAAATTCAATAAAGCAGCAGCAGCTCTCCAAGGACACTCGAGCCCAGCATTTCTGTATTCATAGCCTTTAGGTAGTAAAGCTTTTGCAGGCATATGTTTCAATCATAGAGAAATCCCAAAATATCAGAAAATAATCACTGGTTTAATCAGAGTTTCTTTTTTCCCCCCATGGATGTAGAATGGGAGACCAAGAAATAGCAATTTTCAAAGTCATTTCCAGGGTAAAACTATTGTAGGAAGACAATTACTCACATATAAGCACCAGGCTTGGGGAGGATAAGACTCCCCAGGTGCAACCATGTCTTTCGCCACCTCCCTCATGATGCCATCACCACCACTGCAAGCAGCAGCAAAACAAAACAGCGCAGGGCCATGGCCTCTATGTGCGTGGCTGCCGGGTCTTCCAATCCTGCCCCCTCCTTCAACTTCCTGTGTCAGAGGGGAGAGACTGCCAGACCAGCAGTCATGTTTTTTTTTTTTTAATTACCACTGCTGGTCCAGTTGGGGTGTGCAGGGGGAGTGAGAGAAAAGACAGGAGAGAGAGAGGGCGATTGAGATGCTGACTGAAATGAAGGAAGATAGATGGAGGAAATGCTAGATGGAAAGTGTGGAAAGAAGGAACATACTGGATGCAAATGCTGGCTGGAAGTGGGCAGAAACAGAGGGAAACAGTGGCTGGAGAGGGGGCAATGCTGCATGGAGGGAGGGAGGGAGGGAGGGGAGATATTGGCTATAAGAGGGATGAAAGGCTATATGCTGGCTAGAAAGGGAGAGACACTGGCTGGAATGGGGAGAGAGGGAGAAGACACTAGCTGGAAAGGTTGGAGATAGAAGGAGAGATGCTGGATGGAAAGAATGGAGAGAGGAGGAAGCTACTGGATGGAATGGAGAGTAGGGAGAGCAAATGCTGCATGGAAAAGGGATGGAGAAAGCAGATGCTGGCTAGAGAGAAGAAATGCAAAATGGAAGGGGAGAAAGAGAAGGCAGATGCAGGATAGAAGAGGGGAAGATAGCGAGGGATAATGCTGGATGGAATGGGGGAGGGATGCTGGATAGAAGAAAGAGAATTTCTTGATGGAAGGGGTAGAAAGAGCAGATGCAGGATGGAAGGATGGTAAAAGATACTGAGTGTGGATGGGGAGGTGAGAGAAGAAACGCTGGATGGAAGTGGGATAGAGTGAAGAGGAGATGTTGAATGGAAGGGGGAAAGAATAGTGAAAGACTGGGGAATAAGAGGAAGGGAATGGGAGAGCTGGAGAGGGAAAGAGATGGAAAACTGTAGATAAATGTATTTAAAAGGGGGAAATTGAAGACTAGGTAGTAAGAATAAATGAAATCTGTACTGAGTGGCAGAAAAATAAATGGAAGAAAATTTAAAGGAAAAGATCAATGTTGCAAATGGATGTAGTGGAGAAGGTAAAGGAGACTGGAGGGGACTGAAAAATGACAACCCTGTTAAGAGAGATAAGAGAAGTCAGGAAAGCAGAAATCAAGGACTGGGACCAAACAATAGAAAAATTAAATGGGCAATTAGAAAAGAAGAAAAAAAATATATATATTTTGAATTTAGGATAAAGCAATGTGGTAGCTGAGTGAATCTACTTTAGTGGTCAAAGAATAAAGTTAAAATGTTTTAAAATGGTAAATAGCAATACCTTTTTATTGGACTACCTTAAAACATTTTTGACTAGCTTTCAGAGGCCAAAAACCTCCTTTCTCAAGAAAGGCAGTATACTATGAGGGGCATCTTTGATATGACGTCTAAATCTGAATTAGGATGTTTTGCTGAAAATGAGAGGCCACAGCAGCCATTTTGGAAAAATATCTTCCAAGCACATTTTGATAGCTTGCATCTACATATTACATCTTATGAAATTATTAAGAAAGCTTTTTTTGGTGTACTGCAAGTATCAAGATGAACATTAGCTGTAAATTTGGCAGGTTTAGATCAGAGTTTCCCAAACTGTTAGAAAGGACCCCAAATGTGGTATTGAAACCTGTGTTTGGGTTCGCAGATACCTGATAGAATGTCATTGTCCTGTAGCCCCCAGGTATTGCAAGCTTTCTGTAGCTATGCAATTTGAGGTTGTAAACACAGAAAGATTGGGGAGCACTGATTTATATTATATCAAGCATACCACTACTACTACTACTACTACTACTACTACTACTTAGCATTTCTATAGCGCTGCCAGGGTTACGCAGCACTGTACAAGTTTAACATGGGGAAGGACAGTCCCTGCTCAAAAGAGCTTACAATCTAAAGGCCCTGGTCTTCTGGGGTGTCTTTTACTAAAGCTTAGCTCGAGTTATCTGCAGCAGAGCCCATTTTATTCCTATGGGCCCTGCTGCAGATAACTCGAGCTAAGCTTTAGTAAAAGACCCCCCTAGTTAGAGTAACTTCTGCCATTGTACACGCAAACTAATCAAGTTAGAGATATTACCCTTGGAGAGACTATAGAAGATTGATGGAATAAAGTACATATGATATCAAGATTCAAATGTCCACCAGTCTTAAGTATCAAAGGTACGATTTTCATAGAATTAAAAGCTCAAAGGTAAAAGGTCATCAGGAAATATTTTTTGTTTGTTTTTTCATTGAGAAGGTGTTGAATATCTGGAACAGACTTCTTGCACAGTTTGTTGTTGTGCATCTACAAATTTGACATACCACAATTCAGATAGGGCCAGACTCCGTAAATGGCATGGAAAGTTAGATGCCGGAAATATCCACGCTAAATTAGTATTCTATAAAGGGTGCTCTGTGCAGAGGGCCCTTGATAGCATAGCGCTTAGAGCAGATTCCCATGCGAAACTTTGAGCTCAAGGAAGAACACTTGCTGATATCTGGGGCAAATCCTCACGCCCAATTGATGTCAGTTGGGTGCATAAATGGTTCTATTCTATAACACTGATCCTGGATTTTGGTAACACTCCTGACCGGCCACACCCCTTTTGAGTTGTGCATAAAACAATTTAGGCATGCAATGTTATAGAATAGTGTGCAGGCAGATCTGCATGCATATCCTAATTATTACCAATTAATATAAATTGATTAACAGTTCATTATCTGATCAGCTTGCCTGCAGATTTGGGTGACCTTTTTAGAATCTGGTGTTTAAAGCCAGAGTCAGTACATGGCATGCAGGCAGATCCATGTGTAAATCCTAATTAGTGCCAATTAACATCAATAATGTCTCATCTAATTAGTTTCCATGTAGATCTATGAACCGTACCCAAATTTGGGCAATCTTTACAGGATCCAGTGGTTAGTGTGCTTGAGATGGATGTTGGATATCTGGACTAGACCTCTAGCAACATTTACAGTGTTCTTGGGACCATTTCTAAGAAGTGAATTTTCCAAAGGACTAGCTTTATAAGCTAGAATGAGCTTCCCAAATTTCAATAGCTGGCCAATGTTTGGGTGGGGCTGGGGCTAGGGGTAATAATTTTTAATGGGAAAGTATGTTATTCCTTTGAAAACTGGTGCAACTTATAATGGAGGGTTTTAGAGCCATTTACCCAGTAAAATGTTCTGACTGAAGATTGTTCTCAAATGTAACCAAAGGCACATTGGGTTCCTACATATATTTTAAGTATAGACAAAAAAACATTCTTGTTGGGGTGTTCATGTCAGGAGTGGGAAACAATACATGTAACACTTGATTTTCAAAACTACTTACCGTATAGTGCTCACATAGGAGGTATATCATATAATTGGATTTTTTCAACGTGTGCAGTTTAAAAAAAATGCATGGGCAGTTTGAAAATGTCTATAAAGGATGAATGTTAAACCTCCCAAGGCAGTTTGTCACTTTGTGGACTGTTTGAATACCACCAGCTAAGAAATTTCTGCTAATTACTATACGAAAGTCCAGTAAGAAGAATGCATTTGAGATTCTTCTTAGCTAAAATGCATATTTATTTTGGGGAGCAGTAAAACAAGCCAAGGAGAAAGGGGGTATAGATGTAGCCAGAATGCAGATTTGCTTGGCTGAGCAGGAACAAGCATCTGCCTTTGATAATTGTGAAGGCACATCAGACTCTGAATTTTAAAGAGTACCAGTAACAACACTATGAACTGGCAACCTTCCACTGCAGAATAAAACACACTGTTGTCACCGTGCGGTCAGTAAGAAAATAAAGAAAAGGGCTAGGGTGTTGTCTCATCTGATATGTATAATTTTTCTTCTTCTTTATTACTTTATAAATCTTTGCTTGGGAACTGGACAAATCTAATTTATATCATGTTGAGATATGTTCTCAGTTTCACTATGGAAACTATTAGAGTAATAGGATGCTCAAAGGAAGATTGTCACCAATTTGCTGGGTGGTTTACTCCAGCTACATAGAGTATAAAGTTGAAGAGTATTTATGACAATAGAAATAAAAGCTCTCAGTTCTATAGCAATATTTCACAGGACAGTTTAAAGATGTGAAGGGCAATTCTAAACTGGGCTGATCACCAATTTTATAACGGTACGGTATCTCTGCACCAGGATGCGTTATAGGATAGTAGCGTAAGTTGAATTTGGCATGCCAAAGATTAGGCTTGATCATTTATGGCAGCTAAATGGGCTGGTGTAAATGGACACATTCAGAGGTCATTTTACTAAAGGGCATTAAGTCCTTGGGGCTGGATTCTATATATGGCATTTTAAATGTAGGTGCATCAGAATAATGCACATAGTGCTATTGTATAAACCACGTCTACAGTAAGACACAGTATATAGAATAATGTGTAGGCTGGGGAATGCACGTAAATTTAGACATGGCCATTTACACCACTGAAAACCTGGTGTAAATGCCCATGTCTAAATGTATGCGCATTCCCCTGAATTCTATAACAATGTATGTAAATATGATTGACACCCCTGACATGCCTACACTCCTCCCATGCCTATGCCCACTTTTCAGCTACACAAGTTGGAATTTACATGCACCTCTTTTTAGAATATGCTTAAAAAGAAGCACACATAAATCCCAATTGTTGCCAATTATCATGACTAATTGGCTCATTACTCAATTGAGTAGCATGCGTAAATTGGACATATGCACAATTTAACAGGTGCTACTCACTTCACCTTATATAGAATCTGGGGGTTAACGCACGGTTAGCGCATGCTAACAGGCTACCACATTACATGTTAAAACATTTTACAGTAAATATGCTGGTTTGTGCTCTCTAACCTGAACCTTATCTATTTAAAAAATATATTTTTGGAAGGGGCAAGTCATGGGTGGAGAATGGACATCCCATGTAATGGAAACATTAGCGCACAACCTGCAATTAACACAATCGAAAAGGCTTTAAAAAATATTGCATTCAATCTGGGCCTAGTGCTTGGGAAAGTCCAGAAGTAACCCACGTTGACCAGCTTTTACCGCAGCTTAGTAAAATGACCCCATATACTGCTAATATCCCCTTTCCAGGGTTCAGTGCAGTTTACATTCTAGATGAGACAAAATCCTATAATGTTAGTATGAGGTATGAGAACAATTAGAGACCATTGGTGTAATGCATGAGGCCAAAAACATTATAGGAAAGGATAACGGATGATACTAGGAAGTAGAAGTAAATGGATTGTTATGAAGCAGTCTTTGGGAAAAGAGAGGTTTTTAGCCTCTTCCTGAAGCTAAGGTAGCTGTTTTCTGTTCTGATGGCAATAGGTATAGAATTCCATATTTTAACTCCAAGTACAGGAAATAGAGAGCTGAAAATCTTTTGATTTTCGAATTGTCTTTCGAAACGGTGATGCAAAGAAAAGCAACAAAAATATTATGGGGTTTGGACCAAAAGATGTATAAGAAGAGACTTGAGGAACCAAATCTTTATACCCTAGAGGAAAGGAGGGATGGGGTGATATGATACAGTTTAAATATTTGAGAAGTTTTAATATGCAAACAAATCTTTTCTAGAGAAGGGAAAATGGTAGAATTAGAGGACATGAATTGAAGGTGCAGGGGGATCAATTTAGGATTAATGTCAGAAAGCACTTTTTCATGAAAAAGGTAGTGTATGCCTAGAATGCCCTCCTGCAGGAGGTGCTGGAGACAAAAACAGTAGCAGAATTAAACCATGTATGGGATAAACATAAAGGATTGCTATATGGAAACCAGGGGCATAGGCAGACCTGCCATTTTGGATGGGCCCAGAGTTAACCTGGGTGGGCCCTTCCCACCTCTACCCCTGTACATACATACAATATAGTGTTTTTTTTTAATGACCCAACATCTACCTGTTTCTCTCTGCACCATCTCCCGCAGTCCTACCTCAGAGCCGTTGCCTGTCGCAATTCCTGTAAGCAACCTGCGCTGGCCCTGCAGGCTTCTCGCTACTACATTCCCACCCAAAAAAACAAGAAGTGACATCATTGAGGGCAGGACATAATAGAAAGAATCCTGCAGGACCGGCACAGGATGCCTATAGGAATTGCTGCCGGAAGTAGCTCTGAGGTAGACCGGGAGGGGGGATTCCAGAGAGAGATGGGCAGATGCCAGGCCACTAGTGAAGAGGGAGAGAGAGTAGTGTGCCCTGATTATGGGTAGACACATCTGAATGGGCTGGAGTGGGCTTCGACAGCAACTCCAGTAGGTAGGGAGTATGTCCAGTGCCGGGCAGACTTCTATGGTCTGTTCCCTGAAAATGGAAAGGACAGATCACGATCAAGAATGTATATGTTATATTGCAACATATGCTATGAGTTTATAACACCCTCATCGTCCCCGTCTCATCTGCCCGCAACCTCGGTGTCATCTTCGACTCCTCCCTCTCCTTCTCTGTGCAAAACCAGCAGATAGCCAAGACCTGTAGCTTCTTCCTCTATAACATTAGCAAAATCCGCCCTTTCCTCTCTGAGCACACCACCCGAACTCTCATCCACTCTCTCGTTACCTCTCGCCTTGACTACTGCAACCTACTCCTCACTGGTCTCCCACTTAGCCACCTATCCCCCCTTCAGTCCGTTCAGAACTCTGCTGCACGTCTTATCTTCCGCCTGAACCGATACACTCATATCACCCCTCTCCTCAAGTTACATCATTGGCTTCCGATCAGGTACCGCATTCAATTCAAGCTTCTGCTACTAACCTACAAAGGTACTCGATCTGCAGCCCCTCCTTACCTCTCAACCCTCATCTCCCCTTACGTTCCTACCCGTAACCTCCACTCTCAAGACAAATCCCTCCTTTCAGTACCCTTCTCCACCACCGCCAACTCCAGGCTCCGCCCTTTCTGCCTCGCCTCACCCCATGCGTGGAACAAACTCCCCGAGCCCATATGCCAGGCCCCCTCCCTGCCCATCTTCAAATCTCTGCTTAAAGCCCACCTCTTCAATGTCGCCTTCGGCACCTAACATCTACACCTCTACCCAGGAAATCTAGACTGCTCCAACTTGACATTTCGTTCTTTAGATTGTAAGCTCCTTTGAGCAGGGACCGTCCTTCTTTGTTTATTTTGTACAGCGCTGCATAACCCTAGTAGCGCTCTAGAAATGTTAAGTAGTAGTAGTAGTATTTTACTGAGCAGACTGGTGCACCGTGCAGGTCTTTATCTGCCATCATCTACTATGTTGCTATGTAGACACCTGTACAAGATTTTCTGCCTGCTAAAGGTTTCCTTCTTCCCTTACACTCCGTATTGAGACCTGATTGGTGCCTAATCAAAACAGACACCAATCAGCTCATACCCCACCGGAGCCCTCTTAAGTCCATAGTCATGGGCAAAAAATCAATACAATTAAACACCCTCCCCCTTTGTGGCAGCTCGGCCATGTGAGAAAACACCCCCCCCCCTCATAAATCTTTTTAGTGTGGAGGTGAGCCAGGCCTAGTTCCTGTAATAAACACATCTGTGGAGGAATAATGAAGAAAACAAATATTCCCAGAAACAACCTGGAACAAGACATGAAATGAAAAATTTCCAGCTGCCCATACCTCATTAGCTCTGCTTTTCAATACTGTCATGTTAGTTGTCCCAGGTACAAAAATGTAGATTGTGAGCCTAAAAGGGACAGATAAAATATTTTTGATGTGTATCAAAGAGAAGGGTCCCCCCCCCCCCCCAATAATTAGAGCTAAATGAGCACAATTCAAGCTAAAACTTTGTACTAATTAGGGTATTTGGAAGCTCATATTTCAACTGGAGCAGTCAGTAAATTAGATTGGATAAATCGGAGTTAATAATGATCTGGAATAAATCTGACAGAGCAAACAAACAAGAGAGATACAACATCAGAAATGGGAAAAAAGTGAAAAAAAGATTGCTTGCAACTTGCAAAATAACAAGGACTAAAACAGTAGTTAATCTGATGGTTATGAAAGCATAAAATAAAGACAGGAAACAAAAAGTCTATATATTATCACATTTATCACACAAACATGTTCTAAACATAACATAGTAACAGAGTAAGTGACGACAGATAAAGACCTGAATGGTACATCTAGTCTGCCCAAGCATAAAGATACAATTTACTTTCCGCCTCCCCTCCCCCTTTCAGCAGTTCTCTCTCCCAAAGCAAAACGCTCTTCTCTTGATGAGGTTGACAGGCTACCAATTCACAGCAGTGCAGAGCCCTGCAGTGCAGGGAGACCATAGGAGGAGTAGAGGGAGGGACCTGGCCACCTGAGTTTGACACCCCCCTCAAGGCTTAAGGAGACCCCTGCGGGCCTCAGCCTCCAGACACTACAAGAGACACAGAATAAAGTTACTCTCTACCCCGAACAAAATAACATTTATATGTTTCATTTAAAAAACAGCAGAAAAAAAAAAAGAGAAGACAGACTGAAGGGCTCACCACCTTCCACCTGCTGGAGACTGAGAATACTGAGAATCCACCTGCTGGACACTGAGTCTAGTTCCAGTTAGTCGGGGCTCTTATTGGCTCTCTCTAGAGTTAGAGTTTTCAGTCTCTACCTGCTGGAAGGCGTGCACAATCCATCAGTCACATCCTGGGCTGGTCTGGAGGGACGCTAAGGAAATCCCAGATTTAAATTTTAACTATAAAGGATAGGCCATCTTGAGAATCTCTTATTAATTGACTGATCACTAATATGTACCTGTGTGGGATTTCAAATAGGCAGTCTGTAAGATAGTCATGATTTCTCAACACACTTGGACGTTGTTTAAATCTCTTTGGACTGTTTACAACAGTTGGAATTAAAGTAGCCCAATTTTCAACTATTTTTTATTTGGAGTTTGGCATGACATGGATTTGATGCATGGACAAGACAGAAGTCAGGCTCTGGCCATAAGCTAAAAATTCTGGTGGTTCTTTTTAGACTTACTTATAGGCAGTTACGCATGTGACCCCAAATTAGTGTCAATAATTGATTTTTAGAAGCCAATTATTGAGTGTTAATGGCTTATTAACTAATGTAGTTGTGCGTGCGTGCAACTCAGGATCTTGCTCAAATGTAGACAATCTTGATAGAATCCAGAGGATGATGTTAAATGATTAATCTTCAGTACACCTCTCAAAATTCACTGTGAATTAACTCATAAAAAAAACATCCTGGAGGCATGGTATTTAAGCTGATACATGTATTCAGCGTCACTATGGAGGGCATTTGGACACCACAATGCTGGAATTACCTATTCTATAGCGGCTTCTGGGTGTCATAATTCAGTTATCAAATATAAGCACTGGTGCCCTTATATTTAGGTCAATGACTGGCGTAACTAAGTGCACCATGTAACGTGTATGACTTATAGTATTATATAAGTTTCGTATATAAGTTGGAGACACTCCCTTGCTCTGCCCATGTGTACACCCCCTTGCAGCTGCTCACTATAGCACATTGCATTTTTACAGAGTAGCATGGAGCGCATATATGTGCACAAATGTTGCTTTTCTCTGTATTAATGCATGCAAGGCGTGTATAATTGAATGAGCCCAGTTATAGAACTGCCTTTTATATGCACTGAATATAAATGAGGTGGATGACTGTTGACACCACTACTGATTTATTTTAGGTCATATGAAGGGCACGTCTTTAAACCGAGTGTTTAAATTTATGCGAGTGTTGCACACATAAGTGTACAAAATACTGACAAATTATGCATGCATGTACACAAATACATATAGGTTTTGGATTCAGCACCCAGTCCACCCTGAAATCTGGGTTTGGGTTTTGGCCGAAAATGCAAGTGCATTTTCGACTGCAATCGAATACTCTCCCCACTCACATATACACTCGGCTGCCCTTCCCCCTCATGATCACTCTTCATTGCCCGCCTTCCCTTTCCACGATCACTCTCTGCCCCCCCAGGCTCCCAACCACCCTACCCAGGCCTAACTTAAGAAACCCTGCTGGTCTAGTGGCCTCATTGGGGCAGGAAAGAAGCCCAGTCATTCCTGCCCAGTGCCACTCCTCCTTCAAAATGGCTTCCAGGACTTCAGCAACAGTGAATACCAACTTAGCATAAATATCAGGTATTTGTAAGGGAGCGTACCCAAGGAGAAGAATGGGCAGGAACTAAGAGTATCTCCATGTATGCAGGTAACTTACAGAATATTGTAAGTTACACAAGTCCCTGCTATATTACACATGCTGAATGATTATTCTCCATATGAATAATACTTTGCTCTACCCTCCCTTTACCTCTTCACTGTATGAATGGTCTCAGATTGATTAGAGAGATGTTCAATCTCATATCCATATAGCTTTTGAAAATTCACTGCTAGAGAAGTTATTTTATTTGTTGCATTTGTATCCCACATTTCCCACCTATTTGCAGGCTCAATGTGGCTTACATAGTACCGTAAAGGCATTCGCCAAGGGAAACAAATACAAGGTGATACTGTGGTCGAATAAGGCATTCGCCAAGTCCGGAAGAGAAACAAATACAAGGTGATATTGTGGTCAAATAAGGTATATGTGTGTCAGGTACAATGGGGGTTGAGGGAAGAAAGGTTATATTGTGTCCATTTCGATCTTTGGTTTTGCTGTGTTGCAGAGTGTAGGTATCTATGTTGGGTTGGTGAGGTATGCCTGTTTGAATAGGTAGGTTTTTAGTGATTTCCTGAAGTTTAGGTGGTCATAGGTTGTTTTCACTGCTTTTGGCAATGTGTTCCATAGTTGTGTGCTTATATAGGAGAAGCTGGATGCGTAGGTTGCTTTGTATTTGAGTCCTTTGCAGCTTGGGTAGTGGAGGTTTAGGTATTTTCAAGCTATATTGGTTATGTTTCTGATTGGTAGGTCGATGAAGTTTGTCATGCATCTTGGGACTTGGCCATAGATAATTTTGTGGACCAAGGTGCAGATTTTGAAGGTGATACTTTCTTTGATTGGAAGCCAGTGCATTTTTTCTCGAAGGGGTTTGGCACTTTCGAATTGTGGTTTACCAAATATCAGCCAAGCTGTTGTGTTTTGAGCGGTTTGGAGTTTCTTTGTAAGTTGTTCTTTGCATCCCGCATAGATTCCATTGCAGGAGTCTGCATGGCTTAGTACCATTGAGTGTACAAGGTTGTGAAATATTTCCCTCAGGAAGAAAGGTTTTATGCGTTTGAGTTTCCACATTGAGTGGAACATTTTCTTAGTTGTAAAGTTCACTTGGCTCTCGAATGCCTATGCTTGGAACAATCTTCCTGAACCCTTACACCAAGCCCCCTCCCTGCCCGTCTTCAAGTCTTTGCTTAAAGCCCACCTCTTCAATGCTGCGTTCGGCACCTAACCCTTACCGTTCAGTGAATCCAGACTGCCCCAATTTGACTGCCCCTATCGGACCGACCGTTCACTTGTCTATTAGATTGTAAGCTCTTTGAGCAGGGACTGTCTCTCTTTGTTAAATTGTACAGCGCTGCGTAACCCTAGTAGCGCTCTAGAAATGTTAAGTAGTAGTAGTAGAATATGAGGTTGCGGTCAATAGTAACGCCGATTATTTTCAGACTGTCTGATATAGGGAGGGTGTGGTCTGGGGTGATTAAGGTTGTGGGTTTGTACATATTGTGTTGAGATGAGAGGATGAGACAATGTGTTTTTTCAGTGTTCAGTTTGAGTTGAAAAGAATTTGCCCAGGAGTCCATGGTGTTCAGACCGAGTTTGATTTCATTGGTGATTTCTGTTAGGTCATGTCTGAAGGGAATGTATATTGTGACATCATCTGCGTAGATAAACGAGTTGAGGCCTTGCTTTGATAAGGCCTTGGCCAGTGGGATAATCATTATGTTGAAGAGTGTTGGTGCTAGTGGTGATCCTTGAGGTACTCCACAGTCTGCTTTCCAAGGAGGTGATATGTTTAATTTTGATTTCACTTGGTATGTTCTGGTGGTAAGAAAGCCCTTGATCCAGCTAAGTATACATTATACGTCTACCCACTGCCAGTAAATGTATAACCCTGTGATAGAGTTGAGTGGGCATAAGGCCTTTACAAGCACAGCCAGACCACGGTTTAAAAATGAATATAACTTGTTATGTGGTTCAAAAAAGGAAAACCATTAAGAAACCTATTCTTCTCATAGGTTGAAAGCTCAGGATTATACATAGGGTAGCTCAGAATTCAATAGCAAACAAAAAGGGTTCTGGTTCCTCCAAGACCACGAAGAGTCACAGTGTGCACAGAATTTACATGGAAAAAGCTTTTCAAAACCAATGGCTACCCCTCTGGTCCTTCAAAAGTATATCATTTTGATGTACTCTTGAGGTCTACTTCTTCCTTTCCTGGGTCTCCCTGTCTTTTCCTAGCTCTAGGCTTTTAGTTCCTCTGGATGAACCATGCCTTCCTGGTTGAGCTTCCCAAATCTAGACCTCTTAATGTGGCCTCGGAAGGGAGTGTGCTTAGGAGGGACTGGTACCTTCTTCTTATACACTCCATCATAAACTTTTATTTCTATATTTCAGTGGAATTACTTGGTGATCAATTGGATTCCAGGGCTCTGTCCTTTCCTGGTTCTCTTCCTACCTCTCCCTCCGCACCTTCAGTGTTCACTCTGGTGGATCCTCTTCTACTTCTATCCCTCTGCCTGTCAGCGTACCTCAGGGTTCTGTTCTTGGTCCCCTCCTCTTTTCTATCTACACTTCTTCCCTTGGTTCATTAATCTCATCCCATGGCTTTTCTTACCATTTCTATGCTGATGACTCCCAAATCTACCTTTCTACACCTGATATCTCACCTTGCATCCAAACCAAAGTTTCAGCGTGTTTGTCTGACATTGCTGTCTGGATGTCTCAATGCCACCTGAAATTAAACATGACCAAAACCGAGCTTCTCATTTTTCCCTCCAAACCCACCTTCCCACTCCCCCCGTTTTCTATTTCTGTTGATGGCTCTCTCATTCTCCCTGTCTCCTCAGCTCGAAACCTTGGGGTCATCTTTGACTCTTATCTCTCCTTCTCTGATCATATCCAGCAGATCGCCAAGACCTGTCATTTCTTTCTTACAACATCCATAAGTCCGCCCCTTCTTTCCGAGCACTTACCAAAACCCTCATCCACACCCTTGTCACCCTCTCGTTTAGACTACTGCAATCTGCTTCTTGCTGGCCTCCCACTTAGTCACCTCTCCCCTCTCCAATCGGTTCAAAACTCTGCTGCCCGTCGCGTCTTCCCGCCATGGGTCGCTTTACTCATACTACAACCCTCTCCTCAAGTCGCTTCACTGGCTCCCTATCCATTTTCGTATCCTGTTCAAACTTCTTCTACTAACCTATAAATGTACTCACTCTGCTGCTCCCCAGTATCTCTCCACACTCGTCCTTCCCTACACCCCTTCCGTGCACTCCGCTCCATGGATAAATCCTTCTTATCTGTTCCTTCTCCACTACTGCCAACTCCAGACTTCTCGCCTTCTGTCTCGCTGCACCCTATGCCTGGAATAAACTTCCTGAGCCCCTACGTCTTGCCCCATCCTGGCCACCTTTAAATCTAGACTGAAAGCCCACCTCTTTAACATTGCTTTTGACTCGTAACCACTCGCCTCCACCTACCCTCCTCTCCTCCTTCCTGTACACATTAATTGATTTGATTTGCTTACTTTATTTTTTTGTCTATTAGATTGTAAGCTCTCTGAGCAGGGACTGTCTTTCTTCTATGTTTGTGCAGCGCTGCGTACGCCTTGTAGCGCTATAGAAATGCTAAATAGTAGTAGTAGTAGTAGTAGTAGTAGTGATCACATTCCTTCTAGAAAGAAAGAAAATACTTTTGAAAGCAAATGATAATTTTTCATTCTTATTCACGTGTTTTTATTTTGGAGAATTAGAATTCTAACTGGGTTAATGTTATGGATGGATGAAATAGTATGGGTTAAATTCAAATGGGAGGGCAGAAGATTTGAATACCGGAATCACAATGGGGGAGGATCACTATTCCTTCTAAGCTGAGTGGGAGTCCTCCACCCACAGTCCTGCCAGTGGGTTGGGGAGGTGATGTTTCACTATTGCATTTTCAGTAGTGAGGGATGGGTACTCTCTACAGAACTCCAGGGAACCTGTTTGTCCCTAGCAATTGAAAACACAATATTGAAGCACAACCCTTCACTGAGAGCAATGCAGTTGGAGGACTCCCACTCAGCTTAGAGGGAACAGTTGGGAGGATACAAACTAACTCTGCTAAATATGAATCACTGCAGCTGTACTTGAATCTTCATATTTGGATAGGAATGCTCAAATTCACAATTATTCTTAAATCTTAACTACCTGTAAACAGGTTGAATAGGCTGAATCAATGAACTGACCTAGGTAAGTACGGACAGAAAGCATAAAACATTATGTCAAATCTGAACCAGATAATCTTTGACTTTGATTTGTCTAAATAAATCTTAACCAATTACATGCAGATTTGAACTAGGTCAGTAAAAGTTCACTCTTAGCCAGTTGCATGAAAATATAAAGGGCAATTCTGTTAACTGACACCTAAAGATAGGTGCCAATTGTGTGCATAAGTTATGGAATAGTAATAACAGCATGGGTATGCATATGATTGGCACCATTAAGTGGCAATTACATGTCTAAGTGCTAGGCTTTATTCTATAACATATGCACTAACATTACTTAGTGCATAAGTATGAGGAGGCACAAACATGAGTGGATTATGGGCGAGTCATAGGCAGGTTTCAGAAAAATGCATATAACTTAGGGCCCCTTTTACAAGCTGTGGCAAAAGGGGGCCTGCGCTGGCATTGGCCCATGTTTTTGATGCTCGCCGAGGCCCCCTTTTACCACAGCAGGTAGAAAGAAGGTCTTTCTATTTTTGCGGAAATGGCTGCATGGCAAGTGAAGCTAACTCGGCAGTAGCCGGGCAGCACACGGCACTGTCCGATTACTCCCGGGTACATACCGACACTACAACAATAAATATATTTTTGTAGCACCGGATATGATGGCACGCTGGGGGTGGGAACTACCACCAGGCTGCTGTGGTAGCCCAGCAGTACTTCCTTTTTAGCAAGCGGTAAGCCCATGTTGGGTTTACCACCGCTTTGTAAAAGGAGCCCTTAAACATACTATCATTTATACATACTTGATGGTACAATTAGACATCAACAGTTTCAATTGCCATTGACTTGATTTAATAGTTGATGCCTAATTCTAGCTGTGCCAATGCCTACTTATTCTATAATAGAATCTTGTCACCAAGAATTGCCACTATAGAGCTTACTGGGCACTTCGTTAATAGGAAATGGGATATTCAGGGCATGCAATTCTTAGGAAAAGGAGCAGTTTGATTGGCCAGCATTTTCTGTTTGCATTATAATAACTGTCCATTCTGTTCACAACTGCAAAGAACTCCCAAAACATATTTTGTAGCAATCCGAGTAAGTGGCCATTTCATTCAAATGGATTGCATGGAATAAATGCAACTCTTTTTCTTTGGGTTTTAGTTTTATTGCTCAGGTCCCGTAAATTAGGCCATCAATCTCGGAATCCTGAATCTGCAAACATGTTTCACCTAAGGCAAAAGAGACTCACTTGACATTTTTAGTAAATTAGTTACACTCCTCTCTTTGCTTATGTTGGGATTCTTCCTCCATTCTTTCTTCCTCAGATCCAGCTTCCCAAGGCATACATTATTTATAAATCAATGCAGCCATTAAAAGATGTTTTTTTTCTTCATTAGGGTAATCAAGTGACAGAGCAGTAGAGGTAGAATAGAGCAGTTGCATTGCTGATTGCATTGCAATTGACAGCTAAGGGGAAATGGCAGATCTTGGAGAAATCTCAGCATATTTGCTCAAAGTTGGTAGGCATTCTCTTGACAAGTGTTCTATATTTCCCGGGACAGTCTCACATTAAGCATGCTTATTTCACTTGTTATTTACATTTCTAAGCTGTCTAATATTCAGAAAAATTTTCCAACATGCACTAAGCATGGGACATGTTTATGACATCTGCACAAAGGGGAGGAGATAGGTGCACCAACTGCATTAAATACCAACATAGGATAAGTACCATCGATTAGCTACAATGTGTGGTCTGTGCCCATTCTCCACCCACAACCTGCCCACTCAGTGGTGTGCTGGAGCCGGCTCGCTCCGGCTCGCAAGAGCCGCTTGTTAAATTTTGACAGCTCTTGCGAGCCGGTTGTTCCTGGGGGCGAGCCGGCTCCACTACGGGAGGTAAGCATGGCAGGAGGGCGCCATCACAGGCCATGCTTACCTCCTCTCCCGCTCCCAAACATGTCCAACGATGTCCTTCGCCCCCACCCTCCCCTCCTGCTCCCATCCGTCAGTTTCTATTACCTCCCTCGAAGCGCTGCCTTATTTAAAGCCCTGCTGCCCGTCTCCAGCCTTCCCTGCTTGCGTCTGATGAGTTCGTGCCCTTAGTCCCGCCTTCTGATGTCATTCTGATGTCATTTCCTTTTTCCACGAAGGCAGGACTAAGGGAACGAACGAACTCATCAGAAGCAAGTAGGGGAAGGCTGGAGACGGGCAGCAGGGCTTTAAATAATGCGGCACTTCGACGGAGGTAATACAAAAAGATGGATGGGAGTGGGAGGGGAGGGTGGGGCAACGGAGAATTGCTGGACATGGATGGGAGTGGGAGGGCAGGGGAGGGAGGAGAATCGCTGGGTATGGATGGGTAGAGGGGGCAGGGAAGAGAATTGCTGGGCATGGATGGGTAGAGGGGGACAGGGGAGAGAATTGCTGAACATGGATGGGTAGAGGGGGGCAGGGGAGAGAGGAGAGTTTCAGGACATGGATGGAGGGGAGGGCAAGAGAAATTCTGGACATGGATGGAGGGTAGGGAAGGGAGAGAGAAGAAATGCTGGACATGGAGGGAAGATAGAGGAAGGAGATTAGATGAGGGAAAAGGAAGTGAGGAGAGAAACTGCACATGGATGGAGAAAATAGGCAGAAGCTGGATCCACTGTACAGTCAAGTCTGCGGAGGGACCAAAATGAAGAAGAAAGGAGGAAAGAAAAGAAATAAATGGAAAGGAAGCCCTGGAAATGGAGTCAAGGGAACAGATAGCAGCAGAATCAGATACTGGGCCAGCATGATCAGAGAAACAAAGTCACCAGACAACAAAGGTAGAAAAAATATTTTATTTTCATTATAGTGTTTGGAATATGTCCACTTGAGAATCAGGTGCTGAACGTTAAAAGTTTATATTTATTTACTTATTTATGGCATTTTAATCCCATATTAAACATGAATTAGATTGGAACCTGGGGATCATTTAAATTTTTTTTCCTGGAGAGAGTAATGCATTGCCCCCCCCCCCCCCCCCGGCTATAGCCAGCTCTGCAATTTTGGGGGGCGCAGAGGTGGACAGGGGGTGGGGCAGTGGGTGGACGGGGGGGGGGGTGCAGAGGTGGATGGGGGCACCGAGGTGGACGGGGGGGGGGGGGGGGGGCGCCGAGGTGGACCGGGGAGAGAGCCTGTTGTTAAAAATTTACCAGCACACCACTGTGCCCACTGCCCGCCCACTAATGTGGCATGCAGTTAACATGGAAATTTTAGCACACTGGATTCGCTGTTGGCCTGCAAATTAGTCTTTAGCACAAGCAAAATCCCACACTAACAGGGTAATTCACAAAAAGACACCTAAGGTTTACTGGGGTAAAATGCACTAAGCATGAATTCTATATTGACAATTGCACAAGCAGTCACCTAGCTCAATGGCTGGTGTAAATGCTCGCACCTAAATGTAGGCAGTTATGGGCCCGATTCTATATATGGTGCCTAAAATTAACATGCGTTAGTCAATCACACCTACACGTATTCTAAATACCAAGTAGATCATGTGAGTAAATCTACACATGCCCATTTATGCCAACAAAAAGCTGGTGTAAAATCCTTGCATGTAGATTTAAACGCAAAGGCCCATATGTGGAAATGGATAGGAAGCCAGTGAAATGACTTGAGGAGAGGGCTAATATGAGCATAACGACACTGGCAAAATATTAGTCGTGCAGCAGAATTTTGAACAGATTGAAGAGGAGAGAGGTGGCTAAGTGGGAGACCTATAAGAAGTAAGTTGCAATAGTCTAAGCGAGAGGTGATAAGATGTGGATGAGGGTTCTGGTAGTGTGTTCAGAAAGGAAAGGGCGAATTTTGCTGATATTATAGAGAAAGAAACGACAGGTTTTAGCTGTCTGCTGAATATGTGCACAGAAGGAGAGGGAGGAGTTGAAGATGACCCCAAGGTTACGAGCTGATGAGACAGGAAAGATGAGAGTGTTATCTATAGAAATAGAGAATGGGGGAGGAGGAGAGGTTGTTTAGGAGGAAAGATGAGAAGCTCAGTCTTGGTCATGTTAGTTTCAGATGGCGCTGAGACATCCAGGCAGCAATGTCAGACAGGCAGCTGATACTTTGGCCTGGATTCCTGCTGAGATTTCTGGTGTGGAGAGGTAATTTGGGAGTCATCAGCGTAAAGGTGATACTGAAAAACCATGGGATGAGATCAGAGTACCAAGGGAAGAAGTATAGATGGAGAAAAGAAGAGGTCCCAGGACATATCCCTGAGGTACACCAACTGACAGTGGGATAGAAGTAGAGGAGGATCCACTAGAGTACACGCTAAAGAGTATACACCTTTACATGGTGAAATGAGGGAAATTTTAATAGAAATTGATTTCTAGTAGATTTAGAAATAAAATTGTTTATTAAAGCAAGATGAATGTCTAAATAAGCATGGGTAGATCCTTGTTTAGTTCTAGGAAACTAGGAAAAGGAAAAGTCCCTGTTCCCCTCATAAACCATGCAACACCGTAGCTTTCATCCGTCTCAGAATGCAAGTCTACCTGTGCCGCTTGTCATCTTTATCTCAAGGAGTCCAGATGGTTGGCACAGATCTTAAATTTGACAGTCATGGCCTGAGGTACTACTGTTGTTGATGAAGCCTGATGTGACTGAGGAGTGGCAGGATCCTGTAGTAATTGGTGCAGCCGGGGAGAAGCTGTCTGGAGGGAAGCAATGGAAGGTAAAGAAAGTGAAATAGCAGGTTCTTCACCTGGCTTGGAATTATTTGCAGAGATCATTAATGAGGTAAATACTAGTAATGTCAGAATGAAATAAAAAGAAAATTGGGAAAAAAAAGTTCCTAAGATAACATTATATTGTAGAAATCTTTAGCATCATATCTATGTTAGTTGAATGTTCTAATTCATACTTATTAGGTGTATCATTAGTATTATGCTAACATTGTTTTATTTCTCTGGTATTTGAATTCCAGTGCGGTTAAATGTTTATATTTTTGATACTGTTTCACGTTAGTTCTATTATTAGATTTCAATTTACTGTTTTCAAGTTTACCTCTTTTATTGTATTTATGTTTATTCTCGGTTATTTACTATTGTTATGCTGTTAAAATTGTAAGTTTTATGTTAAACTGTACCTGCTGTACACCGCCTTGGGTGAATCTCTTCATAAAGGTGGTTAATAAATCCCAATAAATAAATATTGTCCCTACTACCTCTTTTTTTTTTACTTTAAATTTTTATTGAGATATTAATACTGTGGAACAAACAGCTATTAGCCCATTAGCACAAGTTGCCTTCAGCGGCCCACAACGGAGTCATCGCTTACAACAGCCCATAACAGATCCCCATAACCTAATTGTAACAATACACATAGCCTGAGTTCCCCCCATCACCCCTCCACTTTATTCTAATATTCCTTTCCCCTAGAGCCGAACATCCCAATTCCCTCCACCCATCTCCCCCCCACCCCCAAACCCCACACCAGCCTCCGGTTGGATGTTAGATACATCTCGAGTAAGTGATAGATATTTATGCGCTCCATTATCAATTGATACACAGTTGAGCATTCATCCATTGACCCCTGAAGAGGCTTTTAAAGCCGAAACATGGACCGTAGTAGGGTCCAATAAAGTTTTGGAGCATCTTATCCTGGTGTTTTGGACTGATCTCTTGGACTTTGTTCCTTTCCACCCTGTTTTTCGTGTGTTCCAGTCTTGTGGAAAGTGTGAACCCCATTGTGTATGCCATGTTGAGTGTAACATGATCCATAATAAGACATTTGTGGCATAATCAATGTATATAGTGTAGTTTATGTCAGGGGTGTAGCCAGACAACAGATTTTGGGTGGGCCTAGGCCAAGAATTGGGTGGGCACCAAGTGTTCTTCCCCCCTGGTGGGAAAACGCTTCTTTCCACCTTGGCAGCAGGAATGCACTGAAAACTGAGCATGTGTAAGTGCCGGTGTTGTGGAGAGTAGCGTTTTTGTTATCATCAGGGGGAAATCTTCAGCTGGCAGAGCTTGGGATTCCCACCAGTTACCACTAAACATGTGCTACTGTTGGGTGGGCCTGAGCCATAAATGGGTGGGCCCTGGCCCACCCAAGCCCACCTGTGGCTACGCCACTGGTTTATGTCACCTCAGTTGTTTTTTATTGTCTACAGAGTTGTGTGTGTGTGTGTGTGGGGGGGGGGGGGGGTGTTTTTCTGGGTTGTTTTTCTTCACCTACAACTCCCACAACATTCTGTCTCTTTTAGGCCTTCCCCTTAAAACCACTAGCTTTGAGGTCCTCCCCAACCCAGTAGAATTCTGATTCACCCCAGTATTCTGTGGACACTGGAACAGAAGTGATAAATACTCACCCCTACTCCAGTGGCTACAGTTTCTAAAACGGCAATGTATGACCCCTTGATAGAATTGTGCTGTTATCAATAAGGGGGATCTTTTACTAAGCTGCGGTAGTGTTTTTAGATCATGGTAGAAATCAGCTGGCAGTAAATGCCGAGACACCCATAGGAATATAAACCCAGATTCTATGTAGCGTGTCTAAAGATCTGCACCAAAATCCAAGCATATTCCATAACAATGTGAATAGCTTAATTGTCTTAACAAACTAATTTGCATTGATAACAGCACTTAACAAGGAATAATAAGCACTAATTGGCAATAATTAGAATTTACACACACAACTCGCTAAGCATACAATGTAACGCAGTACGTCTAACTTCTAACGTGAGCAGGCAAAAAGGGACATGGTTATAGGTGGGGAAATGTGCATATCATGGGCATTTCAAAATATACATGCATAGTTATAGAATATGGCCCTCTGTGCTTAAATGTACACACGGGGATTTACGCCACATTTTCTTTGGTGTAAATGGAAGCTTGTAGCTTTAGGCACTGGGATATCGACTAAGCATATTCTATATACTGCGCCTAAATCTAGGCACCACTTACAGAATACACTTAGGCAGAAATGTTTTCCGCATGGATTTTTTAGAAGCCATATAAAATAATCTCCCCCATAATGGGCATCTCCTGTTTACTGCCTGCTTATTTCTACCACAAGTTAAAAATGCTACCTTGGTGAAGTAAAAGAACCCTAAGGGTCATGCTGCAACGAAATAAATAGGAGAGTTCATAAGTGCATACGTACATAAGCATTATATTACTAGGACAGATCGAAGATCCATCAAGCCCAGCATCCTGTTTTCAACAGTGGTCAATCCAGGTTACCAGTACCTGGCAAGATCCCAAAACAGCACAATACATTTTATGCTGCTTATCCTAGAAATAAGCAGTGGATTTTCTCCAAGTCCATTTTAATAATGACTCATGAATTTGTCTTTTAGGAAGCTATTCAAATCTTTTTTAAACCCCGCTAAGCTAACTGCTTTTACTACATTCTCTGGCAACGAATTCCAGAATTTAATTACACGTTGAGTGAAGAAATATTTTCTCCAATTCTTTTAAATTTCCTACTTCGTAGCTTCATTGTGTGCCCCCAGTCCTAGTATTTTAGAAAGAGAAAACAAGTGATTCACATCTACCCATTTCACTCCACTCATTATTTTATAGACCTCTATCATATCTCCCCTCAGCTTTCTTTTCTCCATCCGGTCCAGGGGATTTGCTACTCTTTAATTTGTCAAATTGCGCCATTATATCCTCCAGGTTTATAGAGATTTTCATTCA
Organism: Microcaecilia unicolor; assembly: GCF_901765095.1. Lineage (NCBI taxonomy): Eukaryota > Metazoa > Chordata > Amphibia > Gymnophiona > Siphonopidae > Microcaecilia > Microcaecilia unicolor. Next base: position 158,155,789 of record NC_044034.1, on the reverse strand, counting down.
TTTCTCTTGAATACCATTTCTGGTACCAGTATCTCTCCCAAATCTTCCTTGGGTGAAGACCGAAGCAAAGAATTCAATTAATTTCTTTGCTATGACTTTGTCTTCCCTGTGTGCCCTTTTATCCCTCGGTCATCTAGCGGTCCAACTGATTCTTTTGCCAGCTTCTTGCTTTTAATATACCTAAGAACATTTTTACTATGAGATTTTGCCTCCAAAGTAATGTGTTTTTCAAATCCCTCTTTGCCTTCCATATTAGCACTTTGCATTTGAATTGCCATTCCTTATGCTGTTTCTTATTATTTTCAGTTGGATCTTTCTTCCATTTTCTGGTATATTCTCTTTTGGCTCTAATAGCTTCCTTCACCTCACTTTTTAACCATGCTGGCTGTCATTTGGTCTTCCTTTCTCCTTTAATACACAAAATATGGCACCCCGACAATATAGCCTTGACAAAATAGCCCTGACAAAACAGCCTAGTAACAAATTAGACCTTTACAAAACAGCCTCTTAACAAAATAGCCCTTGATAAAATGTCCCCTCATACAAAATAACCCTTTAAAAAATAGCCTCCTAGAAAAAAATGCAGTGCCCTTTTGTCAGAGGGGCTAATTTGTCAAGGGTTATATTGTGGGTAGGCTGTTTCACAGTGGCTGTTATGTCAGGATTATATCGGGAACTTTTTTTGTTTGGAGCTTTTTTGTCGGGGCTATTTTGCTAAGGGTATTTTGACTGGGTACCACAGAATATATTTGGCCTGGGCTTCCAGGATGATATTTTTGAACAGTATCCAAGCCTGATGTAAATTTTTGACCTTTGCAACTGCTCCTCTAATTGTTTTTTTCACTGTTATTCTCATTTTATCATAGTCTCCTTTTTTAAATGAAATGCTAACATATTGGATTTCCTGTGTGTACTTACTCCAAAGCCGATATTAAATCTGATCATATTATGATCACTGTTATCAAGTGGCTCCAGCACCATTACCTCCTGCACCAGATCATGCGCTCCACTAAGAACTAGGTCTAGAATTTTTCCTCCGCTTGTTGGCTCCTGTACCATCTGCTCCATAAAGTAGTCCTTAATTTTGTCAAGGAATTTTAGCTCCCTAGCATGCTTTGATGTTAAATTTACACAGTCAATATTGAGGTAATTGAAATTGCCCATTATTATTGTGTTGCCCTGTTAGCTTCCCTAATTTCTGATAACATTTCTACATCTGTCTGTTCTTCCTGGCCAGGTAGACGGTAGTGCACTCCTATCACTATCCTTTTCCCCTTTACAGATGAAATTTCAATCCATAGGGATTCCAAGATATGTTTTGTTTCCTGCAGAATTTTCAATCTATTTATTTATTTGTTGCATTTGAATCCCACATTTTCCCACCTTTTTGCAGGCTCAATGTGGGTTACAGTATGCCATAATGGCGATCGCCATTTCCGGAATGAGAAATACAGCATATTATTACATTAAAGTTCATAAATGTTGAAGTAAATTATAAAGTAAGTTGGATAAACAGTTCATTTCAGGCATGAGAGATAGGGGGGTAGGACGTTAATGTTCATTGGTGACAAATTGATTGAAGCAATCAGGCGTAACGAATTTGGTTTATCTGGTTCTAGTAGAGTTTTGATGTTAGGTCATTTATGATGTCTCATTATGGTATGTCTTTTTGAACAGGTTCGTCTTTAGTAATTTCCGGAAGGCAGTTAGGTCGTGCATTGTTTTTAAGGCCTTTGGTAGTGCATTCCATAGTTGCGTGCTGATGTAGGAGAAGCTAGATGCATATATTGATTTATATTTGAGTCCTTTGCAACTGGGGTAATGGAGGTTCAAGAAAGTAAATGCTGATATTTTTGTGTTCCTGGTTGGTAAATCTATGAGGTCTGACATGTATGCCGGGGCTTCACCATGAATGATTTTATGAACCAGGGTATAGATTTTGAACGTAATTCGTTCTTTCAGTGGGAGCCAGTGTAATTTTTCTCTTAGGGGTTTGGCGCTTCCGTATTTTGCTTTTCCAAATATGAGTCTGGCTGTAGTGTTTTGGGCAGATTGGAGTTTCTTAATGATTTGTTCTTTGCATCCAGCGTAAATGGCATTACAGTAATCCATGTACAGTAATCTATTAGATTCAAGGCCCTCCTTAACATACAATGCTACCCCTACACCAATTCAATCCACCCTATCACTACGATATAATTTGTACCCTGGTATGACAGTGTCCAACTTGTAATCCTCCTTCCACCAGGTCTCAAATATGCCTACTATATCTAATTTTTCATTTAGTGCAATATATTCTAACTCTCCAATCTTATTTCTTAAGCTTCTGGCATTCACATATACACATTTCAAACTATGGGCCCTGTTTACTAAGCCGTGAAAAGTTTTTAGCACATGCTAACGCTAGAGACACCCATAGGAATATAATGGGTGTCTCTATTGTAAGCGAGCACGGCTTACTAAACAGGGCCCTGTGTTTGTTGTTCCTGTTTACATCTTGCTCAGCATTTGACAATGTTAATTTGCAATCTTTTGTCTGATTTTTATTTAAAGACACCTGGCCTACTATGGTCTCTGTTGCAACCTCACTCTCGGGATACCCTATTTTCCCTGTTTTGTTGATATCTTTGAAAGATACCTTGTTCTGAACAATGCGCTTTTGAATGACTGTCGGCCTTCCCCCGGGTTCTAGTTTACAAGCGGCTCTATCTCCTTTTTTAATGTCGATGCCAACAGCCTGTTTCCACCCTGGTTAAGGTGGAGCCCAGGGCTTTTTTTGAGGGGGTACTGAGTACCGGCACCTTGTCCATTGGTTTCTAAAATTGACCCATGGTCCCCAAGTTTTAATGAATGAGCTTAGGCTCTACAGGCCAATTCTGCCTTGTTATGATTCTATGACTGGCTGCAGGGGGCCTGGCTATTGTGGGGTGGGTCCCTCAGTGATCACCCCATCCCAAAGGGTGGCCTGGCATTTGAGTACCGGCAACTTTAGCGCTAGAAAAAATGCACTGGTGGAGCTCATCATTCTGGAATAGGGTCCCCCTCCCCATAATGTTGCCTGTCTATTGGGCCCCATGTGTAGAATGGGGAGCACTTCAGAAAATGCAACCCTAGAGGTTCTGGATTTGAGTTTTCTATCTAAGAGCCTAAATTTCACTTCTAGAACTCTTTCACATTTTCCTATGTGATTGTTGCCCACATGCACCAAGACAGCCGGCTTCTCCCCAGAACTATTTAAAATCCTATCTAGGTGATGCGTGAGGTCCACCACCTTCGCACCAGGCAGACAAGTGACTAGGCAATCCTCATGCCTACCAGCCACCCAGCTATCTACATGCCTAATAATCGAATCACCAACTATAACAACCATCCTATCCCTTCCCTCCTGGGTAGTAGCTCCTGGAGACACATCCTCAGTGCAAGAGGATATTGCATTCCATGGTGTGCTGGTCCTGGCTACAGGATTACTTCCAGTTGCACCAAGGTAATGCACTCCTTTTAGAAGACCTCCTTCCTCTTATTTTCACAAGTATACTTTTTTAAAGTCACTTTGGGCCCTTTCTACAAAGCTGCAGCAAAAAGGGGCCTGCGCTGGAATCAGTGTCTGTTTTTGACGTGCGCCAAGGCCCCCTTTTACTACAGAGGGTAAAAGGCGGGTCTTTTTTTTTCAGTAAATGTCTATGTGGCAAGTGAAGCACTTGCTGCGTGGCCATTTCAGGGGGAGCACTTACCGCCACCCATTGAGCTGGCGGTAAGGGCTCTCACGACAACCCGTGGTAACCTGGCATCACGCAGTACTGCCCAATTACCGCCGGGTACACACCAGCACTACAAAAATAAAAATATTTTTTTAGCGTTGGATAGGACATGCACCGGGGGTGGGACTACCGCTGGGCTGCTGCGGTAGCTCGGTGGTACTTTTCTTTTAGCAAGCAGTAAGTCTGCGTTAGGCTTACCACCACCTTGTAAAAGGGGCCTAGCATACTTTAATATATGAGGCCCTATACAAGAGGAAAACTTGAATAATAAGAGATCTCTTAAATTATTTCTAAAAATAACTAAATTCTGTTTTTAGTCTAACATCTGTAGGCACGTTTTAAAATATAGGGCCTGCCACAGAAAAATCTGGTCTAATTTAAAATATAATTAAAATCAGTATAAAACATTAGAATACTTGAGCTCAAATTCACAGTATGATGTACTAGAAGACCTTAGATGATATAATTATATTGCTCATCAATTTAAATATTACTAATTTAAACAAGTCTCCACATGCCATATATCTATTTGCAATTAACAGAAAATCAAGTCTTTTTCCTATTTGCATATCTTTCAAATCTTCAATGGATTAACAACATCAGATAATTAATATCAAAATTGCATTTCACATTTTTTCAAAATTAATTAAAGGAATCTGATTCTTTTCTTAAACTTTTCTTTTCACGTATTTAGGGATTTTTTCCCTTGAATATATACTTCAAACTTTTCAGGCAAGTTATTGAGTGTGTACCTGTGTATATGAATAGTTATTAATAGTAATCAGTGTTACTCAATAGTTATCAATGTTTTTTAAGTCTCATTATTAATATTGTTCTCTGATAAAACTACTTATCACACTCTTGTCTTCTTCTTTCTTGTATTTTTTTTTATTTTTATTACATTTGTACCCCGCACTTTCCCACTCATGGCAGGCTCAATGCGGCTTACATGGGGCAATGGAGGGTTAAGTGGCTTGCCAAGAGTCACAAGGAGCTGCCTGTGCCTGCAGTGGGAATCAAACCCAGTTCCCCAGGACCAACGTCCACCACTCTAACCACTAGGCCACTCCCTTCATTTTTGTGGCGAGTACTTGATGGATAGCTCTCCACTCCATAAATAGCCTCCATCATACCAGTAAAAACAATTCTCTTCCTATTCTAGTGTGTGAGCTAACTGAAATGCACCTCATTCTCTGGAAACCTTTGTTCTACTTATTCTTGTGATTACTACCTTTTTTTTCCCCTGAAAATACGTTTTCTTTTTTGTTCAACCCCTTTCATTCACATTAGGAATTATGGACTGGATGGTATTCATCCCAAAGTACTGATAGAAATGAAAAATGAACTTATGGAGCTATTGTTAGTAATATGTAATTTATCCTTAAAATTGAACATGGTACCGGAAACATTGGAGGGTGGTCAATGTAACGCCGATTTTTAAAAAAGGTTCCAGAGGAGATCAGGGAAATTATAGACTGGTGAGCCTGATGTCGGTGCTGGGCAAAATGGTGGAGACTATTATAAAGAACAAAATTACAGAGCATATTCAAAAGCATGGATTAATGAGACAAAGCCAACATAGATTTAGAAAAGGGAAATCTTGCCTCACCAATCTACTACATTTCTTTGAAGGGGTGAAAAAACATGTGGATAAAGGTGAGCCGGTTGATATTGTGTATCTGGATTTTCAGAAGGCATTTGACAAAGTACCTCATGAAAGACTTCAGAGGAAATTGGAGAGTAATGGGATAGGAGGTAGTGTCCTATTGTGGATTAAAAACTGGTTAAAAGATAGAAAACAGAGAGTAGGGTTAAATGGTCAGTATTCTCAATGGAGAAGAGTAGTTAGTGGGGTTCCCCAGGGGGTCTGTGCTGGGTCCGCTGCTTTTTAACATATTTATTAAATGACCTAGAGATGGGAGTAACTAGTGAGGTTGTTGAATTTGTTGACGACAGAAAGTTATTAAAAGTCGTTAAATCGCGGGAGGATTGTGCAATTTTACAAAAGGACCTTACGAGGCTGGGAGAGTGGGCATCTAAATGGCCGATGATGTTTAATGTGAGCAAGTGCAAAGTGATGCATGTGGGAAAGAGGAACCCAAATCATAGCTATGTCATGCAAGGTTCCACATTAGGAGTCACAGAACAAGAAAGGGATCTAGGTGTCGTCGATGATAAGTTGAAACCTTCCGCTCAGTGTGCTGCTGCGGCTAAGAAAGCAAATATAATGTTAGGTATTATTAGGAATGGAAAACAAAAATGAGGACATTATAATGCCTTTGTATCGCTCCATGGTGCGACCGCACCTCGAATATTGTGTTCAATTCTGGTCGCCGCATCTCAAAAAAGATATAGTGGAATTAGAAAAGGTGCAGAGAAGGGCGATGAAAATGATAAAGGGGATAGGGCGACTTCCCTATGAGGAAAGGCTAAAGCGGCTAGGGCTCTATAACTTGGAGTAAAGGTGGCTGAAGGGAGATATGATAGAGGTCTGTAAAATAATGAGTGGAGTTGAACAGGTAGACGTGAAGCATCTGTTTATGCTTTCCAAAAATACTAGGACTAGGGGGCATGCGATGAAGCTACAAAGTAGTAAATTTAAAACAAATCGGAGAAAATGTTTTTTCACTGAACGTGTAATTAAACTCTGGAATTCGTTGCCAGAGAATGTGGTAAAGGCGGTGAGCTTAGCAAAGTTTTAAAAAGGTTTGGACGGCTTCCTAAAGGAAACGTCTATAGATCATTATTAAATTGGACTTGGGGAAAATCCACTATTTCTGGGATATGCAGTATAAAATGTTTTGTACTTTTTTGGGATCTTGCCAGGTATTTGTGAGTTGGATTGGTCACTGTTGGAAACAGGATGTTGGGCTTGATGGACTTTTGGTCTGTCCCAGTATGACAATACTTATGTACTTATATATAGCTGCCTTTTACCTTCACAGACCTTTATATTGAAACTCGGTCTGAAAATACTTTGCTTTTTATATTACTCAGCTTTGCAAAATTGACTCTCAGCAAACAGTTTTGTTTTCCCCCAGCTTTCAAATAACTCACCCCTCTTTCATACAGAAATTTATTCTGCTATAGGACCTGTTCTAGTGATTAGCAATAACACTTTACACAGTTCCTAGTAACCTTATTCAAATTAATTAAGATTTTTAGTCATTTTTTTACACAACCAGTCACTCTTATTACTACTACTACTACAAATCATTTCTATAGCGCTACCAGTCGTACGCAGCGCTTCACAATTGAACATGAAGAAAATACAGTCCCTGCTCAAAAGAGCTTACAATCTAAATCAGGACAGACAGACAGGACAAATAAGGGATAAGGGTAAGACAGACAGATAGGACACATAGGGAAAAGGGACTATTGAAGAGAGGAAGACAAGATAAGGTTACGAGACAGACAGACAGATTGACAGACAGATAGGACACATAGGGAAAAGGGACTATTGAAGAGAGGAAGACAAGATAAGGTTACGAGCAGGTGACAAGTTAGGAATTAAAAGCAGCATCAAACACTCTTACAATTGTTTTTCACTATTCATTAGTCATTTCATCCTACTATGGAGAAAAATGGCACTAATCCATTTAGCTTCACAGACACTGTTGCTCAGGCTCTAACTCCAACATTTCCTTAGAAACTGTAACAAACATCCCCTCCCATCCAGAAGCAGTGATTCTATATCAACATCAATCAGGCATCAAATAATGGATTGGGCCCTCGCTTGATTCCAAAACTTTATTCACAGAATGTTAATGGGTTTAAATTGTACTTCAAATCATAGCAGTTTTATTTTTTATATTAAACTATATCCTATTTTTTTTTTAGTTTTAAAAATTTCGAACATTCACAAATTACATTCAAAACCCCTAAATCACTCTCAGAACTATTTCTCCCATAATCATCCAAGTTTAAACCATTTTTCATGTTCTTCAGAGCATTAAAACCCCTGTCTGTCCTAACCCTTATCCCTTACTTGTCCTATCTGTCTGTCATAATTAGATTGTAAGCTCTATCGAGCAGGGACTGTCTCTCCATGTTCAAGTGTGAAGCGCTGTGTACGTCCGGTAGCGCTATAGAAATGGTAAGTAGTAGTAAAATATCTCAGATCTCCTTTAAACTCTGTTTTTTTTTTTAAAATTTCAAACCCCTCACTCTCACACAAGCATAAATCAATCATTCCAATTCTTAATTCAGATCCCTTAAGTGCATCTCTCAAGTGTCCAAATTATTATAGGTGCTACCCTTTCAAAAATCCATTCCATCCCCCCAAGAAACTTCTGTTGGTGCTGAAGGACCTCTCCATTTCCTTCCATATGAACCCACACTTTTCCTGTCCAATGTAACCCCCCAAATTAACTTTCAACAATTAGGATATGTCTCCTTTAAATTCCAAATAAATTAAAAAGAAAAGGTCCGACAGACAGAATTCCTAACCTCTCACATGTTCTGGCTACCTTTCAGCTCACATCCAGCTACCCCACTTAAAAATAGTGAGCAGCCTCTTAAATTTAAAACTGACATCTGTCACGGACCCTGGGATGGTGGTCCTTGGCTGCAGCCAAGCTGCAGCAGACATTCCTCTGTGGAGGCGCAGAGCAGAGGCGAACCAGGCCTGAATACACACAGGGATACCATACAGGCAATATACAGCACACTAAGACAAGCAACAAGCACCACCAGAAAAGGGAGATAGACCACTCAGGCAAGCCTCATGTCGATATGGAACCCACCTCGTAGAAAGTCCAAGCGTATGGTCCTCACGGCCAATCCGGAACCGAATCATACCAGAGGGAAGAGAAAAGAAACAGAACAGAATCTCTTGAGCAAGTACTACTCAAGCAGTGCACACATACTGCACTAAACAGAGACCCAAACAAGGGGTCAAAAGACCCTACACACAGGCACAAAGAAACTGAAGGGGAAAACTCACTTTGACTCACATGGTAGAAACCACAAGTAAAACGATAACAAACCACACAGGAGGCAGCACAGGACTGGGCTTAGAACCCTAGCTATAAATGAATATCCTAACCAAATGTCAAACAGACATCACACAGATAGGGTAGCACAGGGCTGGGCTAGTAGTCCCAGCTAAACAGAAGAACCACCCACCTCAAGTACAAACAGAACCCAAAAGAGAGGACAACTCAGGGCTGTGCTAGATCCACTGCTATAATGAATATCCTAACGAAGTCAAACAGAAATCACACAGAGAGGTAGCTCAAGGCTGAGCTAGTAGTCCTAGCTAAATGGAAGAGCTGTCCATTCGTGCCACACAGAGAGGCAGCTCAAGACTGAGCTAGTAGTCACAGCAAACAGAAGAATCACCCACTCAAACAGAATCAAACAGAGAGGATGCACAGAACTGTGCTAGTAGACACAGCTAAATGAAAGAACAGCCCACTCGTGCCACACAGAAAGACCACCAGTAGTCACAGCTAAACGAATAAGCAATCCACTCAAACACAACCAGAAACCTCACAGAGAGAACTCAACAGGAAGCACACAGGAAAAACTCAAGACAAGGCCACACAGAGGAACACTCATGACTATGCCATATAGAACTCAAGGATAAGGGAATCCACTCATGAGGGGAACACCATATAGCACTCATGGAAAAGGGAAGCCAATCAAAGGAATACTCAAGGGTGTGCCACTAGGCACTCAAGGGAAAGGGGGAGCCAACTATAGGAATACACTCTAGGCTGTACCATACAACACTCAGGGAAAAGGGAAGCTACTCATAGGAATACACTAGCTGTGCCACAACAGCACTCAAGGGAAAAGGGGAGTCAGCTATAGGAATACACTCTAGGCTGTACCATACAGCACTCATGGAAAAGGGAAGCCACTCATTGAAATACTCTAGGCTGTACCATACAGCACTCAAGGGTAAAAGGAATCTACTCATAGGAACACTCTAGGCTGTACCATAAAGCATTCAAGGGTAAAGCCACTCATAAGAATACAAAGCTGTGCCACAGAATCAAATAACAGACACTAGAGACAAAGGGAAAAGTAAGCAAGCAGGGAAAGCTGCCTTTACATACACAGATCAGATAAGGAGCAATGCTCACCAGAATCAGGAGACAGACACAGCAGACAAAGAGTTAAAGCAGGCTAAAGGGAAGGGCTGCTTCTAAAACACATCAGAAAGAAGCAGGGCATACACTGCAGTCAAAGGTTTAAGGCAAACAAAGGGATAAACAAATAATGTTCTTACCAGAACTCAGCCAGGAAAGGAAAGGCAGGCAGAGAGAATACACCCAGCTGCACAGGAGCAAGGTAATCAAGGACAGCTGCTAAACTGTGGAAGCAAAGTAATCAAGAAAAGCAGCTGGGCTGGCAACAACCAGCTCTCTGAAGAGTGAAAGGTAACAAGGAAAACCACACAAGGAAACAAAACAGGACTTTGCTTGGAAGCAGGCTAGTAATCCATACAGGTTTAAAGCAGAACAACCCACACAGAGAAACAGAAGAGGGCTTTAAGCAGAACAACCCACATACACAGGGCTCAGGGCTGTGCCAGAGACACAGACTAACAAGATTAGTTCCCTCAGAAATCAAACAACAGTACAACAAGAAAAGGGAAAATAGACTTGTTGCAAAGGCAACACAGGAAAGCTCCCTGGGTCCTTATAAAGGAGTAGGCTGATTTATTTATTTTATTTGTACCCCACATTTTCCCACCTATTTGCAGGCTCAATGTGGCTTACATAGTACCAATTCGGTTGATAACAAATACAGGTTGTATTGTGGTCTGATGAGGTAGTTGTATATCAGGCAGCAGGGAGGTCGAAGGGAATGTAGATTATATATTGTCCAGTAAGATCATTGGTTATGCTGTGTTACTGGGTTTGGGGATTTACGGTGGGTCAGTGGGGTAAGCCTTTTTGAAGAGGTTGGTTTTTAGAGATTTCCTGAAGTTTAAATGGTGATGGATTGTTTTCACAGCTTTTGGGAGTGCATTCCATAGTTGTGCAGTGGCATAGGAAGGGGGGGGGGGGGGCGGTGGGGCGGTCCGCTCCGGGTGCACGCCGCTGGGGGGTGTCGGCTCCGCTGGTTCCCTGCTCCCTCTACCCCAGAACAGGTTACTTCCTGTTCCGGGGCAGAGAGAGCAGGGAACCAGCGGAGCTGATGCAGCTCCCAGCGACATGCACTGGGGGCAAATCGGCCCTTCCGCCCGTCCCTCGCTGCTTTTTGATGTAAGTACCCGCTCGATGGGGGGGGGGGGGGGGGTGCGCCCCGGAGGGATTCTGTTTCTGGTTGGTAGATCCATGAGGTCTATCATGTATCCTGGGACTACGCTGTAGATAATTCTGTGGAACAGGGTGCAGATTTTGAAGGTGATCCTTTCTTTGATTGGGAGCCAGTGCAGCTTTTCTCGGAGGGGTTTGGCACTTTCGAATTGTGTTTTACCAAATATCAGCCTGGCTGCTGTGTTTTGGGCGGTCTGAAGTTTTTTTGTGAGTTGATCTTTGCATTCTGTGTAGATTCCGTTACAGTAATCTGCATGACTTAGGACCATTGATTGTATTAGGTTTTGAAAAATTTATCTCGGGAAGTAAGGCTTTAATTGTTTAAGTTTTCACATTGAGTAGAACATTTTCTTTATTACGGAGTGTACTTGGCTCTCAAGGGTAAGGTTGCAGTCTAGTGACTCCGAGTATTTTTAGGCTGTCTGTGGTAGGAAGGGTGTGTCCTGGGGTGTTTATGGTTGTGGGTTTGTACTTGTTATGTTGAGATGAGAGGATGAGGCAGTGTGTTTTTTCAGTGTTAAGTTTCAGTTGGAATGAGTTTGCCGACGAGTCCATGATGTTTACGCCGTCATTGATTTCATTGGTTATTTCTGTTAAGTCATGTTTGAAGTGAATATAGATTGTAACATCATCTGCGTAGATGAACGGGTTGAGGCCTCAAATGGGTAGGGATTTTGCTATAGGGATCATCATTATATTGAAGAGTATTGGTGATAATGGTGATCCTTGGGGTACTCCGCAGGCTGCTTTCCAAGGTGGTGATATGTTTGAGTTTGATTTTACTTGGTATGTTCTAGTGGTTAGAAAACCCTTGATCCAATTGAGTACGCTTCCATCAATTCCAAAGTGGCCAAGGATTCTTAGTAGTATATTCTGGTTTACTATGTCGAATGCGCTTGACATGTCGAATTGGAGTAGGAGTATGCTTTTACCTGTGGCTATTTCCTGCTTGAATTTCGCCAGGAGAGTGACTAGGACAGTTTCAGTACTGTGGTGGGGGCGGAATCCTGAATGAGAGTCTTCTAGTATAGAAAACTTGTCCATGTATTCCGTAAGCTGTTTGGTTACCAGGCTTTCCATCAGTTTGACTACTAGTGGGATAGATGCAACTGGGCGATAGTTGGTGAGGTCGTTTGTGTTTTTCTTCGTGTCTTTTGGTATTAGGGTGAGTAAGATGTTACCATGTTCCTCGGGGAAGAGACCTTGTTGTAGCATGAAGTTAAGGTGGGATGTGAGGTCTGCTATGAAGCGGCTGGGGGCAGATTTAAGTAGATGACTGGAACATGTATCCAGTTTGCAGTGGGAGTTGGCAAATCTATGAGTTGCTTGTGTAACTGATTCAATGGTAAGAAAGGTAAATGTTGTCCAGATGTGGTCAGCTGGGTATCCACCAGGGATTAGGTCCAAGTCGTTGATGAAGTTTTCAATGTCGGAGTTGTACTGAGGAAATGTGCTGCATAATTTTATTAATTTTTTCATTAAAGTAGATTGCAAGTTTGTCTGCGGGTGGGATGTCTGTATTGGTTGTGGTGATAGGGGTGATGTCTAGTAACTTATTTACGAGTTGGAATAGTTTCTTCAGATCTTTGTAACCTGGTCCTATTTTAGTTTTGTAGTATAACCTTTTGGTTTGTCTAATTGCATATTTGTATTTTCTATGTATTTGTTTCCATTTGTTTCTTCTTTTATTTTTTCCATTCTCGTTCAAGTTTCCTGGTTTGTGTAGAGTTTTTTTAGTTTGTCATTGAACCAAGGTATCGAGTTTTGTCTTCTTGATGTTTTTGTCTTTAAGGGTGCTAGTTCGTTTAGTACGCTTCTGCATCTATCCTCCCACTGATTGAGATAGTGTATGGAGTCCGTTCGTGTTGACCATTCGTTGTCGTATATCATTTGCCAGAATGCTTGTGGGTCTATTTGCCCTCTCGTAGTGTAGGTTGTATGTTCTGGTATATGGTCGGTCCAAGGTATTTCTGACTATTTGATATCGGTTATTAGTAGGTTATGATCCGTGGACAGTTTGTATGATAAGAGATCCAGAGTGTGTCCATTGGTGTGGGTAGTTTGCATGTGAGGCCATTTTAGCTCCCAGGATTGTAGGAAGTCTTTGTATTCACATGCGTTGGTGGAGTCAGGGTCTTCTAAGTGAAGGTATATGTCACCTATTATTAGTGTATTGGAGTTGTTTACACCAGTATTTGAGATGAAGTCCATGAAGATAGGCTGGCTTTCATTCCAGTTACCGGGCGGTCTGTAAAATAAGACACAGTTCAGATGATCGATCAGGGATTTGTTATGAATTCTGAATGAAGCAATTTCTAGTTGGGGTGTTATGAATTCGGCGGTGATTTCGGTGGTGAATTGGGTTCGGTAAATTAGTGCTAAGCCTCCACCTCTCTTTCCCAATCTGGTCCAGTGAGTGATTTTGTAGCCTGGAGGACATAGTTCTAGGATTATGGGGTCCTTTTGATTGTGTAACCATGCTTCATTGATGAAGATAAGATCAAGATTTTCTAAACTGATCCAGTCTGATATTGTTGTTGTTTTGTTGATCACGGACCTAGTATTAATGTAACCCACTTGGATATTTTGGTATGGGGCTGGTAGATTTGATGATATGTGGATTTTTTTTAGTTGTCGTTCCTTGGATGGTTTGTGTTTATTATGATGTTTCCTTCCGTTTTGTTGGTGTTCTCCATATTTAGATGGTTTTCCTTTAATTTGGTGGGTGTGACAAGATGATGTCACAAGTAGGAAATGAAGCAGAAGCAGGGAGACCGAAGTGAGGCTTGACTTCAGGGACACCAAAGCAAGGCTTGGCTAACAGGAAGAACAACAACAGAAAAAAAGACAGACTGGAGAGGTCACAGAGCTAGATACAGAAAAACAGTAGGTCTGAACATAAGGGCACGGCCAGAACCGTGACAACATCAAGCTTGCAATGCACAACTTCTTCATTGCAGTCAGTGCATCCCTGCTTTCTGTCCCGATCTGTAATTTTAGACCTGCCCCGGGTCTGTCTCGGGTCTGCCCTCAAGTTCCTGGGCCTGCTGAACCTTAACACAGGCACTGTTACCCATGGTTTTGTCTGCAGCTTTACTGTTGCTCTTGTTGTCAAGGTTCTAGCTATGGTTTTAAAACTATAGTTGCATTTTGTTTAATTTTTATTTCTGTCTATTCCTGATTGGGACCCAATCCTGCCTCTGCCCAGGTCTAAAACCCCACCTGAGCTCCTCCTTTACCTCTGAGAGTGATTGTCCTGGACAGTCTAAAGGACCCCAGGTAAATATGTTTTATTTATTTTTCTATTTAAAAGCATCTAAAAGGAAGCCCATATGCTTAACAGTTACCAGTCTATTTACTGAGGGCTTATCTTGACTGTTTTTCTGCAAAAACCCACGTATTAAGGTATAAAAATAGTTCAGTTACATTGGAAAGAAAGGCACTAATTTATATGCAGAAGAGCTGTTTATTCATAACTAGTCATTCAGATGGTATCCACTAAACTGTGAAATATCTGAGAGCCTCAGATTATTTGAGTTTCAGCAAATCTACCCCTCCCCCATCATACAAAAAAATTGTAGAATTTTTTCTTATGAATGGGAAAATATAGGTTTATGTAATCTGCTACCAAGTTGTGCTCCTATAGATTTCTAATAAAGATTTCATTTAAAAATGTATTTTCTGTATATATTTTCTTAAGGGGGCCTGTTTATTAACGTACAGAGGAATCATGCCTTATATGGTAGGATGACCTCTAGTGGTAGTACCATGAGACTACTGCTATGGGTTATAGCCACCATTTTGAATTCCAGCAGCTACTAAGGCAGGAACAGAGGGGGATCAAACTGATCCTGATTTACTAGACTACCAGGGAGACCCACAGGTAAGTTCTAGAGGGGTGGAAGTTTTGGGAGGTGGGTCAGGATATGGTGTTTGGGTGGGGGGGGGGTTCCTAACTTTTGGAGGCTTATCTTGGTTTGCTGTTGTCCTGGAGGGATGGGTGCTGATCAGGGGAGGGGATTCATTGTAAGAGGTGTCTGACCAGGGTGGCAAGTACTGTCAGAATAGTGCAATAAGATGGGGGAGAAATCTTGACTGCAAGTTTCTTTTCATAATCTTTTGGTAGTGGCTATGCTATTTACTTGTTGGAAACAAGGCTGCAATTAATGCCAACTATTTATGTGGTGTTAAATGCAGATGTGTTATCAGGAGTCGTGACAACTTCCCAGCAGTAACATGCCACACCACAGCTGTCATTGTTGGCCATGCCTGATCTCTATCTAGATCTCGCCTAAACCTACAATAAGCCCTTATCATGAGATTTTAATGGGTCTAGTTTTTACTGTATGGTAGATGTTAGCGTGGGATTGTACTAAAGGTAACTGTGCATTAAAACCTCTAGTATATGCTTAGCCTATATAAACATAACCATATAGGTTAAAGATATTTTAAAAATGATGTGTGGAAATAAGTCTTTAAATAAACACTGCTCTGTTTGTATCACTATGGGGTCCTTTTATGAAGCTGCGGCAAAAGGGGACCTGCGCTGTTATCATCACATATTTTTGATGTATGCCAAGGTCCCTTTTTACTGCAGCAGGTAAAAGGCAGGTTTTTTTAAAAAAAAGAAATGGATGTGCAGCAAGTGAAGGACTTGCCGCGTGCCCATTTCAGGTGGTAGCACTCACCACCACCCAATTACTGCCAGGTACACACCAGCGCTAGCGCTGGAAATGGTGCACTCTGGGGATGGGAATTGGATTTGTAAAATCAGAATGTAGACATGCATACAGTAAACATGTTTAAATGCCAGTTTATGCACATCTAAAACAAAAATAGTTATTCTAAAATAAGCACCACAGTGAAACTATCTCTTGTTCCTTACCTAAAAATTTCCTTCTGTGCTCTTGGGCAGACCTAAATAAACCTGGAAACTCCCAAAATTTTCTGACAAAAGACTCATGCACTATCATTCTGTGCCTTTCTGGATTGTCCAGCTTTTATGTCAAAATGCTACTTCACAAACCCTCTGAATACCACAGTTTCCCTCAGTAAATGCAGTAAGCTTCTAAAATGTATAATTTGGCTTACAAGCCCTATGCTGTGAACAAGGGTGACAGTCAAATAACTTGATTTTGAATTCTTTTCAGATGGGCTTTTATGGCAGACCTGGAAAAAATGCAGGACAATTTTTTTTCCAGTCACACTGAGAGAACAAAATAGTATCAACTCATTATGCATTGTATTGTATTGGTCTTTATCTTCCTTTCGCATTTCGTTATCTTTTCTTTTTGGGAGGAATATTAAAGTATTGCAGTTAGAAACTCCAATCTAATGCTGAATTCTCAGTATATTGCCTGGGCACAGTGGGACGTAGGCATTTGGTCAAAGAAGAAACAGGGAAGATAATGGAATGTTACATCGGTAGCCACTTCAAGCCATTAGAGAGATTTCTTAACAAAAGGTCATTTTGCTATTAGAAATGAAGGGGTCAATATTCACAGAAGTGGCTTCTATTTATTTTATTTATTTATTTATTTATGCATTCTTCTATCCCACTGTTATCCAAAAACAGGTTTCGGTTCAAAGTGGCTTACAATTTACATTCTGGTTGAAAATTACAGTGATGGTTTACAAATTAAGAAGTGGAAAGGACATCGGTAGCTAATTTAGTTAGTTGTAGAATATTTTTAAAGAGGTAGGTTTTCAGTTCCTTTCTGAACTGAAGATAATTGGTGATGCTTCTTGTTATCTTTGGAATTGAGTTCGACCATTTGGAACCCAGGTAGCTAAATCCAGCCATGTAGATAAACTTGTAAGTTATATTTCTGTAGTTGGGTAGGTGAAGCCTCTGGTTGGGCCAGTGGTAGACCGAGAAAAGCGAAATGTAAGCCCGCATTGTCCTTACCTCCACTCTGTAAAAGGGCCCCTAGGTCACATAGTTGGAAAGGGGGTGTGGCCATGGGCATGAAATGGGCGGGTCATGAGCATCTCTAAAATCTATGTGCATGGTTATAGAATATATCCAGTCTGTGCTTAATTTAGGAATAACTGCCTGTGACTAAATTTAGCCATGTGGATGGTGTACTTTATAGAATATGCCTAGGCATATTTTGTTTTGGTGCCAATTATTTTAGGTGTGACATATGGAATCTACACCATAGCGCCCAAATTTCATGTGCTGTTATAGAATAAGGGCAGCTGCACACACAAATTAATATAATTGGTTGTTAACTAGACTTTACAGCCCATTATTGACTGTAATTGGAGTTAAATGGTGCTCATTCGCCCCAATTTGTGGTTGTGTGTACAACTGCCCTTAGTTGCTATTCTATAACCTGGGCACAAAATTCAAGGGATTTATCTTCAAAGGGGGAGATGACATGGGTGGGTCAGGGGCAAGTGAGGGGCATGCCCAGAATATGCATTTGTAAGTTACAGAATACCTGTATTCATGTGTGCATTTGGCACATATTGGTGCCTACATTTACACCAGCCTTTGAGCTCGTGCAAGTGGAGGCACCTAAATGGGTGTGCGTAAATGCAGACTCAGTTGCTATTCTGTCATGAAAAATATGCATGTACTTTCCATTATAAAATAGCCACTTAGAGCCTTATTCTATAAAAGTTATGCTCCTAACTTTATGCTCCTAAAATTTATGCTCCCAATTTATGAGCATAATTTACGCTGCTAAATTTGTGCTCCTAAATTATAAGCATAATCTATTTTGGAGCACAGAGTATGCTCCTAATAAAGGAGCATAATAATGTAGGAGTATATAAAGGTTATGCCCCTAAATTTACATTCCTAAAATTATGAGCATAATTTATGCTCCTAAATTTACGCTCATAAATTTAGGAGCGTAATTTATGCTCCTAAATGTATGCTAAATCTATGAGCGTAATAGGCCCTAAATTAGAAGCAGAAATGTAGGAGCATAGATTACACTCGTAATTTAGGAGGGTAAATTTAGGAGCAAAGATTTAGGAGCATAACCTTTATAGAATAAGGCCCTTAGCAAACACTTTTCTGGACTCCAAATGCGGGAACCATATACAGAATTTACCCTTTGAAGTTAATGCCGGGGCATTCAATGAGAGTCTATAAGGAGCTGGCCAGAGTCAGTGCTACTGCCTTTATAGCTAAGTGGGCAGAGAGAACCACACAAAAGGCAGTCCTACCTTTGCTGCTTAGATGTGCATGTGCCGGCAGTGAATATTGACTGGCAACTGCATAACATCTGGGTTGACTGCTAAGCTGGATGTTCAATGCCCATATGCCCTGACATAAGCCCCAACATTGAATATCTTCAATAGTCATCACATTTTTCACAAGCTTTTTGGATAACTAAATGGGTTTAGCAATCTGTCAGTGTGGCAGTTCCTCCTAAGCTGGCATCAATTACCGAATGCATATTATAAAAATATGTCACTAGAAAACATGAGGGTTGACTCACCCAAAATCTTGTTGGCCTCTGGAAAATGAATATCAGAACTAGAAAAAAATAGCCAGTATTATGAGAACAGATGGTCAAGCAAAATGTGTCAATAAAATCACTTTTGTATGGTCTAGGGAAAAATAAAAACACAGAGAGAGGAGATGCCTTAGACAGACCTAAATTTGATTAGACATCTGGGCTGAAGACAAGGCTGGAGCTTGTCTAGGTGACATTTTGCCCAGGGACATGACCGTAGAGAATTAGGGACACTTTTACTAAACCATGTCAAGCGCTTATCCTTGGATTCTATATGGCTGCCTTGTTAAATTTGCAGGTACTACATGGAAAAGGCCCATATTAAGCCACAGTAAATACAAATTTTACCACAGTTTAGTAAAAGGACCCCTTAGTCATTAAACTAGAAACCTTTCAGTCACCTTCAAGATCCCTCACATATAAGTATATTAGCAACTGAGTAATTGTGCTAAAAGCATTGTGTTTCACACCTGGACACAACCATCTCACCTCCCTCATTTATTTATTTGCTACTACTATTACTACTATGTATCATTTCTATAGCGCTACTAGATGTACGCAGTGCTGTACACATGAACATTAAGAGACAATCCCTGCTTGACAGAGCTTACAATCTAATTTGAAAGGGTTTTCAGTTCTTTATATGCATCTACAGTGGTGGAAATAAGTATTTGATCCCTTGCTGATTTTGTAAGTTTGCCCACTGACAAAGACATGAGCAGCCCATAATTGAAGGGTAGGTTATTGGTAACAGTGAGAGATAGCACATCACAAATTAAATCCGGAAAATCACATTGTGGAAAGTATATGAATTTATTTGCATTCTGCAGAGGGAAATAAGTATTTGATCCCCCACCAACCAGTAAGAGATCTGGCCCCTACAGACCAGGTAGATGCTCCAAATCAACTCGTTACCTGCATGACAGACAGCTGTCGGCAATGGTCACCTGTATGAAAGACACCTGTCCACAGACTCAGTGAATCAGTCAGACTCTAACCTCTACAAAATGGCCAAGAGCAAGGAGCTGTCTAAGGATGTCAGGGACAAGATCATACACCTGCACAAGGCTGGAATGGGCTACAAAACCATCAGTAAGACGCTGGGCGAGAAGGAGACAACTGTTGGTGCCATAGTAAGAAAATGGAAGAAGTACAAAATGACTGTCAATCGACAAAGATCTGGGGCTCCACGCAAAATCTCACCTCGTGGGGTATCCTTGATCATGAGGAAGGTTAGAAATCAGCCTACAACTACAAGGGGGGAACTTGTCAATGATCTCAAGGCAGCTGGGACCACTGTCACCACGAAAACCATTGGTAACACATTACGACATAACGGATTGCAATCCTGCAGTGCCCGCAAGGTCCCCCTGCTCCGGAAGGCACATGTGACGGCCCGTCTGAAGTTTGCCAGTGAACACCTGGATGATGCCGAGAGTGATTGGGAGAAGGTGCTGTGGTCAGATGAGACAAAAATTGAGCTCTTTGGCATGAACTCAACTCGCCGTGTTTGGAGGAAGAGAAATGCTGCCTATGACCCAAAGAACACCGTCCCCACTGTCAAGCATGGAGGTGGAAATGTTATGTTTTGGGGGTGTTTCTCTGCTAAGGGCACAGGACTACTTCACCGCATCAATGGGGGAGAATGGATGGGGCCATGTACCGTACAATTCTGAGTGACAACCTCCTTCCCTCCGCCAGGGCCTTAAAAATGGGTCGTGGCTGGGTCTTCCAGCACGACAATGACCCAAAACATACAGCCAAGGCAACAAAGGAGTGGCTCAGGAAGAAGCACATTAGGGTCATGGAGTGGCCTAGCCAGTCACCAGACCTTAATCCCATTGAAAACTTATGGAGGGAGCTGAAGCTGCGAGTTGCCAAGCGACAGCCCAGAACTCTTAATGATTTAGAGATGATCTGCAAAGAGGAGTGGACCAAAATTCCTCCTGACATGTGTGCAAACCTCATCATCAACTACAGAAGACGTCTGACCACTGTGCTTGCCAACAAGGGTTTTGCCACCAAGTATTAGGTCTTGTTTGCCAGAGGGATTAAATACTTATTTCCCTCTGCAGAATGCAAATAAATTCATATACTTTCCACAATGTGATTTTCCGGATTTAATTTGTGATGTGCTATCTCTCACTGTTACCAATAACCTACCCTTCAATTATGGGCTGCTCATGTCTTTGTCAGTGGGCAAACTTACAAAATCAGCAAGGGATCAAATACTTATTTCCACCACTGTATGCTTCTGGTATAGTAGAGCATCTATTATAATGGTTAATTTTCTTCAACTGAGGTTTTTTTTTGGTAGTGTGAGTGGTGGCCAGGCATGGGGCCTTCACAGGTACACACACTCAGAGGACTGTAGGTAAAAAAATGAAAAAAAAAGCACTTTATTTATATTTTTTTTAAAAAGGGAAAGCAAAGCCTGCCCCCTTCACATGCATAATGAACTGAGAACCCTGTTCGTCATGTCCCTCACCTTTTGTCTGTGGTCTCTAGCAGCATTCCGTGCCAAAGAGGATCTATTTATTTCCTGGAAACCCTACACTTCCTTTATAGTTCTGCAAGAGGGCCGCTGGCTGATTTCATCACTTCCTGTTTGGTAGTATTTAAGGAAGTTCCTGTCTCCCAGCCAATGCCTTTGCAACAGGTCTCCTAGAGTTGTCTAGTGTGTGTTGCAGCCTTGTTTCAGTTTGTCTCTTGTTCCTGCCTGTGTCTTGTTCTAGTCCTGCTCCATGTTCTAGCCTTGTTCTTGCCCTGCTTTCGACCTTGCTCCAGCCCTGTCTTCTGGCTCCAGTCCTGTCTATAAGCTCCAGCCTTGTCTTCAGCCTTTCCAGGAGTCTTGCCTGCCACCAGTCGGGTCCTAGCCAGCCCTCAGGTTGGCTAGGTAGCTTCAACTCGGCTGTGGCCCAAGGGGTAACCTCGGGTTGTGACATAGTCGTCCAACAGCCTTATCCCTTACAGGGTCTCACAGTCTCAGTGTGCACTACTTTTCACGATTAAACACAATTACTCAAACTCAGGCATCACACTTACTCAAACTCAGGCCTGACTCTGGCCTGGCTTCAAGGATTAGAATTCCCCCAGATCAAAGGAAAAAAAATTCTTACCTTGGCAGACTTCTGTTATCTTATATAGTCTGTGGAGACATAGGTGAAAGGTGGCTCCTGCCTTCCGTGTCCCACCCTGTTTTCAATCTCCAGTTCCGTCTACAAGCTCCAGCCTTGTCTTCAGTCCAGCCTTGCCCAGGTGTCTTGCCCGCCACCAGTTAGGTCCTAGCCAGCCCTCGGGTTGGCTATGTAGCTTCATCTCAGCTGTGGCCCAAGGGCTCACCTCAGGTTATGACATAGAGAGGCATAATCGAACGGGGACGACCATCTCTAAGGTTGTCCATCTCTAAGGTTGTTCCGGCGAAGGGGCGGGGAAACCCGTATTATCGAAACAAGATGGACGTCCATCTTTCATTTCATTAATAGGGTCGGGGACGCCCAAATCTCAACATATAAGTCAACCTTAGAGATGGTCGTCCACGGTTTTCGGCCATAATGGAAACCGAGGACGCCCATCTCAGAAATGACCAAATCCAAGCCATTTGGTCGTGAGAGGAGCCAGCATTCATAGTGCACTGGTCCTCCTCACATGCCAGGACACCAACCGGGCACCCTAGAGGGCATTGCAGTGCACTTCACAAATTGCTCCCTGGTGCATAGCTCCCTTACCTTCGGTGGTGAGCCCCCCAACCCCCCCCCCCCGAAACCCACTCCCCACAACTGTACACCAGTACCATTGCCCTTAGGGATGAAGGGGGCACCTACATGTGGGTACAGTTAGTTTTGGAGGGCTCACCTTTACCACCACAAGTGTAACAGGTGTGGGGAGGGGGGGTGGGCCTGGGTCTGCCTGTCTGAAGTGCACTGCACCCACTAAAAACTGCTCCAGGGACCTACATACTGCTGTGATGGAGCTGGGTATGACATTTGAGGCTGGCATAGAGGCTGGAAAAAATGTTTTTTATTTTTTTTTAGGGCAGGAGTGGGGTTAGCGAGCACTGGGGGAGTAAGGGAAGTTCATCTCCAATTCCCTTTCGGTGGTCATCTGGTCAGTTCGGGCACCTTTTCGAGGCTTGGTCATGAAAAAAAGGGACCAAGTAAAGTCGACCAAATGCTCGTGAGGGATGCCCTTCTTTTTTCCATTATCGGCCGAGGATGCCCATCTGTTAAGTACGCCCCTGTCCCGCCTTCGGTACACTGCCGATACGCCCCCGTGAACTTTGGTCATCCCCGCGACGGAAAGCAGTTGAGGACGCAAAAAATCGGCTTTCGATTATGCTGATTTGGGCGACCTCGGGAGAAGGACGCCCATCTCCCGATTTGTGTCGGAAGATGGGCGTCCTTCCCTTAGATAGTCTTCCAGCAGCCTTATCCCTTATAGGGCTCCATAATCTCAGTGTGCACTAGCTTACTCTTCACAATTAACCAAACTAGTCTTTGTCTTCACAGTTGCTCAAACTCAGGCATCACACTGACTCAAACTCAGGCCTGGCTCCAGCCTGGCCTCGAGGATTAGAATTCTCCTAGACCAAAGGAAAAAATTCCCTACCTTGGCAGCCTTCTGTTATCTTACATAAAGTCTGTGGAGACATAGATGGAAGGCGGCTCCTGCCTTCCCTGTATCCAATCTTCTAAAACTGCAATACCCTTGGAAGATCCTTTATTCCTTACCTGGGGCCTCTCTGCTTTGTTCCCATTCTGAGGCTTTAACTTTTTCTGAGTAGCTAGAATAACTTGCTCTGCTCCATTAATGTGACCCAGTGAGGAAGTACAGTTAAGGAAACATGGACTCACTCCAGGCACACTGTCACACTGTTGTTTGCTAAAGTAAAGCCTACTTTGCTGTATGTAAACTTTTGAAATCAGCAGTT
The DNA here is from genome assembly GCF_901765095.1 of Microcaecilia unicolor. Classification (NCBI taxonomy): domain Eukaryota; kingdom Metazoa; phylum Chordata; class Amphibia; order Gymnophiona; family Siphonopidae; genus Microcaecilia; species Microcaecilia unicolor. The sequence continues at coordinate 158,132,352 of NC_044034.1, read as the reverse complement.
AAACACAATTAATTACAGACATCATGTTGATTAGGATAATCAGTATAAAATATATTATTCTGTTTGGGTTCTTGCCAAAACAGAACAATTGGATTGACCACTGTTGGAAATAGGATGCTGGGCTTGATGGACCTTCAGTCTGTCCCAGTATGGTAATACTTGTGTTCTAATGTTCTTACTGTGTAAGTTCTACTCTTTGCTGAAATAATTTGATTTGAAGTCCCGTGATCCAAATATCTGCATTCCATGTGGTCAAAATGTACATTTTGTCTTTTTTCTAGTCAAAGCAATAAGCAATAAGGTATTGTTGTAGAGAGAGATTCTATCAGAATTACTTGATGAATGAGCTAATGTCTTTAATAAAATGGAATAGAAAGATGAATCATTTCTGCTCAGTGCAGCCTGAAAATGGTTTACCTTGTCCTAGGCATGAAAGCAATTTGATACAGTAGTACTATTTTTGGTTAGATTTGATACAATAAGATAAGAAAAGAGGAGGAAATGCAGGAATAGCCAACTTTATGACTAGCTCAGAGCAAAAGTGAGATGTACATCAGATCTGGAAATCTATGGTGACAAATGGTGTATGTTATGGGTGCACAGTGGTAAAGTGCCTAGACTTAAGAGAAGAACAACTTTGTTTAGCTGAACTGACAATATTTATAAACAGGTCTTGGTGCTCAGATGGACATGATGAATGTTCATTTCTCACCAGTCTTTTGGAAAGACTAATATCTTGTCACTCTCTTCTTATCTCTGGCCTATCTTTTCAAGATGATATAAGAGACTTTGAAATTTATGTCAACTCTCTGCAGGATTGGACTGTGAAATAAACCTGCAAAACTCTGAACAACTTAAGTCATTCAGCCTGCCAGCCGGGGAAAACCGGTCAGTACATGTTGCGTTAACTAAAAGATTGTAAGGTTAAAAGGCAGGCATGAGACTTTTACTGTGCTTAGTCTGTTTGGCCTTGGGCCATAGCATTAAACCTAAGAGTGTAAAATCAATAACGCTCATAGAATACAAGTATGGGCAAAAAGTGAATGTTTTCTAACTGTATGTTTATTTAAAGAAAGTAAAAGGGATTGTATGGTTCCCCATACTGTTCCAAAAGATAAACAGTCAAGTGGGTGTTGTTGAAAGGTTGTAAGAGAACATTGCTGCTTTAAAAAGCAATGTTGAGGAAACACCATATTTTCAGCAGGCAATTACGCTAGTAAGAATTTGGAGATCTTTAACAGTTTGTCCTTGAGGAAGTTGCTTGGTCCTCCAGTGCCTCACTTCTACTCTCAGATCTTGCACAAGTCATTTTAGAGGTAGTTACGTAAAATTCGTAATTGTGTCACAACCCTTCAATAAACCTTTAACGCTACCCATTCTCGGAGGCTCATCATGCTTTTCGCATGTATCTATGTTCTCTGTACTCGGATTCCTTCTCCTTTGCTTGTCTGACAAGCCAAGTTACAGCACAAGTTGCTAACCTGTGGTACATTGCTAATGATGACATGAGAGAAAATGAAATAGTTGCCCTACCTTAAATGGATAACTACTTCAATGGAATTTAGGATTGCATATTCAGTGCTCCTACTTTAAATAGATAGCACACCCAAATATTGGCATAAAAGTCAGTACAAGTTGGTAAGCAATGCATTTAGCTGCTGTACGTAAGGCACTTGTAAATGTGTTAATATAAAAGTGCATCATTTACGGAATGCATAATTATTGGAGATACATTAATCATGTATACTGACATTTAATTACTGTGCAGTCATCATTTAACATTCCCTCAAATGATTTTGAAGTGTTTTTTTTTTTTTTTTTTTTTACTCCAAGGCATTTAAAACTTAGATGGAATGCATCTCACTCTCTTTTCAGGGAATGCTATTCCAGGACATGCTGCATTCTCACAGTGAAATAAGGTCAAAGAACTCTTTATATCTGCTAAAAATGATAGTGCTGGTCAATGCTGATCCTGCAGCCATGAGTATTTCTATATATGCTGATTCTGGCAGCAAAGTTAGACTCAGATAATCAATACTATACACACATAGCTAACTGGCAAAAGTTAGGACTGCCCCGGCACTAGTCCAGTTTCAAAATGATACCTGTAACCCTAGATACCCAGTGGCATTCAGTGGAGAGCACTGTGGTGGTCAGGGCTGATATTAAATGATGCTGTCTGGTTACCTGCTGCTAGCTTTCACCAGCAGTGTAGACAGAAGGCTAATTTTGGGTAGGTCTGAGCTCAAAGTGAGTGGGTCAAAATGTTCTCACCACCCCCACCCCACACTCTCACTCTATACCCCTCCCTGCCCTCCCAGTGCTCACCCCCCCCCCCTCCAAACACAAAATATAAATATCTAAGCTGGCAGGGATCCCACAAGCCCAACCAGCTGAAGATCTCCTCTAACAGTAGCAACATTGGTTTCTAAGCTCATAAGTTAGTGGGGGAATCCATGAGCCTCCTCTGCTGCTGACTCCAGCCCCCTCCCCAGTTTTTGAGCATGCATGGGGGGAGGAGCTGTCAACAACAGTGGTGGCAACTCAGGATATTGCCACCTGATGCTGGATTTAGAAAATGTTGTGACTGCTGTTGGAGAAGGTCTTCAGCTGGCTAGCCATAGGAAAGATTCTTCAATTTTGGATGGGCCTGAGCCCAAAGCGGCCCTACCCACATAGGCCCACTTGTGGCTACTCCACTGTCACCCTCCAAAGTTGTTTAAACTGGTTCAAATTTCATTCTAGCTGAAATTTAAGTGTTCCTCTACATCTTTAATTCTTAAACCTGATCTCAGGGACTATCCATCCAGCTGAGATTTTAGGATAACCACAACATGGAAGCCATTTTAGAAGCATCTACACATGTAAATAGTGGCATTTGTAGATTGTCTACATGTGTAAATAATAATTTCATAAAGTCACTGTCAACACATGTAGGTAGCCAGGATGCCAGGAATTGAAGGAAGCATGTTATAGGCAGGATTTGGACAAGTCAAAAATGTTTCATGGGAATACACATATATTCCAATCAGTCTTCTTGTTGGTTTTTCCACCTGCTCTGAAATGACCACCATTTTTTTAAAACTGCTCATTTTGGTTAAGACAGCTTGTGTTAATTGGGGCGATTCTTCATTTCTTCATCATGAGCCCTCTAGGGACAGAGAAATACCCAGTGTACCCGAATGTAACTCACCTTGAGCTACTACTGAAAAAGGTGTGAGCAAAATCCAAATAAATAAATAAAATAAATAAATACATTTCTAGTGCAAATGGTCCAGCAAAAATCACATATAAACTACACAGTTTACACAGAGTAGGATCATAAAAAAGATGGTTTAATACTGTCACATAAAGAAGGCAGTATAGAAAAATTAGTCTTCTCAGATTGGAAAGTGGTTGTCAACAATCCTGCTATGCATCACTAATTCCTTAAGCCTGTTATTTGTAGCAGCCTGAGACAGGTAATTAGAAATATTTCCAAGTATAATTTTGAAATATGACAACTTACTTGGCTCTTGTGCTTCATTTTTTCCCTCTTGAAGCCACATCCAATTTATTTGAAATATACAAGAATACCCCATTACAGAAAGCACATTTCATTATCCAGAAAAAGAAATTCTGCCATCTCTGATCAACACAAACTAAGCATACAAGCTGATGTCTAGCTATAATGGCTAAAGTCTTTGATTGCTCCTGAAATAATGTACCTCCTAGTTCTGAGCTAATTTACCTTGGTTTAAAAAACTGCATAAAAGGTCAGAGTATTATATAAAAAACATATTAATACAAAGAATAAAAGCAATATGGATAAAAAAGGAGCCACTGGTTTCAGTCTTCAACGGTTAGGAGAGAATTGTAAGTTCCTATGCAACAAGGTTTGTGAGTATTTAAAAGTCAGACATTAAGGGGGAAATTTATCAATGTGGGCTACATTTAAGATGTGTTATTTTATTGTTAACCTCAGTTATTAGTAACTGAGAATGATTATATAAAATAACCCATCTTAACAGTAGCCCCCATTGATAACTTTACCCCTTAGTATGAAGAGTTTAAATTTCTGGTAACCAGAGCTGATATTGTGATGTCATAATGCCTCATTCCACCAATACCTAAGAACCAACCTCAACAGGAATGAAGGAGTAACAGCAAAGAATAAAAGAAGTGAGGTCCAACAATGCAAAGAATCCCGGGGTGAGGTCTGAATGGTATTTACTTTGCTGGGAGGGTGGGATCTAGATGGTTCTTTGCTGGGAGAATTTGGTCTGGGTGATTCTTTGCTGGGAAGGTGCAGTCTGGGTGGTATTTACTTGGAGGGTGCGGTCTGGATAATATTTATTTAGCTGGGAGGATGGGATCTGGGTTGTTCTTTGATGGGAGGACATGATCTGGGTGGTTCTTTGCTGGGAGAATGCAGTCTGGGTGATTCTTTGCTGGGAAGGTGCAGTCTGGGTGGTATTTACTTTACTGGGAGGGTGCGGTCTGGGTAGAACTAAGATTGTACCTGAGGTAATGGGAGGTTAAGTGACCTGCCCAAAATCACAAGGAGCAGCAGTAGGATTTTAACTTGGATTCCCTGATTGTTTTACTTTACTGGGAGGGTGCAGTCTGGATGGTATTTACTTTGCTGGGAGGGTGCGGTCTGGGTAGAACTAAGATTGTACCCGAGGTAATGGAAGATTAAGTGACCTGCTCAAAATCACAAGGAGCAGCAGTAGGATTTGAACTTGGATTCCCTGATTGTCAGCCTACTGCTTTATCCACTAGGCTACTAGGGATAGGTTGTTGTAAGTTGTTTCCCAACGTGAGCAAGAACACACATTTTGGGGTCCTTTTATTAAGGCATGCTAACGGATTTAGCATGTGCTAATGAATAAGTGTGTGTTAAGTGCCATACAGCCCACAGGTATACAATGAGCTGCATGGCATGCTAATCATTAGCTTACACTAGAGAATGACATGGGGATGGGGATATGCGGTAATCGCAGGGACGGGGATGGGGACATGCTGTAATTTGCAGGGATGGGGACAGAGCCCACAGGGATGAGGCAGAGATGGGGACAGAGCCTGTGGGAATGGGGACAAACTTTGTCCCCATGTCATTTTCTACTTTGAAGCCTGTTAATGATTGTTGTTTATGCTTGAGTGATGCAGACGATGATATTTTAATTTTTTTGGAAAAACAAGCAAACATGCTGGCCACAACTAGCAAAATTTGCATGGGGGATCCTGTACATTCCTTCCACTAAGAAGACATTTTCTATTGCAGGAAGGACTGTGGAAGACAAGAGAGCTAGACTGAATCCTGAGATTATTGATGATTTATTCATCCACAGATTAAAATATCATAACAGTGCTGCATAGGGTGTATTTCTCACCTGCTAGGGCATACAGAACTGGTTGTATTTTGTACCCCTGGACATTTTAACAGGGTGGATTAGGATTCCTTGGGGTAGTAGAAGTCAGCTATTGTTGGGGTTGGAAAGGTACATGGTTTTGGTGATGGGGTTATTATAGTTGCTTGTTGTTATTATTGTTTTCTATTTGTGGTTTATAAACAGTTGCACAGCATATTTTTCCTTTTTATACTTTAATAAAAAGATTTAAATATAAAATCATAAGTGTTCAAGGCTTCTGCAGATGAGGACAGAGCCCACGGGGCTGGGGAAGCAATGGGGACAGAACCTGTGGAGATGGGATGGGGACAGAGACAGGGCCCACGGGGACGGGATGGAAACAGAGACAGAACCTGTGGGGATGGAGACAGAACCCACAGGGACAGGGCGGGGATGGGGACAAACTTTGTCCCATGTCATACTCTAACTTGCACTAAATCTATTAGTACGTCTTATTAGAAGAACCCATTTGTGTTTTGCTTTCGCAGATAATAATGTGCACTATTTAAAAATAGTGCATACTATGTGGAAATAGGGTGCAATATTTCAGAAAGAGGGCAGACTCTCTCCTGATAGTGGAGCCACTACACAAGTGTAAACAAAATGGCCAAACAAAAACAAATAAAATGGAAATTCCCATTATTGACATGGAAAATGATGCAAAATGAAAATTTTGTGGCAGACCATCCCTATGGCTACTCCAATAGTCATTTATGTCTCCTTAGCAGCTCTAGACTTTTACTTTGAAAAGTGCATATAATATGTCAAAGGACTAAATGTAGCAATGAAGTTAAAGAGTTTTTGCTGCCCACCTCAATTAGCGCCAACACAGCCTTCCATAATGGAATAATTTCTGAAGCAGTGGGGAAAATATCCCATACATCTTTCTGTAAAGGCAGTATTTTTGAGAAAAAAAATTAATATTTAAGAAAAACGAGTTAAAAGATGGAAAGACATTTATATAGGCCTGTGTTTGAAAGTGGTTTCACTCCATACTTGCCATGTATGATCTCAGCAGCATAGGGTAAAATGGACTGGAGTGATTGCTCTTTCTGCATGTAAATCAGAACTTAAATAGCTTTTTGTATCTCCACCTCTTTCTCTCACTTGGTTTCTCCATGACAACAGCAGTAGCGAGATTCAGCCCATGAAAGATTTCATTACTCTGAAAAGGGGTGTCCATTTTCCTTGCTCTGTCAAACCTGACTTTTGGTTTCCTCCTTGGCTGTCAAAATCTCCTCTAGAGTCTTAGAGTTACCAATTGATCAATTATCTCAGGAGAGACTCTTGACATTAGGCTCTAGTAACATGTTACAATGGATGATGGGAGTTGTGGTTCAGTTTCTGCCATGTGACATTCACTCTACAAGTACACCTCACAGGGGGTGTCAAATTCCTTGGATGGCACAAGTTTCCAGAAACTATGCCACTGGCAACTTTAACATCTCATTTAAAATCTAGAAATAATAATGTTAAAAAGCTTCTTTGATGAGAATATAAGATTGAATGAGCTACAAGAAACGAACCTTTTCCAGCCACAAACAAACCTTTTCCAGAGATGGGAAGGCGGTAGAACGAGAGGACATGAAACGAGATTGAAGGGGGGCAGACTCAAGAAAAATGTCAGGAAGTATTTTTTCACGGAGAGAGTGGAGGATACTTGGAATGCCCTCCCGCGGGAGATGGTGGCGATGAAAACGGTAACGGAATTCAAACATGCATGGTATAAACATAAAGGAATCCTGTTCAGAAGGAATGGATCCTCAGAAGCTTAGCCGAGATTGGGTGGCAGAGACGGTGGTTGGGAGGCGGGGCTGGTGGTTGGGAGGCGGGGCTAGTGCTGGTCAAGAATTCTACAGTCTGTGCCCTGAAAATGACAGATACAAATCAAGGTAAGGTATACACAAAAAGTAGCACATATGAGTTTATCTTGTTGGGCAGACTTGATGGACCATGCAGGTCTTTTTCTGCCGTCATCTACTATGTTACTATCCTGCTTATTTTCGAATGAGAAGGCCGGCCATCTTCCGACACAAATCAGAAGATGGGCGGCCATCTCCTGAACCCGGCCAAATCGATATAATCAAAAGCCAATTTTGGCTGGCTTCAACTGCATTCCGTCGCAGGGCCAGCCAAAGTTAAAGGGGGCGTTTCGGCAGGGTACAGAAGGCGGGACAGGGGCGTGGTTATGAGATGGAAAAAATCTGGTCTGACGAGCACTTCGCTGGCTTAATTTGGTCCATTTATTTTTAGGACCAAGCCTCCAAAAAGTGCCCCAACTGACCAGATGACCACCAGAAGGAATCGGGAATCACCTCCCCTTACTCTCCCAGTGGTCACCAACTCCCTCCCACCCAAAAAAATTAAAAAAACTTTTTTACCAGCCTCTATGCCAGCCTCAGATGTCATACCCAGCTCCATGACAGCAGTATGCAGATCCCAGAATCAGTTTTTAGTGGTTGCAGTGCACTTCAGGCAGGCGGACCCAGGCCCATACCCCCCTACCTGTTGTGGTGATAAATGTGAGCCCTCCAAAACCCACCAAAAATCCACATAACCCACATGTAAGTGCCCCCCTTCACCCATAAGAGCTATGGTAGTGGTGTACAGTTGTGGGGAGTAGGTTTTGGGGGGATTTGGTGGGCTCAACACCCAAGGGAAGGGAGCTATGTACCTGGGAGCTATTAATGAAGTCCACTGCAGTGCCCCCTAGGGTGCCTGGTTGGTGTCCTGGCATGTCAGGGGGACCAGTACACTACAAATGCTAGCCCCTCCCACGACCAAATACCTTGGATTTGGCCAAGTTTGAGATGGCCGGCATTGGTTTCCATTATCACTAAAAACCGATGCTGGCCATCTCGAACCTGGCCATCTCTGACATTTGGCTGGCCCCAACTGTATTATCGAAACGAAAGATGGCTGGCCATCTTGTTTCGATAATACAGTTCGGGACACCTCTTTATGGTGTCGGCCTTAGAGATGGCCGGCGCCGTTCGATTATGCCCCTCTATGTTACTATGTAAGATATTAATACTACTAGTGGAACCCAAGGCCTTTAAAATCAAGTGGGTATTAACTTCTCATCGGTCAATATTAAAAGTGATAACCAGCAGAAGAACCTGTACCTGCCTAACTGACACTTAGCCTGACAGTACCACTGAATATCAGCACTAATCGGCCATGCATTGTCCAGTTATTGCCAGAGCAGTCCATGGGTGGTTAACAGCGATATTCAAACCGGCTAAAATTAGGACATCAAAAAGGTAGTCTTAACCTAACATAGGCATTCACAATCCATCATCTACCCAACTAACATTCCAACAAATCCACACAGGAACTTAATGCTTGTGGCAAAAACTGGCCACAGCTTTTATTAACTTCTAACAAATAGAATTCAGTTTCACTTAACAAGACACCCTCAGTATTGAACATGTGAATAAACATTAATAATCCCACCAGGTTAGACGGTCATGCACTAACCAGGTTAATATCAGTTCAACCTCCAAGTATAACATGTGGTACTGCCAAGTCATACTCACTCCCAAGATCCATGGTGGTGCCGCATATAGATCCACATCCACCCAACCCCTTCACTGGTTCCAGCAAACATTTTTAAACCCCAAGCCTTATCTCTACTGAGGATGGCAAATCCACTCTGCTGTGACAACTCTATTCTTCACTATTTAAAATCTCCCAACCAAAATCAAATTCAGCTAAAATTACTCAAATAGAACCCTGTTTAGGATGGGCGGTAGGGTCAAAACCTGCCTCATCCATGCTCCCTCACGGAAATTTACCTGGCCCACCAAAATTACTCAGTACACATAATCAATTCCCACTCTATGATTGGTGTATTATCTTCTAATGCACCAATCGCTGTCTGTCTGCACCCTATCATTCCTCCCCACTCTTCCTAATCTCACTCCTTTTAATTCACACAATCTTGCTAACCCTCCCCCCCACCTAATCATCTATCCCCCAAGAAAGATGTAAAATAACAATGTAGCCTCAGCTGAGGAGTCATATTATGACATCCTGGTGTAATACTAGGGAGTTTACCTTAGCTGCCAAGATAACCAGACATTGCTCTGAATATTGTTTGGTGCCCAGTTAACTTCAGGGTAGCAGCATCTAGAGTTTCTGGTGCCCTGCAATCCCCCCATCTCAATCTCCCCTACCTCCCTCAAACACAGTGACAGATCCTCCACCTTCCACCCCTATAGGCTCCCTCTGGGCCTAATTTTTTCATCCATTGCGATCTAGAGGGTCCTATGGACAGTCTTGTGATGCCCACTCACTCCTGCCCATCATGGTTCCAGACTTAAAATGGCTTCTGTGACCTCTAGCAGCAGTCTCATGATTACAGTGAGTACTGCAAGACTGCCACTAGGAGTTGCAGTGGTCATTTTAAGGCCAGAGCCACAGCGCCAATTCTCCCTAGTTCCTGTCCCTACAACATGCAGTGAATACGCAAATGTGTACATGCTAACTGACGTAACACCATTCTAACAGTTGGTATGCTTGTGGGGTAGTAGTCAACACATGCTAATTTGTCCATAACATATGTAGACAGCCTAAAACCTAAATTAGTCTGTACTACTTAAACCCAATGTAACCCAGATCTTGCCACAACTAGATCGGGTCCACAAACCCCTCGACCTGGGTCACAGAGAAAACATGTTTTTTTTTCTCTCTCTGATCATGGTGCCATAGGGGATCACAAACACACCACACTCAAGTCGCCTGCAGTCGAACTTGGGAGTCGGTCAATGGTCCGGAATAGAGATCCGGGGTGTTGGGAACTTGAGAGAGCCTCAACAGTGGTCCTTTTCTCAGTTTAAGAGCAAACATTCTCGCTCTTATGCCAAAAAACACTCTGCACTCCAAGAGTTTACTCGGTGCAAAATAAGTTTACTGGAACTTCAGCAACTGGCAGTTAAACTCTTTATGTACATCATACATTCAAGACCATCTGTGGAAATCTCAGCCACTTCTCTTCACTCTAAGTCAATGCCGTACGTATTTACACAGACTCCTGTCCTTCACCCATCCTGTTGTGTCAGGAATACATCCAAGGCTGTGTCTGTTGCTCCTGATACAAATCCAAACTCCTTAAGGCTCAGACACTTTAGGCTGTCTTTACTTCCAGCGAAGCACCTCACAGGGCTGCACCTCGGCCTTGAACAGGCTTCCCCTGCTCTGGTTCCTGCTTCCAGGCTGGATTCCACCTGAAGCTCTGTCTCCTCAGTTGCCACTTAGAAAGGCAGTGACTATTCCTTTACTCAGCCTGTATTTTTATCACTCCACGATCTCCCAATACTCCCAACTGGGTCCTGGCAGGGGTACGGGCAACCAAAGATCTCATGTACCACACTCCAATCCTGTTTATTATTTTCCAACTCAACCTCTGTTGTCACTCACCACAGGGGACCAATTTTTCTCTGCAACTTCTCTGCCAACCCTCCCCTGGGCAGGCCTCCCAAACTCACTCTCCATTCCACTGGCAGAGACATTCCTCCCCCCAGAGCCTCTGGAAAGGTCTATCACTGAGGTCTTAGTAATACCCATATCATGGGTATTAGATTGCAGTTACACTTGTTTCTTCACTGACCTGATGAACACAGGAGAACTCTTGAAAGCTTGTCAAAAATATGTTATGTTAGTTCAAAAAAAAAAAGGTATCACCAAAAAAAAGAAAAGTGTATTCAGTCAGGGCTTGAAACACAAATTGATAAGCTCAGGAAAGGTAGGATTCAACTTGCTGGGAAACCTGAATTTCTAACAGCATACATAGAAGATTGCAAGTTTTAAAATAAAACAGAAGATTGCAAATATCACTTGCAACAGGCATAGGAAATGTTTAGCAGGGTACCCCAGAACCATTTATATAGTCAGCAAAAATGCAGTGGGCAGGCAGAAAGTACAAAATGAAAAAAAAAAAAGAAATCTGATGCATTTGACTTTCTAATAAAGTCAGTCTTGGAGGAGACCAGGAATGGTAATGAGAAAAGGGCGCACTTGTGATGCAGTCATTCTTCCTGTCAGCAGCTTTATGGCTTTTCAGCAGGCCACAAAAGGCCAATCCACTAGAATATGAATCAGATATAGTCAAGGCCCTATGGAATAAGAGAGAGAAAGCAAACCTCCCTGTTTGGGCCCTAATAGCTTTTTCCACCTCAATAACCTCTCACTGTAAACAAAAAGCCAAGATTTTTTTCAGTCTCTCTCTCTCTCTTTTTGGAGGGGTTATTATTCTGAAGGCTTTGAATAACTGTCAAAGATTTAATAACCAAGCTCAAATCCGTGAAGCAGCCCTTAGAAATCACTTTTGTTCCCATCAGCTGGGCTGTGGGATTTAAAACATGCAGCATTGTTCTTGGCGAGACAGGGAAGAGAGATGACTGACAGGGAGAAAGGGTGGTGTGAAAGCCTGAGGAATTAAAAAGGATGGGTCTTTTGCCCTGCTTTACAGGACTGAATCTCCCAGGGAGGAGAGAAATGGAGTGGGGGGGGGGGGGGGGCAGAAGGGTTTGACCAATGTCCCAAAGAAGCAAAATTGCCATTGGTAGCCACTGGTCCCTCCATTTATTCCACAATTCAAACTTTGCAGAGAATATGCCACTAATACAGCCTTTCAAATGAGATAAGGTCAGCTAGGCTTAACTGCTCCCCTGCTGACGTGTGCTATAAGCCCTTCACAGAATAAAATAAACTTGTGTTTAATAAAATGGTATTAGCTCTAAAATCTTTGGAACGGTTCCCTGTCTGTGCTGTGAGTTGGATTCTGACACAGTCCTCTCCCCTTTAGTGGGAGTCTCTTAGGGTTACTGGAAGTTACCCCAGAGAATAGGGACCTAATAGCCAACAGGGTGGGAAGGAAGAGGAGAAGATCAGTAATGAATGAGATAGAATAGACTGATGATTTTGAACAGAAGCAAATGATTGTATTAAGAGCATGGGCTGGAACAACAAAGGGACCTAGGAAAGTGCTCAAGGGAAACCAGCAAAGATGGCATATGCTAATTTACAATTGATTAGGCCAGAGGTGTCCAACCTCAGTCTTTGAGGGCCACAACTCAGTTGGGTTTTCAGGATTTCCCCAATGAACATGCATGAGCTCTATTTGCATGCACCAGCGGCGTAGCCAGTATGGGGCCACGGGGGCCTGGGCCCCCATAGAGTTGCCCCTGGACCCCCTGCTGATGATCCTCTCAACCCCCCTCCCGCCGCCAACCCACCGTCGTCTACCTTTGCTGGCAGGGGACCCCAACCCCCGCTAGCCGAGCCGAGGTCCTCTTCTTCCCAATCCTGCACAAGGCTTTGTTCTAGTCTGACAATGTGCAGGACGTCAGACTCGAATGAAGCCTTGCGTGGGATTGGGAAAAAGAGGACCTTGGCTCGGCTGGCGGGGGTTGGGGTCCCCTGCCAGCAAAGGTAGGCGATGGCGGGTTGGCGGCGGGAGGGGGGTCGAGTGGGTCGTCAGCAGGGGGGGTCAAAGTTGATTGCGGGGGGGGGGGGGTCGACAATGATAGGGGTGGTTCAGCAATTGGGGGGGGGCTCAGGCTCTGGACCCCCCTCCCGCCGAAGTCTGGCTACACCCCTGGCATGCACTACCTCAATGTATGCAAACAGATCTCACGCATATTTATTGTAGAAACCATGAAAACCTGACTTGAACAGTCAGGTTTGCAACTGGCGGTACAGGCCACCATTTATTTCATATCAATAGCTATAATGTAACATATTTAAAACTTTCACAGAAATTACTTTTTGTTTACAGGTAACGCAGAATATGGCAGCCACATGGGCCAAAAAGAATGAGGTCATGTTAAGAAATTGTGAATTGCCTGCCAATTCATAAGCAGATCATCTTTAAACTCCTTATTTGGCTTTCTGAACTTTGCATGGGATTAAACTAAATACCTCATAGAATATTTGAGTATATTAATAAACATATCTATGAAGAACAATTTATCATTACTTTATTGCGTCAAATTATCTATCAAAATTTGAAAAAAAAAAACTTTCCCTGTACACCAGTGTACTCTCCAATGGAGATATTTAAGAAATATTTGGTGGACAATTTGAATTTCTCTCCTGATAATATACCTCCTGTGAATAAAATGTATTATTTACCTACAAAAAAGAACAGTGACATTCAACCACAAGGAGATTTGAACGTTACTGATTTACTAGAATCTTCTATTACATCTACAACAGAGAGAAAAACTTTATTGGTATCTTTTATATTTCAACAAGATCTGGATTCAGTAAGAAAGATGGCCTTAAGAAACTTACAAACCCCTTTTTATGGAGAGAAAATCTGGGTATTCCCAGACGTAACAAAACAAACTCAGGCCAGAAGAAAGGATTTTCTTGCATTGCGAACTGAAGTTTTGGCATTGGGTGCTGTTTTTAATTTAAATTACCCATGCAAATGTAATATAAAATATCAGGGTGTAAAATATGTTTTTCTTTTTCCAGAACATTTAAAACAATTTATTGATCAAAAAAAGATATTGTAATGCCGGTCTGTGTCATACAGTCTGAACACTTCCGAGTGGGTAATTTATAGAATAGGCAAGTATGGAGCAATTAGCTAAGTCTTTCTTTAAAAATTTATGTAAAACTCTTATCTTCCAAGTTAATAACGGCTCATGCCCCCCTAAGCTGGTGGTCTAATTTAAGTCATTTTATTTTACTTTAAATGTTACCTTAAGAATTTCTGACTATTTTTTTTTCCTATTCAAGTAGTAATTGCTTGTAAATTTTTGAAAATGGATAAATAAAAATTAAAAAAAAAAAAAAATTTGAAAAAAAAAACCATTTCTTAAAAAAATGTAACTATATACACTGCAGCAACACCTGGAAAACACAATGTGGAATTTACTTATTTGTTATGAAAATCCTCCTAACCAGGCTGTGGAAATGTCTCAGTATTCAACTAATTCTCAATATTCAAACTGTTTACTGCAACTTAAATCCAAATCACCAGCACAAGTGGGAGATTGATGTAATCTGTGGGATCGTGATGAATTTTTCTACACTTTGCATCAAAAGAATCCAACGGAATGGAGGAACCCATGTGGCATATAACATCTACATCTTTAAGACTCCATGCTCATTTACTCCAAAATGTAGCAATGACCTAACATAGGGCCATGTTTCGCTACTCAGCATATCAGGGGTCATAACTGACATCAAAATTCAAAACCTATTAGTGTTGGAGGACTTCAACAATGATAGCGTGAAAGTGCAGTCTTGGAATTATCCAGCACGCTTGTGCATGCTAATAGGTTACTTGCTGTACCTTGTTGCATGCTCCCCCCCTTCAAACCATTGTAATATCACCAAGTTTCTACCAGTTTAAAAGCATGTACAGCATCTAGTCTCTCAGCTTGGTGCTGAGATCTCCCAGTTTCTCTTGTATACAGAGTGAGCTGGTAGAGAACAGACTTCCAGTTTTGCAAGGTAGAGGCTCTTGTCCAGCACATCTAATTGTAAGTCATTTTTTTGTGTTTGAATTTGCATTAAAGAAGATTTTGGTTCAAGAGCCCAGAGTCTCTCACAATGATGTGATATAGTCTGGTTTAAGCTGAAGTCTATCACAGCCAGTGAACACTCATGTTCCTCCCCTTTCTGCTTGGAGACACTATGACTTGTGTTTACTGATTCAGGTGCCTGTTAGAACTTTATCTGACTATGTTGGTATTAGTTACCTTATAGAACATGAAATTCCAGAAGTGTCAGTGGTATTGTCAGGACAAGGTAATAATATGGACCAATTGGGAGCCCCTGTTGAAGGGGTAATGCAGGTGGTACAATCTCCAGGTATATCTCTGGGGGGGGGGGGGGGGGGGCTTCAATTCTTCTCTGGGATTGTTCAAAGTTGGAAACAGAGAAGTTAATATCTAGGATGGATGCTACGTTATCTGGTTGACTATTCTGACTTTGTAGATTTTTGGAACCTGTAGAAATTGTTTTTTTAAAGGGCAGTAACTTAATGTGTATCCCACCACAATTAGCAAAAAGCAATATGCCCTTCCCCAACCCAAAACCCCACCTACATGTACACATCCCAACCATCCACGCCATCTCTGGCCCTTTGGCTACACAATCACTTCCAGGATTTACCTGGAGGTGTGGTGTTGTAAGCCAAGATGGGAGCAGTCTTTCTCTGCTCCCACTGGTCCAGCTCTGAGTCTCAACATGGCTGTCATGACCTCTAGCAGTAGTCTCATGGTACTACCACTAGAGGTCAGCATTCTATATACATCTGTACCAGCACTGTATCCTTATAATGACAAATGTTATCAATATAATGGCATTAATTTTAGCACTGCATTTTAGGAATAAATTTAAACATAGTTCACTTATTGCTTGAGTGATAGTTTGTCAATGCCTATTCTTTGTCTATGTGATGTAAATGTTTAAAAAAATTATTTAAATAAAAAAAAATAGTTAACAAACCACTCCAGTTAGCAATGGCCATGTCTCCCTGGCATGTGGCAGAGCTTTTTAAAAGTGTTACTTTTCTAAAAAGGTTCCTGTAGTGGCAGACAGGGACAGCAAATATTTAGGTAGATGCCTGCTGGTGCTGGGCTTTTTTAAAATGTATTTTCTGTTTAAAGAGGTTGCATCTTTCCTGAGCCTCTGAAAACGGTTATCAATAGATTTGTAAATCTCTATAAATAAATTACCACTAGTCCTTTATGCATCGTATCTCGACAGGGAGATTTTATTTGTCATCCCCACTGACTCCAAATGCACAACTGAAGGAAAAATGCGGGGAAACTGCCATGCCCTGTCACTACACACATATGATGCCATAAGTGCACTATTTATTTTGTCAAGATCTACATGTTCGTGTGCCAGCTATATATAGTGAACCTGTGCCATCAAATGCAAAACAACAATAAACATGACTTGTGTGTTATAGTCTATAAAATACAAGTGATGAACAATCAGATCCAAGCAACATCCCTCCATCGGTCATCTGTCTGTAGAGAATTCATGGATAATTGTTGTTTTCTTGATAAATGAATGAGTATGAAGGATTGGAGCGGAAGCTGCAGAAATATATATCAGTAGGAGAATAATGTTAAGAATAATAGTCTCATTCAGCTGTCTGCCTTCTCAGCAGGCACTGTTGATTGAGGGTCTAGGGTTAATTTAATCCAGGGACAGTAACATTGTTGGGCAGAGTGCCAAAACAAAATAACCAGAACAGCTGTGTGTAAGAAGCTCCTATGCCAGACCAACAGGTTGTGTGTGGGGGTGGGGGGGGGGGGGGGAGCACAGCTCCAAGTATTGCCTCTATCTTCCTCGGCTCTCTCCCTATTGCAGCCTATCTCTTTTTCACGATTTTACTCCTTAGCTGCCTTTGCTCTCTCTCTCTCTCACACACACACATACACATTATAATAATGGCATTTTTTCATAAAGAGCACTGAAAAAGTGCCAAAATACCTTCAAAATCTGAAAGCAGAAGATAAGGATGCTATTATTATTTTTTTATTTGTGAGCTTGTACTCTGAGAACGCATTCATTTTCATGCATGATAGTCTTGATGACTAGGTCACACCTTTCTCAGAAATTCAGTTACATTCAAGTACAGTGGGTATTTCTCTGTCCCAAGAGGATTTGCAATCTAAGGGGTCCTTTGACCAAAAGGTGGTAAACGAGGCCCTGTAGTGGAGTCAGCGCGCGCACACATACACACAGTTCGTGTTTTCAGAACCTGTAGTGTCTCATATGTGTCAGTGTCACTCTTTTTCTTGCCCTTTCCATCTTCCGTCTATGCATGTGACTGAAGGGAGCTCTTCAAAGAAGTACTGAAACAGGCTGGCATACGGACTCTAGAAAGGCACCTTCTACTTGGGCTGGCTCCAATGTACATTTGCCCACTCTGTTGTACCCCAGTTGCTGGAACTAGGTTGTTTCTATGGAGAGCAGCATGTACTACTAACAGAAGGCTAGGCCAAGGCTATGATTGCTCTCAATAAGGCAGTGCAGAACAGAGGTACCACAATCCCCAGAGTTCTTGCCATATTGTGGTACCTCTGTTCTGCACTACCATAAAGAGAGCAATCATAGCCCTGGCCTAGCCTTCTGTTAGTAGTACATGCTGCTCTCCATAGAAACAACCATTCCAGCAACTGGGATACAACAGAGTGGGCAAATGTACATTGGAGCCAGCCCAGGTAGAAGGTGCCTTAATAGCACAGAGCAGAGCAGTTAAATAAGTCTACTGTCATGCATGACAAAAGAGATTAATGTCTACTATTTATTTATTTATTTTTAAAATGTAATTGCCCACCCATCATCTGTTTTGAGCAATTAATAAACTGCATATATAAATAACATTAAGCAACAACAACAACAACAACAACAACAACAAAAACAACTACAATAGAAATAAATAAAAGCAGATAAACATTAAATCTATTCAAAATGTACTACTTACAGCAGCACTATACTTACTAAATTGAGATGTGAAAAGAAACAGAATTTGAATTCCCTAAAATTCAGCCTGGATCAAATTCAGTTTTTGAGTCCTCACCCAGTCCTGCTACAGAAATCATTCAGATTTGTACCAGTGGAGTTTTGGGGGAAAACTTCTTTTAGAAATGGTTGTTTTGTTTTTTTTTTAACAGCCAATTTTAGATTTGAAGAAGTACAAAGCAGAGCCACCATTTTGTCAAAATCTACTTGGAATTTATTTTTAAAAAAAATCTAGAAACCAGTTCAAGGATCAACTTCAATGTTTGCAGAACAGAAGATAAGTCATGTTGAATCAGCTCAAGGTCCATTGAACCCAGCATAATGTTTCCTTCAGTGGTCAGTCTGATCCCCAAAAAGCAGGTTCTTTGAATTTTTTTATGAAACCCCTTTTGAAGTTGCCCATAGACTTTGTCTTGGAAACACATTTCTGCTATACCTGGTAGAAACTAAACCTCTAGATTTTCCATTCAAAATACCAGATATGCACAATTACAGTTAGAATCCACTGCATTTCCCCATCCTCTCTTATTCACACCATCTCCTGGGGAGCATTAAATTCTAATGAGTCTGAATAGATAGTGCTTGGTTGAGTTAAAACAAGGAGGTTCTTAAGAAGGACTAGAACTGAGTGCCTCTTCAAAATTAATTTGTTAAATAATAGGACAAACCTGGACACATTCTGAGATTGTATCAACTCTTTTTTTTAACTTTCTTAAAATTTAAGCACCACCCTTCCCCTTCACCTCCCACACACATCCTCAAACAGACTGCCTAAGGAATGCACTTGGCTTTTGGCTCTTGAAGGCTGAATAGGAAAAGTGTTGGCTATTTCTCTCATATTATTTGAAGCAATAGCAGTCGTAAACCAAATTGATACTGGTGGCAGCGGGCAGCAGTGCTGAATGTGCTTATAAATTTAATTGTCACAGTTGGCATTTAAATTAAAATGTTATCAGCAGTTACTGAAAATTATCCCCTATGTTTTCAAGCTTTTCTTAATCAACAAAAAATTGCTGCGTTCTATTCATTTTTTGAAATACTATTCCACACGGACATAGCAAAATGCAGTTGAGTGTGAAGAAGATAGATCAATACCGCTAATCCACCTCTTTCTTGATATTTCATCGATACATTTGGCTATACTATTTTGTTAGATTAGCTACAGAACATAGGTTTTGGCTCAAACATTCTACAATGCTTTCAGCCTTTTTGATGGGGCACAGTCATGGTTTAAACACATACTTTATAAAACGTTCTATTTCAGACTTTAGTTTAAGCAATGCAAGTTGTTCAATTACTTCAGGTATTTAATTTGTTTCCCTTTGAACACAGAAGGGTTGATAATGAAAATGGTTTAACAGAGCAAGAGAGGCTCCTCTCTAGTTAAGTCTCACTGAGCAGCCCTAAAACAGATATTCAGCAGCACTGACCATCAAGACACTTTTCCAACTAGTGCCAGAGTGGTCTAGTGACAGTCTGTTAGGACATCAAAGTTATTCGGGCACTGTGGATATTAAGCGGAGTTACCCAGATGACTTTTTATAAGCTGTCTTTTCAACTTCAGATTGGTGTACTTATTTGCTCCGCTTTCTTCACTCTCCACGGATTCGTGACTTACATCCTTTCCTTGATTGCTCTCTTATTCATACTTTGCTTCTTTCAGTTGCCATTTCCCATCTCTATTAGTGCAAATCTCTATATGCTGGTCCTTCCCTCTGGTCCACTAAGCGTCTCCATTTAATACAATCAACAGTTGTTAAACTTCTGCACTTTTATTGCCGCTTCAATCATTTTACCCCCTTCTTTGCCTAGAGCACTGGCTTCCGGTTTCAGCCCATATAAAATTCAAGATTCTTTGCCTGATCTTTAAACACAATCTCCCTCTGCCAAGCTTACCTTCACTCCCTTACACCACAACATATTCCCTCCATTCCTCTTCTGCTAATCTTTTGGTTATACACTCTCTCCCTTTCATTTGACCATCTCATGGGGAACTTCTTTTAGCTTTTTAGGACTTTCCCTCTAGAATGCTCTTTCCTCTCACATTCAGTTGGAGTCATCATACCCAAAAATCAAATTGCTTCTTAAAACTCACCTTTTCTCCAAAGACTTTGGTTGACCTGTACTGTGTCCTTCCCTCCCTTTTGTATCCTGTCCTGAAGAATGTTGTTTTTAGTACTGTAAACCACAATGTAACCACTGTGGATCCCCTGCAGTATATCAAGCCCCTGGAAATAAATAAATAAATATTTCAGAACGTGGAAGCAAGTCCAAACTTGCCCAGATAATTATCTGTGTATGGTCACTGAATGTTAATTGACATCTCGATAACTTCCAGCATCCAAGCATGACTCA
Organism: Microcaecilia unicolor; assembly: GCF_901765095.1. Classification (NCBI taxonomy): domain Eukaryota; kingdom Metazoa; phylum Chordata; class Amphibia; order Gymnophiona; family Siphonopidae; genus Microcaecilia; species Microcaecilia unicolor. Next base: position 158,112,100 of record NC_044034.1, on the reverse strand, counting down.
AATATTCAGTGGTGGTGTCTGAGGCCAAGATGCACTAAAGTCGTTGTTAGAGCCGTTCCGTACCGAATTCCATAGCGAATCGGTAGGGAACAGCTATGCATCAAGGAAAGGGAATGCAAATGAGCTACTCGTTGTAGCTCACTTGCATTCTCTATTCCTTCTTAAAACAGTTGGAGAATCGGCCGGTCAAGCATGTGCAGAGCAGCAAAGTGTTATGCTGGCTGCTCTGCGCATGCCAAATACACCTCCCTGTGCCTCCCGAAGACGCCGCGCCGCTCACCCCCCCCCCCGCCGCAATAATAAAACCAAAAGTGCAGTTGAGGCCGGCCATTGAAAAAAGCCGTCCGTTTTCGCCGTCATTCACCTCCTCAATAATAAAAAACGTCTTTTTTTGCCCGTGCTTCACTCAGCTGAGAGACCTGAAAGTCTCTGAGCCAATCACAGTGCTGTGATTGGCTCAGAGACTTCCAGGTCTCTCAGCTGAGTGAAGCACGGCCAAAAAAGACATTTTTTATTATTGAGGAGGTGAATGACGGCGAAAACGGATGGCTTTTTTCGATGGCTGGCCTCAACAGCACTTTTGTTTTTATTATTACGGAGGTGAATGGCGGCGAAAACGGACTGCTTTTTTTCGATGGCCGGCCTCAACTGCACTTTTGGTTTTATTATTGCAGAGGTGAATGGCGGCGAAAACGGACGGCTTTTTTGTTTTTATTATTGCGGCGGGGGGGGGGGGGGGGAATGACTTTTATAGCGTTTTTTAAATCAGTTTTCAATCCCACGCAGCCCCAGCAAGAGGTACAGACCTCTCGTTAGAGTTTCCAGCGTTAAGGCAATCGGAAAAGCTTAGTGCATCTCATTACAATAGGGTTTCTACATAATTTGCTCATCAGCATTCCTTTTTCGTCGTAAAATGGCTTTTAGTGCATGCTAGGGTTTACTACTTGCTCGTTAATGGCTCGTTATTGACTCATTAGGTTTAGTGCATCTGGCCCTGAATCAGGTCTGGCATTGAACATCTATGTCAAATTCAGCCAACAGCAATCACCACATTCAAAACTGCTGACCTCCACTAGCTGAATATCAGGCCATTAGTACCTGCATAGCTTTTAATGTATTTAATCAGAATTTATGCCATCAGATAAAACAAATAGATTGTTTGAAGCAACCCCTATAACTCAGTTAAAGTAGTAGTGTCACTGTTTGAGGGAAGTGAGCCCTTGGGCCGTAGTGAGGTTGGTTCTACCTGTGTAACGCAAGTGGAGCACAAGTCCTTGCTGACGGCTGCTGACACAGACGTTGACAAAGTCCAGGACACAGCAGCAACTCCAAGCTTGGGGTGATGAAGGCCAGGGCCGGCCACAGACAAGGACTGGAACAGACCCCCAGGTCTAGGCAGACAGCAGGCAAGGTCAGGAACAGGCCAGAGGTCTAGGCAGGCAGCAAGCATGCAAGATCAGGAACAGGCCAGAGGCCTAGGCAGGCAGTGAGCACTGGAACAAGGGAGAGCAAGAACAAACAGGCAGGAACATTGGAACAGAAACACACACTAAAGTCTGCAGGACTCCAGGAAACCTGTTGCCGAGGCACTGGTTGAGTGTAGGGAACTTCCTTAAATACCTAGGCAGAATGTGATGTCATCAGTCAGCACCATCTTGCACGGCTATAAAAAGGAAGTGCAGAGTTCCAGGAAATAGAAAAGATTCTTTAGGTATGGAAGGCTGCTGGACCCTAGAGGACTTGCAGAAATAGGTGAGGGCATGACTTATAGATAGACTCAACTTTGTTAGGGAAAGAACAGGTTGTTCTGTGTTCCTACAGTTAAGAATGTTCATCTAATGCTTTTCTGAAGCTAGAGCTTTTTCCCTTAATTGTTCCAACACCATGGAGCATCATATTTGAAATTTGTTAAATTGAATTATTTATCTTTCAGGAAAAAGTAACATCTTGCTATTTCAGGTTGCTATTTCAGGTTGACTAACTGAAACCTTAAACAATGAGTTGTTGTTGGATAGGAGGCAATGAAGGGCAAATGTGGGGAAGTTTTGAGGTACAGTGGTTTGGGGGCTAGAAGATGAGATTATGAAACACAAGTTCCATGTTATTAAGTTTGTGTCTCCGTTCATGTTATTTCGGGGTAGATTCAGGATACAGCGCCAAAAGTTAGATGCTAAGCAAGCATTCAATAACAGCAAAATTGGGTGCTGAAGCCATTATGAAAAACTAGTGTAAGTCGGTATCTGAGATCTTAATTTGAGGCGCAAGAATTTATGCCATGTCAAAGGCTGGTGTAAATGCTCATGCCTAAATTCAGTTACTCAGGTAGCTGACAGTATTCTATAAACTCTGCATGTAAATGCCTGACATGCCCATGATACACTGATGCCCTTCCCATGGTAATGGCCTCTTTGCAGTTAACCACTTCAGAACTTAGGTGTGAAGTTTAGAGAATAGTGTCTACTTACAGTTATGCATATAACTGCAAACTGGTGCCAATTAATTCCATTAAGGGGTGTAGTTATTAAGCAGTGTTAGGGCTTTAAGTTATGTTATTTCACCCTTAATGCAACTTAAAGAGCCCTAACGCTACATTGGCAATATTTAAGTTGCCATGGGTTCTACAGTAATGAGATGCAAAATATTTTCCTGAAGGTGCTGGACTGGGCCTCGCTCCTGTCCAAAGTCCACCCCTGGACCATCAATCCATTGAAAGATAGCCTATGCCAATGTGGGGTAGGGGGCAGGAGACTTTAGCTCGATGGGCTCTACCTGGAGATAGGGCTGTTGTGCCGGCCTGGGAGCATCAGGTTACAACTTTGCAGCCCAATGCTCACGGGCCACAGGAATAACACTGCTTGCGAGGTAGCTCACAAGCAATGTTATTCTTTTAAAATGGGATTCAGCAACTGAATCTCGATAACTTCCCCACTTAAGGATCATTATTGGTTGTTAAAGCCAATTAGCTCCCGCTTAAACAATTAACTTGCAAAATTGTGTGCTGAAGTTTATAGAATTAGGGGGGTTTATGGTTTTTAATGATCATGCGCATCACTTTGGCCTGGCCTATTATTGGTTCCTGAGAATGCAATGTATAAATGACTATTAAATCAAAGATAACCTACACTATGGTACATGAATGGAATGGAGGAAAATTCTCAGGCAAGGCTTTCCTTCAACACTTTGTTTTTTTTTTTTGTTTGTTTTTTTACTAAAGATTATCTTGAGTTATCTGCAGTAGGGCCCATAGGAATAAAATGGGACCTGTTGCAGATAACTCGAGCTAACCTTTAGTAAAAGACCCCCTTGATTGGCAAGGAATGCCATCTTTGGACAGTGGATGTTCTAAAGTCGAATAAAAGGTGACATGAAAAATAAATGGAGCAAAGGTTCATAGGTATGGTTTTTTTAAAAAGTGCATGGGCTTTGCCACTTTGTAAAGTCAGCAAATGCAGGTTAGAATCATGTCCTCTCAGTGAGAAAATTTGCCCAAACACACATGTTCCCGTCATTTTCCACTGGGGTTTATCCATTACCTGAAAGGTTTAGAAGCTGTGTCTCTGCACTTATTTTACAGCAGGAGATCAGTCTTAGTGCTTTACTGCTATTGATTTTTTATAGGGAATTTGTAACTGAAAAGGCCTACATGGGGAAGGAATATAATAGGGGTCTCAATGGTCTAATTTTCAAAGCTTCAAGGGCAATCTTCTCCTGAAAACAAAACAGGCTATTTATTAAAAGAAAAAGAAATGAGGCAAAGTATGGAAGGGAATGAACAGCACACATGTTGTTCGTGTGTTGAGTGTTTCATGGCTATAACAAATCCCACTTCCCTTCCTCATTAGGCTCATGCAAATTAAGTTAACCAACAATTTCAAAACATAGCCAGATTTTGTGAAATATCAAAGAAAACATGTATCTGTAAGTAAGAACCAGTGGCATATTTATTCAAGGTGCATGTGTTGCATACACACCCCCTGTCAGACCCAACCATCCCCAACCTGTGCCTTAAAATCATCTCTGCTGCAGTCTTCCCCATGGCAGTGGCACTCACAGGCTGCCTGCAGCCTGCACTGGGACTTTCGCTCTGAACTGTCCCATCTCTTCTGACACAACTTCCTGTTTTGTGAAGGGCAGGACGGTTCAGAGAGAAAGTCCCAGAGCAGGCCACAGGCAGCCTATGAGTGCCACCACCATTGCCTGGGTGAAGACTGGAGCAGAGGTGATTTTAAGGTACCAGGAGGGGGAGGATGGGAGACGCACCCCTGTTAAAAATTCTTGGCTACGCCATTGTCAAGAACAAGTGTAAATGTCAGTGCATATGGAGGGTGCCAGTAGTTCCGCCTTGAGCACGTGCCATTTCCGGCACTATGGAAAATTTTCCCATAATTATTAGCGTGGTGCTAACCCAGCAGTAATTGCTACCTGGTTACCATAGGAGCCCTCACTGCCACCTCAATGGATTGGTGGTAAGTGCTCTGCCCCACATGGCCATGCGGTAAATGCAATTTTACCACATGGCCATGTCAATTTTCGGCCTTTTTTACCCACTGTGGTAAAAATGGCCCTGCTGCATGGAAAAAATGGTTGCTACCACTACCTTAGTGCCCTTTTTACCACAGCTTGGTAAAAGGGCCCCTCTGTGTGGTAAAAGTCTGGGACTAACTACTTAGAGGCCGTTTACTAAAACTTAGCATGCTCTAATGGAATTAGTGCATACTAAATACTAAGAAGCTCATAGGTATAAAACGGGCTTATTAGCATTTAGCACATGTTAATTCTGTTAGCACATGCTACAATTTCGTGAAACAGCCCCCTTAGTGCAGGAGGACAGCAGGGACTGGGCAGGGTATGAGTGGAGATTGGGTGGGGACTGCATATTGCAGTCAGTACATGGTAGGTAGCACACGCTGTCAAATGAGCACTTAACATGGCTCTACTAATGCCACTTCAAAGGGTGCATGTGTGCTCATAGTTTAGGGAACATGTACCGTATGGTGGCATGCTGGACACCCCCCCGACAGTTAGGGGCCCTTTTACAAAGGTGTGGTAGACTCTACGCACATGCAGTGTGTGCCAAAGTGAGCCTACCACCAGGGGTAGCGCCCTCCCCCCCGGCAGTAATGTTAGATTTGGCGCATGCCCATACCACTGGGACAAATTATTTTTTAATTTCCTCCCGCATGTTTCGTTTCCGGAATTAATTGGCAGTTGGCGTGCGCCGACTAGTCCTGCATGTGTAGCATGTGAGCCCTTACCGCTAGATCAGTGGGTGGTATTAAGGGCTCAGGCCATAAATAGGCTCATGCTGCTTTCCATTTTACCACAGGCCCTTTTCCCAGGCCATTGAAAAAAAGCCCTTTTTCCTAGACACAGTCAAAACTGGCCCAGTGCACACCAAAAACACGCATCCACACTACCACAAGCCACACTTTTCTGTGGATTAGTAAAAGGACCCCTTAATGTAGGGTAGAGATTTTCAACCCAGTCCTCGGGACACACTCAGTGAGATGGGGTTTTTGAATTCAGTGGGGATATCCTGAAAACACCAACTGGCTGGGTGTGCCCCAAGAACTGGGTTGAAAACCCCTGCTGTAGGGCCTTTGCACTTAAGGTGCTTTGCTTTTGGGTAACACAGATTAAGAACAAGAACCTAGTGTTCTTTAGAAAACATGTTCCATAGTGAAATGTAAATCTGTTTTATCTTGCATTTAATCAATGTGATTAACCACATTTTTTTTGCATTATTTGCTCTTTGCTTTTTGATTGTTGTATGATTTATATTTTGTTTTGTAATTGGCATGTTGATTGTTTTTATCTTAGTGTTTCAACAATTATGCATGTGTTTTAGTAACCAGCTTAGATTTTTAGATAACGTGGGCTATACGTTTTAAAAAAGCAATAAGTAAATATTGCATATACTGGACTTCATTTAAGAAACAAGCGTATAGCTGTGTCTGCTACACAGCAGATGCAAATGTACACGAGCACTATGTAGTTGATATTCAAGGGAATTGAACAGCCAAGAGAGGATCCTGGGCCTTTTAAATTGCTTGCCTGGGGCCAGTGGCGCATCTAAGTGTGGGCCTGGGTGGGCACAGGCCCACCCAGTCAGCAGCCCATGAAGCCCCCAAAACTCATCAGTGGTGGTGCCTTGCTACTTTCTCTCCCTCTTCTCCACTCATTGCCTGGCATCTGCCCGCCTCTCTCTGAAATCTCCCCTCCCGGTCTACCTCAGAGCTGGCATCCTATAGGCATCCTGCGCCAGCCCTGCAGGCTTCTCTCTATCATGTTCTGCCCTCGATGATATCACTTCTTGTTTATTTGGCGGGAATGTAGTAGAGAGATGCCTGCAGAGCCAGCGCAGGTTGCCTATAGGAATTGTGACAGGCAACGGCTCTGAGTTAGGATCGGGGGATGGGGTTCAGAGAGAAACGGGCAGATGTCGGGTCATAAAAAAAAAACTATATTGTATGTATGTACAGGGGTAGGAGTGGGGTGGGAAGGGCCCACCCAGGTTAACTCTGGGCCCACCCAAAATGGCAGGTCTGCCTACGCCCCTGCCTGGGGCTAACCTCAAATATTCTGCAGCACTTAACCATTAGTATAACTAAATATCCACAGTTAGTGCCTGAGCTGAAACTGGCTAATTTGTTATGGTCAGGGGGAGGAAATGACACTTATGTGGTTAATTGTCAATTTTCAGTGCTTAACAGCATAAGGTTACCACATAAATTGACCACATAAAATGCAGTCCTATCTTTATGCATTTTAACTTTTGCGGTTAAGTGCTAAATATTGCAGTTAATCACATAAATGTTAGTCAGCCGCATATAACAATTCTGGTCGTCATATCTCAAAAGAGATAGAGAGGCATATTTTCAAAGCACTTAGCCTCCCAAAGTTCCATAGAAACCTATGGAACTTAGCCTCCCAAAGTGCTTTGAAAATATGCCCGTATCATAGTGGAATTAGAAAGGTTCAAAGAAGAGTGACCAAAATGATAAAGGCTAAAGAAGTTAGGACTTCTCAGTGTGTGGAGGCCACCAAAAAACCAAACAGGATGCTAGGAATTATTAAGAAAGGGATGGTAAATAATGCATCTGTATCACTCTGTGATGTGACCTCACCTTGAATATTGCATTCAGTTCTGGTCGTCATATCTCAAAAAAGATATAGCTGAATGAAAAAAGGTCCAAAGAAGAGTAACCAGAATGATAAAAGGGATGGAACTTCTCTCATATGAGCAAAGGCTAAAGAGGTTAAGGCTCATCAGCTTGGAAAACAGATGGCTGAGGGAAGATATGATTGAGGTCTACAAAATTCTGAGTGGTGTAGAACAAGTAGAAGTAAATCCATTTGTTTCTCGTTCCAAAGTTACAAAAACTAGAGGACACTCGAGGAAGTTACATGGAAATACAAATAGGAGGAAATATTTTTTCACTCAAAAGAATAGTTAAGCTCTGGAACTCACTGCTGAAGGATGTGGTAACAGAAGTAGTGCATATGGGTTTAAAAATGGTTTGGACAAGTTCCTGGAGGAAAAGTCCATAGTTTATTATTAACATGAACATGGAGGAAGCCACTGCTTGCCCTGGGATTGTTACCATGGAATGTTGCTACTAAGTGGGTTTCTGCCAGGTACTTGTGACCTGGATTGGTCACTGTTGGAAGCAGGATACTGGGCTAGATTGAGCCAGTATGTCTGTTTTTATTCTATTGTAATCATTTATTTATTTATTTATTGCACTTGTATCCCACATTTTCCCACCTATTTGCAGGCTCAATGTGGCTTACAAAGACCTGTTATGGCATCACCATTTCAGGGTACAAAAGATAAAATTGGTGTTACAAAGATATCAAGGCTAACAAGATGATCTAATCAAGCAGATATGGAAAGACAGTCAAAATAAGGGAGGATGTGGTGGTGTATTGTAGTTACTTATGGATTCTCGTGGTAGGCTTTGTTAAAGAGGTTTTCAACGATTTGCGAAAGTTAGTTATTTTGTTAATCAGGGGAAGTGTAGATTAAGAAAAGTGCAGGAAGATCTTTTAGCATTCCTGGGTGGGAGGTCCACGAGGTCAAGCATGTATGACGGGGCTTCTCCGTATATAATTTTATGAACAACCGTGCAGATCTTGAACGCGATACATTCTTTAAGTGGGAGCCAGTGTAATTTCTCTCTCTTAGGGGTTTTGCACTTTCGTATTTTGTTTTTCCAAATATAAGTCTGGCTGTGGTATTTTGGGCAATTTGAAGTTTCTTGATGATCAGTTCTTTACAGCCAGCATAGAGTGCATTGCAGTAGTCCAGGTGACTTAGTACCATTGACTGTACCAGGTTTCAAAAAAATGGTCCTTGGGAAGAAAGGTTGTACTCTTTTGAGTTTCCACATGGAGTGGAACATTTTCTTAGTTGTATTCTTCACATGGTTTTCAAGTGTGAGATTTCTATCAATGGTAACTCCAAGAATTTTCAGAGTGTTTGAGATGGGAAGGGAAAAGTTTGGGGTGGTTATGGTGGAGAATTTATTTGTGTTATGTTGTGAAGTGAGTATAAGACATTGCGTTTTTTCTGCATTGAGTTTTTAGCTGAAATGCATCTGCCCAGGAGTGCAAGATTTGGAAGCTTTGGTTGATCTCGTTAGCGATTTCCTTTAGGTCGCGTTTGAATGAGATGTAGATCGTGACATCATCTGCATATATGTATGGATTGAGGTTTTGATTGTCTAGAAGCTTGGCTAGAGGTATCATTATTAGGTTAAAGTGGGTTAGTGAAAGTAGGGATCCTTGGGGAACTCCCCATTCAGGTGTCCATGGGGCTGATATTGCCGTTTTAGTTGTTACTTGATATGATCTTGTTGTCAGGAATCCTCTAAACCAGTTAAGAACGTTGCCTCCAACTCCAAAGTAGTCCAGGATGTGTAGTAGTATTCCGTGGTTGACCATGTCGAAAGCACTAGACATGTCAAATTGCAAAAGAAGTATGTTGTTGCCAGTTGCAATTGTTTAAATTTATTCGTTAAAGTTACTAATACTGTTTCTGTGCTGTAGTTCGATCGAAATCCTGATTGAGATTCATGCAGAATTGAGTGTTTGTTTAGGTGGTTAGTGAGCTGTTTCGTCACTGCGCCTTCCACGAGTTTGGTTATCAGCGGGATTGATGCTACTGGGCGATAGTTGGTTAGGTCATTTGCATTTTTCTTTGCGTCTTTAGGTAAAGGAGTGAGTAAGATATGTCCTTTATCTTTTGGGAAGAGACCATTTTGTAGCATGTAGTTCAGGTGCCTCGTGAGGTCTTTTATGAATTGTTGAGGGGCAGACCTTATAAGATTGCTAGGGCAGATGTCTAATTTACATTGTGATCTGGCGTAACTTTTAAGCAATTGGGAGATGCTATTGATCAATAGTATGTCAAAGTTGGTCCATGATCGGTCTGCTGGATATACCACAAGTATTGGGTCTAAACATTCAAGGAGGTTTTCATAATTAGTTGAGTTGGTGGGTATCAGGAGTTGTAGCTTTATAATTTTCTCTTTAAAGTAATTCGCAAGGCTATTTGCTGAAGGAGTGTCTGTGTTGTTAGAGGTAACCAGGGTCTTATATATCATTTCTACCCTTTAAAAAGATCCCAAAGTGGTTTACAAAAGAAATATACTACAGGATATAAAGAATCAGAAAGAATAGAGATAATACAGAAACATTTATGTGTCAGTGAAATAGAAATTTTTAAAGCATGTTCTAAATATAAAATGAGTTAGCAAATCTAATAACCTCAAGAAGAGTATTCCATGATGAAGCTACCTTATAAGAAAGGGAATTCTCCAAAGTTTTCTTTAATCGAACCCCTTTCATGGAGGGAAACATAAGCTTAAAAATTCTTCACCGTCTACCAGGAAGCTTACCATTGGTAAAAGATATAATTCTCAAAAAAACTTCAGGGATATCCTCATAAAAAGTTTAAACAACGCATGAAATTTGAAAGTCTATTCTTCTGTTAACTTCTCTTCTTATGATATTCAGTGCTAATGCCCAGACATGATCTGGTTTTGAATATTTTGGGATAATGCTGTCCCTTGCAGGCTGAATATTTACCCCTAAGTATTCATTATCCCTACACTGGCCATATCTTCAAGATACCCTGTCATGGTGTGCAATTTGGGGCTGTTACCCCATGAGAAGCAATATTTTTAAAAAAGAAACTTCACATGATATATCTCCCCTTTGAAAATGTGGGGGAAATATACTCATGGGGCTGCAAGCTTCATGTCCACGTTAAAAAATTGTCCCCAATATTCCAGCATGTCACACTGTGAAAAGGCCTATAGAATTCAATGGTATTTTTTGCATGTACTGGGGACCTGTGTAGCACTCCGCAGTAGCACATTAAAACCTGTACGAAGTTAATGAATGCAAACAGGCAGTGCAAGCAAAATTCATTTCAGCATTTTGATCAGCAAAATGAAATTAAATAGCTGCTGCAATCAACTGGAAAGCAAATAAATCAATATGGGGATGTCAGTGGCTGGCAGGTAGTGAAATCCTACACAAGTGAGGTGAACAGCAGTGATACAGTTTGTGCTTGTAGTTTTCATCGCTGAATTTGGGGCCCTTTTATAAAGTTGCATAAGGGCCTATGCACATCCAGTGTTCACCAAATTGGCATTACTTCCCGGCTACCACTTGCCCCAGGTGGTAATTCCGAATTTGGCATGCATTGAAAACACACGATAGAAAATATTTTCTATTTTCTGTCGTGGGGTGCCTACCTGGTGGTAAACAGCAGTTGGTGTGCCTTGCATGCTTACTGCCTGGGTAACGCATGAGATCTTACCGCTAAGTCAATGGGTGGCAGTAAGGTCTTAGGGTGAAAATGAACACACTGCAGGGGCGGACTGAGAGTGGTCTGGGCCCTCCGCACGGCTTCTGCCTGATGCCCCCACTACCGCCACAGCCGACGCTTCCACCATCCCGGTCCTACCTGAAGTGCCCTAGTGGTCTACTAGCCTCTGTGGGGGTGAGCATGTCCTTTCCTGCCCACTGCGCTGCTGCTATTCCCACGCCTGCTGGCACCATCGTGTTTTCAAAATGGTGGCCGAGACTTCCTGTGGTAGTCTCGCAGGTCTCAACAGCAGATGCAAATGTGAAAAACTGACATATTTTGATCGCTATACTATAGGTTAACAAATACAAATAAAACAAAAAAAATGGAAAATATGATGATGCCATTTTATTGGACTAAATACATTTTTCAATTAGCTTTCAGAGGCCAAAACCTCTTTCCTCAGGTCAGGTCAGGACAGTACACTTCTGTTAAGGTATTCTGTTCTGACATGAGAAAGGAAGGTTAGGTCTCCAAACATTAGTCAAACATTTATTAAAATTAGACCAATAAAGATATCACTTTATTTCTATTTTCTGTATTTATTAACATTATTTTATCCTAAACTACATATAAAATTCATTTTTTCCTACCTTTGTTGTCTGGCTGTTTACTTTTTCTATTTGTGTTGGTCCCAGTCTCTTGTTTCTTCTTTCCTCAATCTCTTCTTAACTCTCGCCAGCAACTGCCCCTCTGTCTCTCCCCCCATTTCCATCCAGCATCTGCTCCCGCTCTCTCTCTTCCCCCTTTCCATCCAGTGTCTGCCCCCACTCTCTATCCATCCAGTGTCTGCCCCCTCTCTATCCATCCAGTGTCTGCCCCCTCTCTCCCCCTTTGCCCCCTCTCTCCCCCTTTCCATCCAACGTCTTCCCCCTCTCTCTCTCCCCATTTCCATATAGCATCTGAACTTTCTCTCTCCTCACTTCCATCCAGATTCTCCTCTTTTTCTCCCTCCTCCATCCAGCATCTGGCCCCTCCCTCTCCTCACTTCATCCACTCAGGCTCCTCTCTCTCCCCAGTTCCATCCAAATATCTGCATCCTTTCTCCCCCTTCCATCCAATATCTATCCCTTCTCTCTCCCTTATCCAGTGTCTGTCCCTCCTCTCCCCATTTCCATCTGGCATATGTCTCTTCTCTCCCCCTCATCCAGTGTCTGTCCCTCCTCTCCCTCTTTCCATCTGACATCTGTCCCCTCTCTCCTTCTCATCCAGCATCTGTCCCCCCTCCCCTCCCCCCTCCATCCAGCATCTGTCCCATCTCTCCTTCCTTCCATCCGGCATCTGTTCCCCCCTCCAGTCTCCATCCAGTGTTTGCCCTCCTCCACCCTCAATCCAATGTCTCGGACTGTCTTTATTTTCAGTCCCCCCCCCAACACCTAGCCCCTCTCCCCCCCCCCCCACTGGACACCCCTACTGCCATTGGTGCACCAGGCTCTTCCCATTCCCACCCAATACCCCCCTGCTGTGGCAACCACTGCTGCTGCTGCTGTTTCAGCAGTGGTGTCAAAAAACAGTGAAAAAGATCGTAGGGCTGCACTGTTCCCGCTTGCGGCTGACCGGCTCTGCCCCGGAACAGGAAATTATGTCAGAGGAAGGCAGGACAGGCAGAAGTGAGCAGGAGCAGTGCGGCCATGTGATCTTTTTTTCTGTTTTTGCCGCCTCTGCTGAAACAGCAGCAGTACCAATGGTGGCTGCAGCAGGGGAGTATTGGGTGGGAGTGGGGAGGGTGGCGGACATACAGGCAGAGCCTCTGGGCCTTCAGGCACTGCCTGGTTGCCCAAATGGTCAGTCCACCCCTGGTGTGCTGGTTTTCATTTTGCTGCATGTCCATTTTCCAGCCCATTGAAATAATCCCTTTTTTCCAGACATGGTACAATAAGGGTCTAGTACATGCCAAAAACATGTGCCCACACTGCCACAGGCCAGTTTTGGCATGCCTTTGTAAAAGGGTCCTTCTATTTGGGAAGTTATTTTCCTTGGGCTTGACTAACAGGGGTTTTCTGGAGAGCTCTCAAAGGCTCACAGCAGCCTTGTTTAATTACTTGAGGAAAACAAAAGTGTCTCCTTCAGGTGAGTAAAGCTGGTCAGAGTGCCTAGATCAGATCACAGTTAATTTATTTATTGCATTTGTATCCCACATTTTCCCACCTATTAGCAGGCTCAATGTGGCTTACAGAGTTTGATTATGACATAATCATTCCACGATATCAGATACAATCCCCCAACTAACTGACAATCCAATGAAAAAAATCAGGAAATTCACTTAATTTACTATTCTAACATAGACATTTTTAATGAGTGTTAAACTTTTTAGCCACACCAATGAACCAGCCCTCAGATTCTATAAATGACACCCAAATTTGTGCACAATCCTGAGATCCTTATGCAAATAACTTAGATAATGAACTGTTAACAAGCAATTATTGATGCTAATTGGCATTAATTTGGATTTGTGCATGGATCTAGCTGTGCATGGTTCTATAAAAATCTGCACCCAAATCCTCTTGTGTGCAACCCAAAAGGGGGTGTGCTCTGGAAGAGGTATGGGCGGGTCTCGGGTGGTAAGTGGTCCCACATTAACATCCTGCAGGTCCCATATGCTAATGGCTATAATAACACATGACCTGCAATTAAAAATAAAGGGAATACACCATAATAGTGCCATATTTATCTGGGCTTAGCATGTGGTGAGTCCTGCATTACAATGTGTTAAGCCCATATTTCAGTGGATTTTAGTAAAAGGGTCCCTTAGTGAGTGCAAAATAGATTTAACACAGACTAACCTATGAATTAGCATGTGTTAAGTTGATTAGTATATGTTAAAGGCTATAGTTTGTATTAAAAAGTTTTCTACTAAAATGAATGCATGGCATGAATAGAAAGAAATCCCATCTAAAAATCAGGAAACACTCAGAAAAAATGAAAAAAAAAATCCAAATTTGTTTAGTCTGGGCACATTCCTACTGTAAAGTTATTATTGTTAGAAAGCTTTTATAATTCAATAAACTTCAGGAATATATCATTTTGAGTTTTTATAGTTACAGTGGGGAATCTATAATGTTAGTCTTGTGGCAAGGATTCATACAAATAGTAGTTTATAAATGAACTTTTGAGTATATCAGGCCCTTGAGCAGGTATGCTTCTTCCCTGGTTCTGAAGGAAGATGGCAAGAACTGCATGTAGGGTATATGATATCAGTCTGGGTGTATTAGAAATCTTGCCTTTGGGAAATGTGGGTCTAATGGTGGGGGAACTCTTGCCTTCAGGGGTTTGGGGTTGGGGGATATGATTATTTTCCACTGACCCCGTTAAGAATGCTCTCTGGAGTGCACTTACAAGTTGATGCTCCAGAGAGGAAGAATAATGCAGATTACACCATGTATCAGAGAAATCAGTATTCTGTCGCACTGAGATACCACAGATTAGTGACTTTTGTGGTAAACTGAGGAGTGGAAAACATCAATTTTACTGATCTTAGGGCCCCTTTTACAAAGCGGTGGTAACCCAACGTTGGAAACAGGAAGTACTGCTGGGTTACCTCAGCAGTTTGGCGATACTTCCCATCCCCAGCGCACCATTATATCTGACTCTACAAAAATAGGGTTAGTGTGGGAGCCCTTACCACCATCTTAATGGGTGGCAGTAAGAGCCCCTTCAAAAGGCCACGTGGCAAGTGCTTTACTTGCCGCATGGCCATTTCCTGCAGAAAAGAAAGACTACCCTTTTACCAGCTACAGTAAAAAGATGCCTCAGCGTGCGTGAAAAACACGCTCTGATACCGGCGCAGGCCACCTTTTGCCGCAATTTGACAAAAGGGACCCTTAGTGACTACCTCCATAATGGGCCCTTCTACTAAAGTATGTTAAAGCTTTGCAGTTACTGCACAGTAAGAGGTAGATTCTACAAAGGGCACCAAAAAATATGGACACTAACCCCCTCAGTTCTTTAAAAGTCACCAAAAATTGCCCAATTTGTGTGCACAATTTAATTAAATAGCAAGCTAATTAGTACCAATAATTGGCTTTTTAACATGCAATTATTGCACTAATTAGATTTAATTGGAATAAATGTGCATACACTTTACATGTGAGTTGAAAAAGGGGGTGCGGAAATGGGAGGGTCATGGGTGGAATGGGTGCATTGCTTTCACTTATGTGCATTGTTATAGAATGAGGGGGCTATGAACCTAATTTAGGCACCTACATTTCCACCACATTTCAGTTGCTGTAAATGGCCACACACACACCTAAAGTTAGGCGCGATTACCAGGCATAAGTGCTATTCTATAACCCGTGCCTAACTTTACACCCAGCTTATAGAATAGCGCTTTTTTTGGTGCCAAATATAGAATTCACCCTCAAGTGCCAAGTCTGTAATGGCAGTGGTGTACAAAATTGCCTCTATAGAATAGGGCGTAAAGTTGGAAGTTGCAAATGTAAGTGATAGTATTCTGTATCTTAAGTGTGCAACAGTCAAACATGCTTGTGACCCACCCATGGGCACACCCCCTTTGTAGTTGTGTACTACAGCATTTAGGTGCTATGGGCTATATTCTATATATTTCACCTTAAAAATCAGTGCCAAAAAAAATACACCTAGGGGTATTATATAAACTACACTTGAAGTTAATTGTGGTTTATAGAATACACCTAGGGCCTAACCGCACGACTAAATCTAGTCGCGGGAATTTATGCCAAGTAAAACTTGGTGTAAATACCAGTGACTAAGGGGCCCATTTACAAAGGTGCAGGAAGGCTAAAGTGTGGGAAGCTCTTTCCCAATTGGCACTACTGCTAGGGTAGCGTTCTGTGGTAATTCTAGTGCATGCCGAATCCCGCGGGGCGTTTTCACTGGTAAGCAGCAGTGCGTCTATGTTAGTACATACTGCATGGTTACCATGTGGGTAGCATGTGAGTCCTTACCGCTAGGTTAATGGGTGGCAGTAAGGGCTCAGGCCGTAAATAGGCGCACGCTAGTTTTAATATTGGCACAAGAACATTTCACAGCCCATTAAAAAATAGCTTTTTTTTCTCAGCCATGGTAAAAAAATGGCTCAGTGCATTCCACTTTTTACCATGGCTTTGTAAAAGGACCCCTAAGTTAGGTGTGCTGGGCTTACTGCCGCATTCAGTAGTGTTCTATAACTTGTGTGCCCAAGTTTGCATGCTAGTCAAAAATTTGGGTGCCCAACTTTATAGAATCCAGAGGTAAGTGTCAATTACTGCAGATCCTCTGTGGTAACTGTTGGAGCTTTTCCCAGCATCTGCCTAGGCAATTTTGGCAGAGGAAAAGCTTTTAGTCATGTGTTAACAGCAATGACAGCTCATATTTATACTTTTTTTTATTGCTGTGACAGAACAGTTTGCAAACTTAGTTTGCCTATTTTTTTTCACCATGGAAAACTATGGGAAAATATTTTGTGGAAACTGGGGAATTTGTATTTTGTTCACTGCCTTTGCAAGCTTCCTGTGCCTTCTTTTTTCAGGGAAAAATACATGGAACTGCAGAATTTTGCCATTCTTTTGTGACATTGCATATTTTTACAGAATACTTGAGAAAAAATTTACTATTTATAGCACCTTCCTGGTCTGAGTATCTGTGATTTGGTGATGCACAAAGGGTAGTTCAAAGCAACATCCAGCTGCTGAATTTCTAACATGATTGGCAATGTGGATATGATTTTGACACAGTATTTAAATGCACCCAAAGGCACAGCAGCTGTGAGTTTTTCTTTCCTTCTTTGATATTATTACATGTCCTGCATTTAGTACAATTCTCTAAGAACCATGGCTTCATTTTCATATGTGATTCCCCATTGCTCCATTTTCTGTTATCATAGGAGTGCATTAGGGCTTGTGAGTTAATCTTTGTACCAATTCCCATGAAAAAATATAATGAATCTGAATGTCAAAGAATGATGCCTTGTGGTTTATTGAGATATCATCTTGTGAGATAATAGATAACAATGGAATGTGTTTGAAGGAAAGATACAGTATCTAGTATCTGTCAAAGACTTCTAGGGAATGAATTTTGAAACCTTGTACAGAATGACTGAGCGTGCTCTTTAGCACAGAAAGAAAATGTAACCCATTCACTGCTGGAATGACACAGAAATACATTACACTGTCATATTAAAATCTGTTTTGCTCTTAATGCATCTAAAGGAATAATTCCAATTCTACTGATGTTCATTTAGCATACATAACATTTATCTCCTTCCTTCTCCATTGGATGGCACTGTGAGCCCTCACATTGTAAGCTTAATATACTCACTTCATTTAATGCATATAGTATTAAAAATCCTGACTGTATTAGAGGACATTAGCATAAATCTATTACCCAGCTGTAAGATGGTTCCAGAATTAGTTGTGTATCAATCGTTAATTTACTTAATTTAAATCAAAAATAATTTATGAATTAACAAATTTATGCAAAGGTGACTGTCATGAAAAAGTTGTTGAATCAATGTTCTTGAAGGAGTCTCCAAACAGAAGCAGCATCTAATAAATATTTTTGCCCACACTGGGTATGATAAACGTTTCTTCTCCTGTTACTCAGGTCTCTAACAGTGATTTGTCAGCTGATTTGACATACCCAGGAAAAAGCAGCAGGTTTATCTAATCAGTTCAATGAAAATCTGTTAACGCAAAAGCTGCGTTTATGTAGAGATTCACAAGGGATCTGTGGGAAATCTGATGCCAATTTCCTGAGAGGCTCTGAGTCAGAGCTACTTTTGATTTCAATGCAATCGCCTCAAGATCCATTGAACAAAAAGTCTGCTAAATGTCTCCATCCTCCCTATGGAGATGTTGTTGCAATCAACAGTTTGACAAAGAAACAGCAGAGATGACCAAAAGAGGAGAAATACATCAAGGTACACAATTCTCCTTTATTCAGAATCTTCATTTGACTCAACACGGACTGTGTTTCGGCCTAAAGGCCTGCATCAGGAGTCTTCTCCTTACAGGTACACTTGTACATCTAAGATCTGATTCTAGCAAATCCTGTTTACCTTGGCCACCTGTGCTAACACTTATCTGCTGTTTCTTTGTTGTACTGTTGTTCGTGGAGGATTCTTCTTCTGAAATCAACAGTTTGACAACAGAAGACTTGTACCTCTTAAGGAACAAAATGACTGAGCCTTTTCAACTACTGAATGCTAAATCCTATTTTAAAAAACAGAGAAAAAACTATAAAACAATGGCTAGATGTACTGAGGTTTTTTTTTTTTTTTTCCAATTTTGCATGTTTTTTTTTAATATATGCAAAATTCCTCATAAACTTGTATGGCTGAATATTTGCATAGTGTGCTGGCAAGATGGCGTTGTACTTAAATATGCACTTTTCATAAGCATTCCTGGGGTATAGTATGTACAAAACAGGGGTGGCGTCATGAGGTTAGTTTCATGAAAGTGCATCAAAAATTATGCATGAAAAATAAGGACATTAAAGGCCAATTCTATAACATCTAATCCTCTCTGCCCCCTAAAAGGCATCAATCCCCCCCAATACCAGTCTTCCCCCCAGATGCAGGCCACCTGGATGTAGGCCACACTGATCATAACCACCTGAGGCGAACCCCCTGATCAAGGTTTCTTATGGAAATCCCCCACCCCCCATTAAGGCCCTTGTGCAATGAAGGCTTCCATGTGTATGCAACCACCCACCATGTAATGCCCTCCCCCCCAAAAGGTTATACCCCCCAGGGAGACAAAGGGTCAAAAATGGGCCCCCTGCAGAACTCCCCATGCCCTACCACCTGATCTAATCCCTAGACTTACCAGGATCTCTACTAGTACTATGGGGTAGGAGAGATGACCACTCACTTCTACCATGATACTCAGTTCCCTCAAAATAGCCCCAAACCTCTAGCAGTAATATTGCTATATTGTTGCTAGGGATCAGGCTTCCATATATGGGCAAAGGGAAACTGCATGGGGGGAGTTTGCTTTTAAAAAAAAATAATGTGTATCCACAGACCCATAAGTTATCTGGGCATTTACAAAATCATGACTTACATGGCTATATACATGTTTAGTATCAAAAACTGAACCATGGGGCTTTCAGCCCAAATGCAGTGGATTGGCATAGTAGATTGCTGAACCGCTCATGATTTCAGCAGTGCTGATTGGCAACTCTCAGAGTGGCTGCCACAGATTGCCATCTGTGTAGATGTAATATTGGACAAATACAGTACTAGACCAAACAAAGTCAATGAAATACAGCGAGCTTCTTTAATGAAAACAATCAATTGGCGGTGGTGATGAAGGCCTGCGTACCAGCCTGTGCTAATCATTTTAATGAGTGAATAGTTCCACAAGCAGAATTCTAATCTCTGGATCAGCCAGACAGATTTAAATCCTTTAATTGGAAAACCTATACCAGATACTGTATACTCAGCACATTCAGCAAGTACTCATTGGTGTGTGCGAGTATGTCCACAGATCTTCCCCAAAGAACCCATTTACATTGAAATATGGCACAGAAGCTTCTAGTTGTGGTATATTATTCATTAGAGACTGTATTGAATGTAAGCTTTGTGGGGAGAAGTAGGGAGAAGTTGGAGCTTGCTGATGATAAGAGGACTGGGACATGCAGTTTTTACCATTTTCTCACATGCTGAGAAATATATATCTATATATCTATATCTATCTATCTATCTATCTATCTACACACACACAAGCCGTTGAGTCCATTAAAACGGGCAAAAGAAGCACCGTCAAGAAAGTGGTCGGAGCCCCACCGGGTGCAGCCGAGTCCCCGCCCAGGAAAGTCGCAGAGGAAAGTGCCGGCTCCCAGCCCGGCCTGCAGTCACAGCAGCAGCAGCGGCGGCTGCTGCAGCTGATCGGACCTGTCGAACTGTGCCTCGGAGCCGCTGTGGGACGATTCCCGCCCGGTGCTCGCTGGTCACCCGCAGCTGTGTTCCTGCTTCTAACAACGTCAGGAGAGGTGTGACGTGTGTCACTCTTCATTTATATAGTAGTAGTATATATATATATATATATATATAATATTGGGTTGACTCAGGATATTATTACTGTGATAGGATTTTAAATTTATATACTTTATATTGTGAATTAGTGAACTACATTAATGACATTGCCTACCCTGGGATGTCATCTAAGGCATGAGTAGAAGTTGAAAGAAAAAAAATAACACCAATGAATCAGCAAAACAGACACTAGATTGCACAGGGAAGAGAATGCTGTGATACAGAATGAGGGGATGGTTAAAAGCAGATACAAGAAATTGAGCACTATGACCTCCCCTTACTCCCACTCTGGTAACTAACCTCCTCCCACCCTCAAAAAATGTTTTTAAATATTTTTTGCCAGCCTCTATCCACCTTATAATCGAAAGAGAAAAACGCCTAGATTTCAACCCAAATCGGGAGATAGACGTTTATCTCACAAAAACGAATAAATCGGTATAATCGAAAGCCGATTTTGGACGTTTTCAACTGCACTCCATCGCAGATGCGGACAAAGTTGATGGGGGCGTGTCAGAGGTGTGGCGAAGGTGGAACTGGGGCGTGGTTATCGGCCGAGGAGAGATGTACGCGTTAGGGCGATAATCGAAAAAAATAAAGGCGTTTTTAGCGAACATTTAGGACACTTTTGTTGGACCCTTTTTTCACATGAACAGGTCCCAAAAAAGTGCTCTAAATGACCAGATGACCATCGGAAGGAATCGGGGATGACCTCCCCTGACTCCCCCAGTGGTCACTAACCCCCTCCCACCACAAAAAATAATGTTTCACAACTTTTTATTTTCACCCTCAAATATCATACCCACCTCCCTGGCAGCAGTATGCAGGTCCCTGGAGCAGTTGTTAGGGGGTGCAGTGGACTTCAGGCAGGTGGACCCAGGCCCACCCCCCCCTACCTGTTACAATTGTGCTGCTTAATGCTTAGTCGTCCAACCCCCCCAAACCCACTGTACCCACATGTAGTTGCCCCCCTTCACCCCTTAGGGCTATAGTAATGGTGTAAACTTGTGGGCAGTGGGTTTTGAGGGGGATTTGGGGGGCTCAACACACAAGGGAAGGGTGCTATGCACCTGGGAGCTCTTTTACCTTTTTTTTGTTTTTGTAAAAGTGCCCCCTAGAGTGCCCGGTTGGTGTCCTGGCATGTGAGGGGGACCAGTGCACTACGACTCCTGGCCCCTCCCA
Organism: Microcaecilia unicolor; assembly: GCF_901765095.1. Taxonomy (NCBI): domain Eukaryota; kingdom Metazoa; phylum Chordata; class Amphibia; order Gymnophiona; family Siphonopidae; genus Microcaecilia; species Microcaecilia unicolor. The sequence goes on along the minus strand of NC_044034.1, from coordinate 158,091,050 downwards.
CAAACAAATGCCTTGGATTTATTCGTTTTTGAGCTGGGCGCTTTCATTTTCCATTATCAGTGAAAAACAAAAACGCCCAGCTCACAAACTGTCGAATAAAACATGGACGTCTATTTTTTTCGAAAATACGGTTCGGTCCGCCCCTTCACGGACCCGTTCTCGGAGATAAACGCCCATGGAGATAGACGTTTTCGTTCGATTATGCCCCTATATGCCAGTCTCAAATGTCATACTCACAGCAGTATGCAGGTCCCTGGAGCAGTTTTAGTGGGTGCAGTGCACTTCAGGCAGGCAGACCCAGGCCCATCCCCCACCCTACCTGTTACACTTGTGGTGGTAAATGTGAGCCTTCCAAAACCCACCACAGACCCACTGTACCCACATCTAGGTGTCCCCCTTCACCCGTATGGGCTATGGTAATGGTGTACAGTGGTGAGTAGTGGGTTTGGGGGGGCTGAGCTCACAAGGTAAGGGAGCTATGTACCTGGGAGCAATTTATGAAGTCCACTGCAGTGCCCCCTAGGGTGCCCGGTTGGTGTCCTGGCATGTCAGGGGGACCAGTGCACTACAAATGCTGGCCCCTCCCATGACCAAAGGGCTTGCATTTGGTCGTTTCTGAGATGGGCGTCCTTGGTTTCCATTATTGCCGAAAATCAGAAACGGCCAAGTCTAGGGACGACCTAAATTTCAAGATTTGGGCGCCCCCGACCGTATTATCGAAACAAAAGATGGACGTCCATCTTGTTTTGATAATACAGGTTTCCCCAACCCTCCAGCGGGATGTTTTGCGAGGACGCCCTCTACAAAACTTGGGTGTCCCTTTCGATTATGCCCCTTCCCATCTTATTAGACATGGTGGAACAAGTTTCATGCTTTGATGTTGTTGGAAAAAAATGCAGTCAATGTTTTAAGTTTAGGAAAGTGTTTCTTTTAATTTAGGACCGTTACATTTAATCCCTCTCACCTAGGGCCTGAAGTATAGTGCTGATCACCTTATGAATGCCTGTTGGATTATTGATGTGAAAGTTTGGAATTTTCTTTCTTTGCTTGCTTATTGTCTCAGCTGTATGTCAGAGGTTCATAAGAACACAGGCCTTCTGTCTCCTTGTTAATGTTGCAGATTGTTGGGGGTGGGTGTTGGGTGGGGTGGGTTGAATTTTAAAATTTGATGACTGTTCTTGTGGGTTTGATTGTTCCAAGATTGGTCATCAATAAAAACATTTGAACATAAAATAATGTATGTAGCAAATTTAGGATTTAACTACATAAGTCATACATGTTTAAAATTTTGGATGGGCAACTCAATGTGCAGTCAGAATTTATCAGTTTGATAATAGGAAAGCTTAGAGATATTCTGAGGGCAGTACTAAAAGATAAAGAGGTTGAATTACAGAAATATAAATATTCTAATATAAATAGCTTATCCAGTAAGGTTTTAGGACTGCATGTTCAATAGTCCCTCTTAAACTGAAAGTGCACCTAAAAATCCACTTAAAATTAACCAGATAAATCTTTCACCTATCTTTAAACATTGATTAGATCACTGAATATTGATCACTTAAGGACGTTTTTGATGTGAGAACCATCTGCAGTATCTCAGTACCACAGGTCAGTGACTCCCGTGATAGATGAATAATGCAGTTGAGATCAATTGTACAAGTAGCATTATTAATATCCCGTGACGCTCCAAGGCCAAAGATGGGCAATATATGGTAAATCACCCCTTCCCGAAGCTCCCCTTCTTCATCACCCCTCCCAAAGACCCTCATCATCATCATCCCCCTGCTGATGCCTGACTCATCACCATCCTCCATGACAAGTTCCTCTCTCCAAAAGAACCCCCCACCTCCCATAGGTTTCCATTAGACTATCTTTAGAAATACTTGGGGTCTAAAGAGTATGGGGCAAGAGCAATCCAGGGTAGTTCCTGTCTGCTTACACTGGGTTTAAAATGGCATTGGAACCCTCTCATACTAGTTTCATGGAGAGACCAAGCTGTGGTCTAAGGACAAAAGGCCATTATACAAAGCTTGACCCTTAATGATAGTGCCACATGGCATGTGTATGTGTGGGGGGAGGGGGACTGGCAGGGGCAGGAGTAGGGGTGACTTGGGATCACTCCTGCCCTATACTCCCTAGACCCCAGGGATTTATAAAGGTAGGCCTGAGATGGGGGCTACAGGAGGATGGGGGATCTTTTGGAAATGGGAGCTGTTCAGGGGAGATAGTGATAAGGAGAGCTTCAATGGGTGATGTTGAGGGGGCTTTGGGGATGATTATGGGGGGAGGCTTTGGGAAGGAGTGAGTTGCTATAGATTGTTTGGCCCCTTTGAGATGAGGGCCCAGGCTTTCAGATAATATGAATAATGCAGTTTGCAAGTCTGATTGCAACTTGAGTTATTCATGTACCATGGAAGTCATTAACCTGTGGCACTGAGATACTACAGAAGACATCTGCAGTAAACTAAAGTGTGGTAAAAGCTTAAATTTAGTGACTAATTTTCAGCAGCCCAACCAGGGCTTAAAGATAACCAGATGACTGATCTTCCTTCATAAACCTCATTTCCTTGATAAATGTAGAGAAAACATTCACCATGATTTTCCATTTGGCCATACAATTCTGAGAAAACTGAACTTTTTTTTCAACTTCAACAAACCTACTTTGAAGACATCTAGGGGCCCTTTTACTAAACGAATGGAACGCGGCAACCGGCTTGCCGTGCGCCAATTCGGAACTACCGCAGGAGCCCGGCGGTAGTCCCAATCCCCAGTGTACACCATTTCCGGTGCTAAAAAAATGTCTATTTTTGTTGTGCCAGTGCTTACTCAGTAGTAATCAGGCAGCACTACACGCTGTCCAGTTACCACCGGGTAGTGCAGGAGCCCTTACCACCACCTCAATGGGTGGTGGTAAGTGCCCCCCCCCCCCTAAATGGCCGCGTGGCATGTGGTTCACCTACCGTACAGCCATTTCTTGTCCTCAGAAAAAGACAGCCTCTTACCCGCTGCAGTAAAAGGGTCTTCAGCGCACATCAAAAACACGTGCTGATGCTAGCACAGGCCCCCTTTTACCGCAGTTTAGTAAAAGAACTCCTTACATATCTGCAATTGTGACCACCATGCTGTATCATTATACTGAGTAGCTTCTGTGCAAATATTATAGCAAATTTTATTGAAGTAACAGTGTTAATGCAAATTCTTTTATACATGAAGTGGCAATCATTGCTTCTGCAAACAATTCTCTGTCACTATAGTCTCATTGAATCACCCTCATACGATATCAGAACTTTTATGCTTCTATTTAACAATTATCCTGACACTGTTTCTAGCAACCAGAAAATATTTAGTTCTTTCTTCTTGCTGGTTGTAGCATCTTGAGTATGCATTTTATCTCCTTTTTTTTCAATATTTAGAAAATACCCCAAAGCTACTTAAATGCTGGTTGACATTCTATTACTTAGCAAGATCAAAAGGCAACCATAAACAATAGGATACTGGCAAATTTTTGTCCCAGAGGCTCTTATCAACTGTCAGGGGCTAGTAGAAGCTGAAATACAGTGGAATATGCTATAAAACCAACAAAATTGAGCTATCTGACTTCATGTTTATTCTAATGGGGTTACAGTAGACCTTAACGGCTCCTGGGAACCCAAGACTGGGTGCTAAGGACAGTCAATTTAACTTTCCTTCACTATTCTTTATATCGTAGTTCGCAATACTTTCTGTTTCACCAATAACCAGTCTCAAACAAGCTGCTTTGATGTAGGCTACTCAGCATGTTAATGATTTTCAATTACCATTTTCTGTTATAAAACAACTTTTCGAGTCTGATGGAAGCTTTCAGTTTTCTCTGAAGGCATCTCTCAAAAGTGAGAGACAGAGAGAGAGAGACAAGCTCTTCTGAGCAGGGACTGTCCTTATTTGTTAATTTGTACAGCGCTGCGTAACCCTAGTAGCGCTCTAGAAATGTTAAGTAGTAGTAGTAGTAGAGACGAGGACAGTTGTAGTATTGTAAGAGATTTGCTTAAGATCAAATAGACCCTTGAAAATTATCAGAGCGGTCAGTGATTTTAAAGCTGCTGACAGCTTGTGAAAGTGAGGGAATTTGGCCAGTTTTGCTCCCCAGGTGACACATGATTGAATCATTCTATCAAGCAATCAGTTAATAAAAGGGCAGACACTTTATTCAGTATTATATTGTGTACTGAGGGCGAAACAGGAGAACCTTGAATTTTGGAGTTAATGTGACGATTTTCTCTGCTTTCAAAAGGAATAGCTCATAGTGAATACATTCCATCTCATTTTTCCTTGTGACAAAATTTACAGGGTGTGAAAATATATAGCCCTACAAAAAGGTTGGAGGTTTCTAAACCATTACCATAGCAACTGTAGCCATTAGGGAACTAGTTTTCAACAGTTATTTTGTTGTTATGAAATCCTTTCCATGCATTATTTCTTTGCTATCTGCTAAACCTTTATGCCTTCTGGTATCTAATTTATTTAACAAATTATGACTGGTGAGGGGACAAAACTTAGAATACAGTAAACAACACTATTAATTACTTCATAAAGCAGGAAACCACTGTGCTTGTCAGCTGCCTTCTACCTCAAGAAAAAAAGAATGGTAGCATGGCAGTGAACAATTACATATCGGTATGTTTCATTATTAGGACATACATTCTGCATCTTTTATTTATTCATTATAATGAGGCAACACCATCAAAATAAGAGATGAAAATAGAATGTATTATTCAAGGCCTGCATCCCACAGAAACCAAAGAGGAACTCATTGCCTCCACCCTCCAAAGCAACAGGGTACATGAAGTAATATGTTGCTAGGGTAATTTGAATGTCACTTTTATGCCTCATTAGAATATTAGATGAGACCTTACGGCAAAAAAACCCCATAAGGATATGAATAGATAACAATTTTTGGAGCCAATATGCAGCAGGTGGAGGTGTATTTTGCTGCCCTCTGCCAGTGTTATTCCTGGATATTCAATGCTGGGCCATATCCAAGCTCCAGCATTGAATATCTGTTTTTTTGTGTATATATTTCTGTTAGGCAATACTAACATAGTGGGTTAAAATTAAACTAAAATGATATAAATAAAGCCAAAATGTGAAGGGAAACTTACATCCATATCAATTGGAGGAAAGAACAGAATAGAAAGATTACCATGTGGTCCAGATCCCTGTATAACCTGCCCTGAGCAGATAAAGTCTGCAAATTGTCACTGTCAACAGCTGAGCCAGTTATAAATAGGAATAATTAACTTACCCCCATGTTTACTAATGGGCAATGCTGACACAGCCCATTCAAAGTGAACGGGCTGTGTCGGCATTAGCACATGGCAGTCATTAATGCTGCTTAGTAAACAGGGGTGTGTGTGTGGGGGCGTGGGGGGGGGGGGGGTAGGGCTAAAATTTAGTGCACACTAACTGTGTAGATACCCATAGGAATATTATTGGCATCTACAAGGTTATCTCATACTAATGTTTAGCATGCGCTAAAAATACTAGCGTGCCTGTAGTGCAGCTTAGTAAACAGGGTTCTTAGGGCCCTGTTTACTAAGCCACACTCCAGGCACACTAGTGTTTTAGCATATGCAAATGCTAGAGATGAAATATACGGGTGTCTCTAGTGTTTAAAACGTACTAATTTTAGCACGTGCTAAAAACGATAGCACACCTTAGTAAACAGGACCTTTAATTTGAAATGTCTGTTTGCAAATGCCAGAAGCCTAAGAAATAAGATGGAAGAGTTAGAATATATTACACTAAATGAAAAGTTATATATAATAGGCATCTCTGAGACCCGGTGGAAGGAAGATAACCAGTGGGACACTGTCATGCCAGGGTACAAATTATATCACAGTGATAGGGTGGACCTGATTAGTGGAGGGGTAGCATTATATGTTAAAGAGGGCCTTGAATCAAATAGATTAAAAATTCTGTAGGATGCAAAACACATCTTGAAATCTCTATGGATATAAATTCCATTTATAAACGGGAAAAATATAGAGAAAACGTGTACCACTGTCCACTTGGCCAGGGTGGATAGACAGATGCAGAAATTTTACAAGAAATTAGTGAGACTAACAAACTGGGTAACACAATAATAATGGGTGATTTCAATTACTCTAATATTGATTGGGTAAGAATAACATTAGAGCACATTAAGGATGTAAAAAGTTGCTTGATGAAATCAAGGACTGCTTTATAGAGCAGCTGGTTCGGGAACCAACAAGAGGGGAACAATTCTAGACCTAGTCCTTAGTTGAGCCCATGATCTGAAGCAGAAGGTAATAGTGCTGGGGCTAGTTGATATCAGTGATCATAACATGATCAGATTTAATATAATCTCTGGAGTAAGTATACATAGGAAAACCAATAAGTTAGCATTTAACTTTCAAAAAAGAAATTATAATAAACTGAGGAGAATGGTAAAAAAATAAAAATAAAAAACAAAACAAAACCCCATAGATGAGCAGCTGCAAAGATCAAAAATTATATCAGGTGTGGCTACTATTCAAAAATACCATCCTGGAAGCCCAGAGCAGATATATTCCATGTATTAAAAAAGGAGGAAGGAAGGCCAAACAACAGTTGGCATGGTTAAAAAAGTGAGGTGAAGGAAGCTATTAGAGCTAAAAGAAAATCCTTCAGAAAATGGAAGAAGAATCTGACTGAAAATAGTAGGATATAACAGAAATAGGGAAATATCAAACAAACAATACTTCTCTATCAAACAACTTATAGCATGGTATTTAAATAATAAATATGTCAAAATAATATTAAGAAAACGTTTTTTAAAAAGTGAAGTATTTAAATATGATTGTGAATGTTAAGAAGTGCTCAATTCACACATAAGTCATTATTAAAGTGACTGAGTAGAGAACCATCATCGCACTGCTAGTGTTCTCAAAAGCACAGTACATATATATGTGTGTATTGTAGTGCAGCTCAGGCCAAAAAGAAATATATCATATATTGGGGCATAATCAAACGCGAACACCCATCTCCATGGGCGTCTATCTCCGAGAACGGGTACGTGAAGGGGCGGGGCAAACCGCATTTTGGAAAAAATGGGCGTCCATCTTTTTTCTCGATACTACAGTTTGTGCCAGCCAAATGCATCGGATTTGTGCGGATATGAGTTGGGCGGGATCGTTTTTCAGCAATAATGGAAACCAAAGGCGCCCAGCTCAGAAATGACCAAATCCAAGGCATTGGGTCGTGGGAGGGGCCAGGATTCGTAGTGCACTGGTCCCCCTCACATGCCAGGACACCAACCGGGCACCCTAGGGAGCACTTGTAACAATTAAAAAAACTAAAGTTAACTACCTCTGAAGTCCATAGCTCCATTCCCTTGGGTGCTGAGCCCACCAAATCCCCCCCAAACCCACTCCCCACAATTCTACACCAAGACCATAGCACTTATGGCTGAATGGGAGGCACCTAGATGTGGGTACAGTGGGTTTTGGGGGTGGTTTGGAGGGCTCCCATTTACCACCACAAGTGTAACAGTTGGGGGGATGGGCCTGGGTCCACCTGGCTGAAGTCCACTGCAGCCACTAACAACTGCTCCAGGGACCTGCATACTGCTGTGATTGAGCTGGGTATGACATTTGAGGCTGGCATACAGGCTGGAAAAAAGTTTTTAAAGTTGTTTTTTTTGGGTGGGAGGGGGTTAGTGACCACTGGGGGAGTCAGGGGTGGTCATGCCTGATTCCCTCCGGTGGCCATCTGGTCATTTAGGGCACTTTTTTGGGACTTGTTCGTGAAAAAAAAGGGTCCAAAAAAGTGACCCAAATTTGCGCTAAAAACGCCTTTCTTTTTTCGATTATCGGCCGAGGACGCCCATCTCTCCTCAGCTGATAAACACGCCCCAGTCCCGCCTTCACCACGCCTCTGACACGCCCCCCTCAAATTTGGCTGTTTCTGCGACAGATTGCAGTTATACCGATTTGGGCGCCCACGGGAGAAAGACGCCCATCTCCCGATTTGGGTCGAAATCTGGGCGCCCATCACTTTCTAAAATAAGGCGGATAGTGTTCTGGGTTGTTATAGTGTCAAGAAATGGGAGATATTAACCCCTAAAGTTGAATAATTCTCAGATATGGATACACAAGCAAAACACAGGAAAATAATGTTCACATAATGAATCTAGTGGTATCACAGATCAACACTGCACAAATCGCTGTATCTTGCTTAGTTAACACCATACATCAAATTGATAGATGGTTATTACAAGAATTGTTTAACCCTGATCCAAACCAAGTTCAACCTTTGCATTGAACATTGTGCCGTTCTTATCTGAATGATCTTGCATCATTAATATGGAGCGACAGCATGTGTGAAAAAAGGTAAGCACTCAGTCCAGGTTATTCACCCATGAAAAAAAGCAGAAACAAGAATAAAATTTAACAAATCCCAATGTTAAATTGCCTTGACTTGAGCTGAGTTTCGAAAATCTTCATCAGGAGGAAATAACTACATGAAACAAAACAAAAACTAATGCTTATAATGAAACCAATCAAGAAAAATCAATCAAATCGAAAAACCAGAATATTCAAGCAATCAATAAACGTATATAAAGGGGTACTCAGGGAAGACAAGGCCATAGCAGAGAGATTAAGGGGCCCTTTTACAAAGGCATGCCAAAAACTGGCCTGTGGCAATGTGGGTTCATGTTTTTGGCATGCACCGGACCCTTATTGTACCACATCTGGAAAAAAGGGATTTTTTTTTACTGTGCCGGAAAATGGACGTGCGGCAAACTGAAAACCAGAGTGCATCCATTTTTGGCCTAGACCTTACTGCCACCCATTGACTTGGCAGTAAGGTCTATCGTGCTACCCTGGTGGTAAACATGCATCACATGCCAATTATCATTTACCGCCAGGTAGGTGCTCCTCACTAGAAAATATAAAATATTTTCTACCGCATGTTTTTGGCACACGCCAAATTCAGAATTACCACCCGGGGCATGTGGTAGCTGGGCAGTAATACCAATTTGGCACATACTGAATGCGCATAGGCCCTTATGTGCCTTTGTAAAGAACCCCTTAATTAATTATTGCTTTGGTCCTCACCGAGGAAGATGTGGGGGAGATACCAGTGTCAAAAATGGTATTCAGTGCTGATGAGTCAGAGAAACTGAAAAAAAATCTCGTTAACCTGGATGATGTAATTGGACAATTTAACAAATTGAAGAGCAGCAAATTGCCTGGACCAGATGGTATAAATCCCAACATACTCATAGAATTGAAAGAATGAACTTGCAGAATTGTTGTTAGTAATATATAATTTATCTTTAAAATCAAGCATAGTACATATAATGCCAATTTTTAAAAAGGGTTCCTGAGGTGATCTAGGAAATTATAGACCAATGAGTCTGACATTGGTTCCTGGCAAAATGGTAGATACTATTATAAAGAACAAAATTACAGAGTATATACAAATGCATGGATTTAGTCAAGGGAAATCTTGCCTTACCAATCTACTACATTTATTTGAAGGGGTGAATAAACATGTGGATAGCCGGTCAATATTGTGTATCTGGATTTTCAAAAGGCATTTGACAAAGTACTTCATGAATGACTCCTGAGCAAATTATAGAGTCATGGGATAGGATGTAGTGTTCTATTGTGGATTAAAATGTGGTTAAAAGATAGAAACAAAGAGTAGGGTAACTTTAGGCAAGATTTATAGAATAGCACGAAGAGCAGCTTTTGTCATCAGTTTTATAGGCACCATTTATAGAATTTAGTCCTAAGTGCAAATACTTACCCCACTTTAGCAAAAGACCCCCTTGCTTGTAAGATATTTTTCATCCAGAAGTTATAGGAAATTACATTTTTGGACAAAAATTTTCCATTACAGACTTTTGCATCCAAACTCATAATTTCTTTTTCATCTAATAATTTCCTAGAAAGCAGATCTGTTCCATAATACATTCTGAGCTTTAAATATTCATGAGTTAATTATATTCTGCAATCCATGGTTGTTTATTTTTATTTTACTGATTACTGAGGCTTTTATTTTTCATTTCATTTATTTCATTTCATGGAGGGGGGGGGGGGGAGGTAATTCCAGGAGCTTTATTTATATTTTCCCCCTTTTTAAGCACACTTTAATCAGAGCTATAGTGCCTTTTGGAGTGGAACCATCGGACTGCCTGTCTGTCAGTCTGCACATGCACAGACATACCTATGATTTTGGACCAAAGCAGACAAGGCGACCTTAACAAGTCAATGCTGCAGGAACTCTAACTCCCAAAAACATAAGAAAAAAAAAGAATACCACCCCCCACTAGCAGAAGAAGAAGGACCACTGCAGTAACCAAAGTTACTGCTATCAGGACTGAAGTCATGGCATTAGTGCTCAGATGTGTAAACTATCCAAAGTCATTTACATGGGGGCTAGTAGAATGTAGCTAAAACTAAAGGACTGAAATTGGGTTAGGGTGAAAGAATACCATGTCGTACTACTTGTGCTCAAGAAAATCTTCTCACCACTGAAATTAATAATCCAGTGAACAAGGATGGAAGCTACACATAAAAATCTGTCTTCCAGCAGTATCCTTGGCATACTGTTGGTGCATTTGATGGATTGCGCCTTTGGGTTGTGTCAAAAGACAGCCCGTTTCATAATAAGATAATTCAATAAACCAAGACTATACAATTTTCCCTCTCAGCAGGGACACCAGCTTTTGTGTTCCTCCTTCCTAACTTCTCACTGAGGTTGACTTTGCTAATTAAAATGTATCTTATGACTGACAAAAAAGCTGTTTGCCATATTGGTACATGAGTTTCAGTTTAAAAAGAAACATAATTTTACTCCATTGAAGATGCCATAGTTTCTCCTATGTACAATTACGCTGTGAAGGTGAAGAGAATATGGCAACAGAAATTGTCAACTTACTGTCCAGTTTATTCATGAAGTGCATCAGGTAAGGAGAGAGCTGATGACAATTTGACAGTGCAGATATTGTGGGAATGCACAACACAAAGGATTAAAGCTTCTCTGCAATTAAAGACCTTTTAAATTGTCAGAGCAACTTCATGTTGTCTATGTTTTTTTTTTCTTATTCTGCTGATTTTTTATTATTTAGATTATTAGCTGTTCTTGGGAATTACAGCTGCAAGTTACACCCACTGGATGTACAGCCAGATGCAAAGAGCATCAGCTGCAGGCCTACCCTGGACAAATTACATGCACAGGAAAATCATATATGGGGTGGAAGGATTAGGATAGGTTTTTTTTTAAGTCAGAAAAAATGTCAGAGTCAATATTCAAAAGCACTTCTGTGCTGACTGCTTAAGTGCTTTGATTTCAAGTTTCCAGGCCATATGGACGAGGTACCTAAGAAATTCTCAAAAAGCCATTTCTTTACTGTATGGCTGTTTTATAAAGGCGATAAACCCAATCAAAAATGAAAAAAATCATACAAAAAATATTAAAACACCTTCTGTCCAATATTCAAATTTATTTAACTGGCCGGGAATGGCTCCTGGCCAGTTAAATAGGATTTTAGCACCTTAACATTAATATTCAGTGGGAGATAACCAGAAATTGCCCCAGCACTATCCCCCAAATTCTATATATGGCGCCTGAATATCCATGTGGAAACTGAAGCATATTCTATATCAATATGCATATCTTAATTGGTTAACTAGTTAATTAATTGAGTCTTTTGAGACTTGCGCACACAGCTCACTAAGTATATTATGTAACATGTTGCGCCTAAATTCTAAGTCACCTAGTTTAAACGGGGGCATGGCTATGGGCAGGGCATGGGTGTTTCTAAAATCTATGCACGTTGTTATAGAATACACTCAATATGAGCCTAATTTAGACATTAAGATTTACACCTAGTAAAATGTGGCCTAAATGGGCACAACCAAATTTAGTCTCGTGGTGAGCCGCTCAGCGTATTTATTCTATATACTGCACATGTAAGTCTATTGTATAAAACTTAGGTGTACTTTAAAGAATAAGACTAGGCATAATTTTTTTTTTTCTGTGCAGATTTTTCAGGCGCTATATATAAAATCTAGCCCTATAGGATTTGGGTGCACAATGTTACAGAATTATGCATAGCAAAATGTGCGCCCAATTCCAAATTGGTGCTGATTAGTGCCATTTAACACCCAATTATTGGCACTTGTTGGCTCCTTGGCCAATTTAATTGGGTGCATATCTTGGATCAGTGCCTAATTATTGGTGCCAATCTCTGGACACCATATATAGAATTGGGGACATATGTAAACTGCTTTTTTTTTTTTTTTTAATCATTTATTTATAATTTTTTCATTTTACAAGGATCACTTGCAAAACAGTAAAACAGAGATGATTGTACATTAAAACAATATTAGAAGAAAAAAACAATCTCAACAAGATAAATGGATTTTATACAATCTTTCTCTTTCTTAGACCACAAAATAAATAGGGAGAGTGAAACAAGACAAGGAGATCAATTTAAGCAACAGCAAACAAAGAAAACGTGGTATTAACCCGATTATCCCCAGTTATTATTTATCTAAATCATTATTCCACATTGATCATCTGGTTGGTTTCTTCAATACCACAACGGTGCATAGTCCATCAATTTCATTGGAAACATACTTATTGTCCAATATTAGTGAAAGTAATACACCTGATTTCATTTTTTTCCCTTTTAAAACCAGAAATTGTTTAACAATACAAACCCTTGAATCTCCAATCCAATTCCCGCTGATTAAAGTAATCCCAGTTTCACAGGCTTCACTCCTTTTGAATTAATATATTAAGAGGAATCAATTCAGAGGAAAAAAAACATTAGGAGTCATACCCGGAACTCTGGGAAAACAACAATCTCGATATTAATCATCTATAACAATATTCATTTTGTTCAAATTTTTCTGGTCTTTTATCATTTTCAAATCTTAACCGTTTCCTACTTCAGTAGAACTTCATTTGCTGTATATTCTCAAAGGATTCGATTAGATTATCCATGTGGCTCATTAACAAGACTATATCTGAAGCAAAGTCATTCTCTACCACCGTCAGGTCCTGGAGCACCCTCCAGATGACATTCAATGCAACCTCCACGGGAGCCAATGTAAACTGCTTTTATTGTAACCACTGAAAGCTGGTATATCAAATCCCATCCCTTTTGTGAATTTACATGCAGTTTAATACATTGACCTCTCTAGTTTTCTCCAGCCATGATGCAGTTACTACTACTAATACTACTACTACTTATAATTTCTATAGCGCTACTAGATGTACGCAGCACTGTACACTTGAACATGAAGAGACAGTCCCTGCTCGACAGAGCTTGCAATCTAATTAGGACAGACAAACAGGACAAATAAGAGATAAGGGAATTACTGAGGTGGGGATGATAAAATAAGGGTACTGAACAAGTGAGTAAGGGTTAGGAGTTAAAAGCAGCATCAAAAAGGTGGGCTTTTAGCCTAGATTTGAAGACGGCCAGAGATGGAGCTTGATGGACTGGCTCAGGAAGTTTATTCCAGGCATATGGTGCAGTTAGATTTTTAGTGCACTGCATTAAGATTTACAATGGAAAGAGTCTGATCTTATTTGAGGATATAGAGAATAGGTGTTGCAAGGTGTTGAAGTAATTCTTTTGTTAAAATTTGGTTTAATTGCAATCATTTCAAAAAGCAATTGAAAAATCGACTTTTCCCATCATGTTTGTAAAACTTTAATTTGGAACTCCTTGGTGATTCTATTTTAATCTCTATATCTGCTTGATTAAGGTCAGAACCATTTCATGTATGTATGTAAAAATAAGATAGATAAGGAGAACATCCAGGGGCATATGATTAACAGTGAAGTATGTAGAAAGTTTGCTCTGAGCTCAGTGTGTCAATTATTATTCACAAGGCTGTTTCTGGCAATTTAAACTAATCATATCTTGCTTTGAAATGTCAAGAGAATGCCAAAGACCTTTAAGGTTATTATTAAATAAAAGGAAATCATACTGTCATGTACAATATAAGGAAATCAAAGTTGTCATGAAAATGAGACAAGCAGAGAATAAGGAAAGTACAGCCAGAATATTGTCAGTCTGTCCTTCGATTTTCCAATAGTATTTATCATTTGTAACATCTGTCATCTGCTGTCTTATATACTCATCCAACCATCTACAACATTCAAAAACATGGTTAAGAAACTTCTGAAAAAAATCCTGTGTACTGCAGAGTGTGGGCAGGGTATACAGATCTGCAAATTTTTGGTACTGAAATTTTTGATAATTCAAAACAAGACAACCATCGTGACCAGAAAATTTTATCCATAAACCAGTAAAGACAAGCAGGAAAATATAACAGTTCAAAATAAAAAAAATAGGAAAGGAAAATCTTAGAGCACAACTATGAAAGGATCCAAGGAAAAGATAAATCTTCATAGAAGAAATCCAAGTAATTATTCAAGTAAAGAACAGACATTTTTAAGTTAATATATGGTGCATTGTAAACTGGAGAATATGGACAACATGTTTTGTTTCTCCTCAGGTTGTTTCTTGATCTCTAAAGGATCTTTTTTTACAGATACTTGAAGGAGACTTTGAACTTTACTGATGCCATGATACCCCTATTGAACAATATCTATTATGTTTCCTCCAGAAAACTAAGAGTAGCCATACTGGGTCAGATCAATGGCCCACCCAGTCCAGTATCCTGTTTCCAAGTGATCAATCCAGGTCACAAGTACCTGGCAGAAAACAAAATAGTAGAAATATTCCATGCTACCGATCCCACGTGCTGCCCAGTTACTTCCGGGTTACCGTGGGAGCCCTTACTGCCACCTCAGTGGGTGACAGTAAGGGCTTCCCACCGCATGGCCACGCGGTAAGAATTTTCTTACCGCATGGCTATTTTGTTTTTAGGGCTTTCTACCCACTGTGGTAAAAAGGGTCCTGGTGCACAGGATAAGCAGATCCTGCTGCTACCACAGGGTCATTATTCCTGCAGCATGGTGTTGTAGGTATAGATGTGATTAACAGAGACCCTATGGGTCGTTTTCACATTTTTTTTAAAAGGATCCCTAAATGAACTGCCTTACTCTAAAAAGGCAGAAAAGCAGTCATAGTTATATAAAAAACACGCAGCACAGAAATTACAATTTTACAAAATCAGATAAAAGAAATAAAGAAAATGTATAAAAATAAAATACATAATTGTATTCAATCACTTTTGCATTATATACTGATAATATTTAAAAGTTCAGACAAAATGACTAGTATAGAACTAAATCCTTAAAATTGTTCAAAACTGTAGATAATTAGTCTGACTTCGAATATCATCTGGGAAGTGATTCCAGAACAAATGACCAAAGTAAAAAAAAACCACAACACAATTCCTGGTAGATGTCAGCTTAACAGAAGATTAAGAAGGAAGCTTCAACAAGGTCAGCTGGGAAGAACAAAGACTTCGATGGTACATACATATTAATTAACACTGATAAATACCTAGGAGTACCTAATTGAAAAGCCTTAAAAAAACTAGGCAAAAAATCTTGAATTTACGCCAGTACCGGCAACTAACGCAGTTCGTTTAAAACAGGAGTAATATGATCAAACTTTGTATTTGTTCTTTTACATTTACATTCATTACATGCTGGGATTTGCATTAAGATTTAATTTTGAAAAGTAAAAGATTAATTTCTTAGGAGCCTGGCTCTCAATAAGAGTATCCTAAACTGCTTCAAAACTGACCCTGTGCCTCCTAAATTTAGCATTCAATAAGTGCATTCACTCTGCAGCTCCTCAGTACCTCTCCACTGTCATCTATCCCTACATTCCTCCCCGGGAACTCTGTTCACAGGGTAAATCTCTTATCTGCACCCTTCTCTTTCACTGCTAACTCAAGACTCCCTTCCTTTTATCTTGCTGCACCATATGCCTGGAATAGACTTCCTGAGCCGCAGAGCCGGTAAGTCAAGCTCCATCTCTGGCCTTCTTCAAATCTAAGCTAAAAGCCCACCTTTTTGATGCTGCTTTTAACTCCTAACCCTTATTCACTTTGTTCAGAACCCTTATTTTATCATCCTCACTTTAATATTCCCTTATCTCTTGTTTGTTTGTCTGTCTGTCCTAATCAGATTATAAGCTGTGTCGAGCAGGGACTATCTCTTCATGTTCAAGTGTACAGTGCTGCGTACGTCTAGTAGCGCTTTAGAAATGATAAATAATAGTAGTAGTAATTTATTTACTTGTTGTTAGAATATAGGGCACATCACCTTTAGGTTTACGCAATGCCATTAATCAGGGCCAGTGCCGTAGCGAGGGCGGCTGCCACCCGGGGCGGTTCGCCGCTGTGCACCCCTCCCCCCGGGTGCAGCACGGCGCACCCCCCCCCTCGGAGTGCATTCTTACCAGTTGCGCGCGTAGGAAAGGTAGCGGGCACGAGGGCCGCTCCGCCCCGAGTGTACGTCGCTGGGAGCTGCGTCGGCTCCGCTGGTTCCCTGCTCTCTCTCTGCCCCGGAACAGGAAGTAACCTGTTCCAGGGCAGAGGGAGCGGGAACCAGCAGAGCCGACATCCCCCAGCGGCGTGTACCTGGGGTGGACTGCCCCTCCCGCCCCCCCTTCCTACGCCACTGATCAGGGCTACATTCAGGGGAAGAGGGTGCATGATATTGCTCTTACAGGGTGTATTTTTGAGAGTGGTGACAGTCTAAGAAAGACAAATGGAACAAATAAGAAATTAGGAAGTTTTATTTATTAAGGGGTTCTTTTACCAAGCTATAGGAAAAAGGGCCCTGTGCTAGCAGCAGGGCCATTTTTCCCATGACCCGGGACATTTTTTTCCATGGTAAAAGCCCCCCCCCCCCAAAAAAAAATGGTCATGCAGTGAGATAACTCTTACTGCATGGCCATGCGTTGGGGAGCCCTTACTGCCTGTCATTGAGGTGGTGATAAGGGCTCCTGTGCTAACCTAACGTTAACCGGGCAGCACGAGACGATGCCTGATTACTGCTGGGTTATCGCTGTGCAATCTATTTCCATGGGTTTTCTTTTTCCCCCAGAAATGGTTTGCACTTGGGGCAGGACTACTGCTGGCTACCAAGTTGAGCTTGCGGTAGTCCCGGAAGAGCGAGCGGTAAGTCCACTTTGGGCTTACTGCCTCTCTGTAAAAGGGTCCCTTAAGACAACATGGGTATTGAATAAGTGAATAAGGAGTTTAGTGTTAAAAGCAGTCTAAAAAAGTGGGCTTTTAGCTTAGATTTGAAGAGGACCAAAGATGGAGCATGATGTACTGTCTCAGGAAGTCTATTCCAGATGTAGACAGAAACAAAAAAAGGCAAAGGTCTGCCACAGAAATAGCAAATCAAAAGAAAAAAAGCAGATCAAAAAAGACAAAAAAATAGAACAGGAGGGTAACAGAAGAAGTGGTTTATTACAAGTTACCCGACGTGGCCATGTTTCGCCCTCAGGCTGCGTCAGGGTGAAACGTGGCCACGTCGGGTAACTTGTAATAAACCACTTCTTCTGTTACCCTCCTGTTCTATTTTTTTTGTCATTTTTGATATGATTTTTTTCTTTTGATTTGCTATTCCAGATGTAGGGCACAGTAAGGTATAAGGAACAGAGTCGGCAGTGGAGGAGGAGGGTACAGATAAGAGTGACCTGCTTGATGAATGGACTTTCCAAGGAAGGGGTGTAGAGAGGTAAGAGAGGCTGCAGAATGAATCACATTTTAAATCAGTATGTGGAGTTTGAACTATACATGGAAACTACCCTTCAATTACTACTTTGATGGCAACCACACACACATAGGAATGATTCATAGAGCTGCATATCTGCAGGAGACTGTTGGATGGCTGTCTTCAGCAACGTGAAAAATGTTGAAGTCAATGTGTGCACCTTTTTCTTTGTTAGCTAAAATAGGATGTGAGATTTCAAACTAAACAGAGCTCTGTTTACTAAGGTGTGATAAAGTTGCACATTTATCAGGTATTAAATGCAAAAATTAATGCATGGAAAGTATTGGCTGGGTTCCCAGTATCAATTAGATACTGCACAGAAAAGTTAGTGAATCTGCTAAGTGCACTGATGGACAACTGCAAGGCACAGTCCACACCCATTCATCACCCCACCAATTTCCAAACCCATAACAGGCAATGCTGTTAGTGCATGAATTAGCGAGCGCTGTCATGATAATGTGGTAATGGTTACTGTGCTCATGCACTAAAAGCTTGCACTAATTCACATCTGAACATACTTTTAATAAACATGACCCACAGAAGCCTCCTTTCATGACCTCAGTTTTGCCTAGGTAGAAACATTTATGGAGGGGAATTCTAAAAAGGAAAGCTTATTTTTAGGTGCCTAATTGTTTTGACCATGTCATTCCAGTGTTGAAGTCCCTGCATTGGCTTGCTGTACATTAGCAGGTTGATTTTAAACTGTTGATTTTGTTTTTTAAGTCTCTGTTTGCTCAAGTGTCCCATTATTCTAGTCATGTGATTAGGTTTTATTAGCCTCCCATGCCTTGCGTTTGGAACAGAAACAACTGTTTTGCTTCCCAGATAATTTGGAGGTGCATTGTGCAATTACAAGAAATGCTACATTTTCAATTAGAGGTCCGATATTGTGGAATAATTTGCTTGACTGTTTCCGGAATATTACAGAATTACCTTTATTTAAGAAGCAGTTGAAAACACATTTGTTTATTCAAGTTTTGAAATAGTTTCCTGTATGACACTTTTCCATTGTAACCCACTTAGAAATGTTTCAAGTAAGTAAGTACAATGCAGGAGTGGAGTAGAGTGGAAAAGTAGCCTAATAATTAGTACAGCAGACTTTAATCCTGGGGAACTGGGTTCAATTCCCACTGCAGCTCCTTGTGATTCTGGTCAAGTCACTTAACGTTCCAATGCTTCAGGTACAAATAAGTACTTCTATATATTATGTAAACCACTTTGTATGTAGTTACAAAATCCACAGAAAGGTGGCATATTAAGTCCCATCCCCCCTTCATGAATAACACAGCAGTACATACACGAGTGTATTATTTATACACGGCCACTTACAGCAGCCATGGAGTTGGTGTAAATGCTCATTCCTAGATTGCTACACAACACACATAAATTATAGATTTCTATATTGCACACATGTAATGTGCATTCGTCATCCATGCTCCACACAGACTCCCCCGTTCATATACCCACCTTTAAACTATGTGCAATCACATTTAGGTACCATTTTATAAAATAGCATGTTAATATAATATTGGAATTTACAGAAAGGTCTCCTATGGAAGGAATGCCAAAGGACAAGAAAGTAGAGGTGGACCAATAAAAAGGAATCATGGAACCTTGGAGAAAGAACTGATAAAACATAAAGTTTAGTGTAATATAAAAGATCATGGGGCTGATTTTCAAAAGAGAAAAAAATGTTTCAAAAATATTATAAAGTGGCATTTGGACATTTTTCTCTAAAAATCGTCCAAATCATGATTTTCAAAGCTTGGATTTGAGAACTTTTTCTCTGCAGTAAGTTCAAATCATAAGGGGCAAGTTGGTGGTAGGATTTGGGTGTTCCCAAAATTTGGACGTTTTTTTGCTTTAATGGAACAAAACAAAAATGTCCAGGGCTAAAAGTTAGATGTTTTGATCTAGACCTGTTTCAATCATGCCTAAGTTACAAAGAGGTGCCATAAATGACCACTGGAGGGATTAAGGCATGACCTCCTTACTCTCTCAGTGGTCACTGACCCCTCTGAGCCTCCCAAAGATGTGAAAGAAACATTACATACCAGCCTCTATGACAGCTTCATATGTTATGGCCAGTCCTATTAGAGCAGCAATCAGGTCCCTGAAGCAGCCTAGTGGTTGATGCAGGGCACATAAAAGAAAGGGACTCAGGCCCATATCCCACTCTAACTTGTGGTGGAAAGTGTGAGCCCTCTAAAAACCACCAAAAACCTACTTTACCTACATAAAGGTGACACCTGCAGTCATAAGGGCTATTGTAGTGGTGTACAGTAAGTTTCTGGTGGGTTTTGGAGGGCTCTCCGTACAATATAAGGAGGTAATGGTGAGATGTGTACCTGAGACCTTTTATGTGAAGTCCTCTGCAGTGCCCCCTAGGGTTTGTGGCCAGTCTACTAAGAATTAGGCTCCCTGTTTCTCTACTCTTATCCTTCCTCTACTTTCTGTCTATCATTTTCTCTATTGACTTTTAGTTGGCGTTCTTTTAATTTCTTGTGATTTTATTGACTTTATCTGTAAACTGCTTTGATTTTATGAAAGGTGGTATATCCAGTGATAATAAACTAAGATAAACTAAACTAAACTAATGCTTGTTTGTGTGTGCTTTTCCCTTGGACTTTTTTTTTTTAATGGACCTAAAAGATAGATGCACTGAGCGCAAAAACATCTAGCAAATGGCCATTTACAAAATCAATTTGGGGATATTTTTCTGGTTAGAAAATGGCCATGCTTGCTAATGGATTTTTGGATGATTTTTCCAGAATGTCCAAAATTGGATTTAGACATCATATCGAAAATGCTCGATCCCCAACAGATGGTGGAAATTCAGAAGAAGACTCGGATTTGACATGGTTCCATGTTCCAGGCTGGCCCTAAATGCCTAGATCAGGAGCTAACAATAAGAGCACCTAGATCAGGAGTCAACAATGATCTGAATGATTTAAAACACAAATGACTGTCATTAGGGGTTAGGTGATCTTCAAAGGGAAATAATCGGTATAAACATAGTATTTTCTCGGAGCTTGGATCAGAGAAAGTGTTTATACTGATTAATTCCCTTTGAAGATCACCTAACCCCTAATCACAGTCATTTGTGTTTTAAATCATTCAGATCACTGATGACTCCTAATGCAGGTTCTTTACACTGAAACATGGAACCATGTCGAGTCTGAGTCTTCTGAATTTCCACTATCTGATGGGGATTTGTTTCATGTAGACTTACGGTCTTTTTTTATCATAATAAACTTTGGGATCCTTTTACAAATCTGTGCTACTGATTAACAATGTGCTGAATGTGAAGAAGCCCATTATTTTCCCATGGGCTTCTACGCATTCACTGCACCCTAATCAGTAGTGCATCTGTGTTAAATGAGCCCTTTATGTTTCAGCAGTTCTTGCTCCAAGGTTCCACGCTTCATTTTTATTGGTCTACCCCTAATGTCTTGTCCTTTTTCATATTGGAATTTACACACACATATATGTACACATCCTCAAATATATGCCAGTATTCTGGTTATTTTTGTGCCTAAGAGATCCTTTCACTAAAGTGTGTTAATGGATTTAGGGGCCCTTTTACAGAGCAGCAGTAAGTCCAATGAGGGCTTACCACATGCTAATCTGGAACTACTGCCGACCGAACGCAGGTGCCGGCAGTAGTTCCAGCACCAGCACATGCCATTTGCCGAGCTATGGAAAATAGCTAGATATTTTCCAGCGTGGTGATCACCCAACGGTAATCGAGCAGTGCTATGTGCTACCTGGTTACTGCTGGGTTAGAGCGGGAGCCCTTAATGACACCTATGGTCTGCATGGCACTTAATGCACATTAACACACACTGGAGTGAAGGAGTAGCCTAGTGGTTACTGTTGCAGACTTTGATCCTGGAGAACTGGGGTGGATTCCCACTGCAGCTTCTTGTGACTCTGGGCAAGTCACTTAATCCTCCGTTGCCTCTGGTACAAATTAATTACCTATATATACTATGCAAACGGCTTTGAGTGTAGCTGCAAAAACCACAGAAAGGCATTCCCTAATTCATTATAGCACACCTTAGTGAAAGGACCCCTAAATGTTGGTGCCAACTTTATAGAATTACCCTTATAGGAGGAGATTCTAAATTACCCCTATAAGAGGAATTTTATAAATGGCACCTAAAAAATTGGCACTGAAATCAGTGCCAACTAAGCGTATTCCATAAGATTTAGGTGCTGATTATAGAATATGCTTAGTTGATATTTCAGCGCCAATATCTGTGCATATCCATTTACGCCAATGAAAACATGGTATAAATCTCAGGACGTAGATTTAGGAGCACTGGGCCATATTCTATAACTAGGCGCCTAAATTTTGGAAAGCCCATGAAACGCCCATTTCCCCACCTATAACCACGCCCCTTCTTGCCTTCACTCGTTAGAAGTTCGGCGCACATCGTTAAAGAATATGCTTAGCGAGTTGGGCACCTAAATTCTAATCAGTGCCAATTAGTGCTCATTATTGCTTGTTAAGTGTTGTTATCAGTGCTCATTAGCTTGTTAAGCCAGTTAAATTACACGTGGTGTTTTACAATCCATGCTAATTTCTGCACCTAAATCTAAGCATACTGTATAGAATCCAGGGAATAATGCCAGTCTTGCCCATCTCTGTATTGCTGCTTCTGTTGCTTTTCCTTGCTGTGCTTACTTTTTTATATACATTTGTATGAAAAATCCAACTGTAGAAAGTTACTTGTTGCCATAAAAAGCATCTCTGCCAGCATGTTTGCTGAGAAATAAACTTTCAGATCTGGGTGTGGGAGTGACAGGTAAATCCTGTCAACAAATCACAGGATCTTTCTCTCCCTAAATCTCTCATATCACTTGAAATATTACTGTGAGATATGTTGTACAGTGGTGCCAATCAGACTTTGGAATTATCCATCCATGCAGGGTGGACTTAGGTGTACTGAGTGTAAAGCTATGCAGAATGCTTTGCTATTTTTTATAAAACTGAATTCTGCTACACACCTGTCTGCTGACTTAGGACAAGGACATGCTTAAGGAAAGAACCCCACACCATAAATGCACAGCACAGCATGTTGCTAACTAGGATGATATGCATTTATTTGAAATGACATGGGAATTCCCCATGTTGTTCCATAAGTCGTGCCGCACGACTTATATTTTGCCAGTGTTACTATGCTCATATTAGCCCTCTCCTCAAGTCACTTCACTGGCTCCCTATCTGTTTCCGCATACAGTTCAAACTCCTCTTATTGACTTATAAGTGCATTCACTCTTCAGCTCCTCAGTACCTCTCCACTCTCATCTCTCCCTACACTCCTCCATGGGAACTCCGTTCACTGGGTAAATCTTACGGAAACAGGAAATGAGGGTGGGACCAGAGGCAGAGCTGAGACAGAAGGGAAGGCAGGCTGAAGCGCTGTGCCTGCTCACCTTTTACTGCTGCTGCCGGACCCAGAGGTAAGAACTTTTGAATTCAGGCCGGCATGCAGGAAGGCGAGGGGCAGGCGGAGGACTGGGAGAAGAGGGCTGGCAATGCAGGTCGGGCTGCCACTCGGGGGGGGAGAGAGAGAGAGAGGGAGGCACGGGGGTCGAACTCGGAGGAGAGGGGACATGGAACTCAGAGGGGAGGGGAAGGGAGGAGAGGGAGGAAACTTAGAGGGGAGGGGGGCCTGGAACTCGGAGGGGAGGAGAGGGAGTGATGGAGGGAGGGGGCATGGAACTCGGAGGTGAGGGAGGGGGAATGGAACTTGGAGGAGAGGGGGGCCTGGAACTCAGAGGAGAGGGTGGGGGCCTGGAACTTGGATGAGTGGGGTGAGGGAGGGGGCCAAGCTGGAACTCGGAGAATAACCTTGCTAGTGCCCATTTCAATTGTGTCAGAAATGGGCATGTTTTACTAGTATTCTATAAAGTGCATCTAAATTTAGGTGTACTTTATAGAATACATCTAGGTATATTTTTTTTTGTGCCAATTTTATAGGTGACAAATATAGCATCTAGCCTATTATGGGAGTTCCTACAGTTAACTTTTTGGAGGTGGAGAAAATGGCTAAACGATTGTGATGCCATGATTCTAGTTTTCAAACTGGCCTACCTCTTGCTTTCCCTACTTTCCTACCCTTCCTCTATTCATTGTTCAACTCAGTTCTGTGTTATCTCCTTTGTTTCCTGATCTTCATTTGTTTCTGCTAATGAATCTTTTCTCCCCCTCCCCACCTTCTCCTCTTGCTCCTTCACCCTTCTTGATCACTCATTGGGACTGGTAGAACCACTTCCTCTGTATTTTTTTTTCTGTTAGGCAACCTATTTCAATAGCATTTGCTGTCTCCCTAACCTTTCGTATTCTGAGGAAGGAAAACGAAGGGGACTGGAGTAGACAACAGGTAGGAGAAACCCTTCAGATGGGTGGTGGACTGTGAATCTATGTACCTAGATATGTACCTAGATAGGGATCTGATCGCGGATATTCAAAAGTTAGGAAAGAAGAGGGAGGTGCTGTTGCTGGGAGATTTCAATCTGCCGGATGTAGATTGCAAGGTTCCGTCAGAGGAATCGGAGAGAAGTAGACAGATCGTGGATGCTTTCCAAAGTGTTTTGCTCAGACAAATGGTGACGGAACACACGAGGGAGGGAGCGACACTGGATCTGGTGCTCACAAATGGGGATAGCATGTCAAATGTCCGAGTGGGTGCCCACCTGGGTAGCAGTGACCATCAAACGGTTTGGTTTGATATGACTGCTGTAGTGGAGGGCGGCCACTCAAAACTCAAAGTCCTGGATTTCAAGCTTGCTGACTTTACTAAAATGGGGGAATACCTGAGGAAGGAGCTGATGGGCTGGGAGGAAGTACAAGAAGTGGAAGGACAGTGGTCCAGGCTGAAAGAAGCTATAAATAGGGCCACAAACCTTTATGTAAGGAAAGTAAATAAAAGCAAGAGAAAAAGGAAACCGATATGGTTCTCCAAACAAGTGGCTGAGAAAATAAAGGCTAAAGAGTTGGCGTTCCAGAAATACACAAAAACTCAAGAACAGGAACACGGGAAGGAATACCGGAGGAAACTGAAAGAAGCCAAGAAAGAGATACGTCTGGCGAAAGCGCAAGCGGAAGAACAAATGGCTAGAAGTGTAAGGAGGGGTGACAAAAATTTCTTCAGGTATATTAGTGAAAGGAGAATGACTAAAAAGGGAATTGTGAGACTAAAAGATACTGTGAACCGCTATGTAGATAGTCATGAAGAAAAAGCAAATTTGCTAAATAGATACTTTTGTTCTGTTTTCACAGAAGAAAATCCTGGAGCAGGACCGTGATGGACTGGAAAAAGTACAAATGAAAATGGAGTGGATACAGCATCATTTTCAGAAGAGAGTGTGTATGAACAACTTGTAAAGCTAAACGTGGACAAAGCCATGGGACCGGATGGGATCCACCCCAGGATATTAAGGGAGCTCAGAGAGGTTCTGGCGGGTCCTCTTAAAGATTTGTTTAATAAATCCTTGGAGACGGGAGAGGTTCCGAGGGATTGGAGAATGGCGGAGGTGGTCCCTCTTCACAAAAGTGGTGATAGGGAAGTAGCTGGAAACTACAGGCCGGTAAGCCTCACTTCGGTTATTGGAAAAGTAATGGAAGTGATGCTGAAGGAAAGGATAGTGAATTTCCTGGAAGCCAATAAATTGCAAGATCCCAGACAACATGGTTTTACCAAAGGGAAATCATGCCAAACGAATCTCATTGAGTTTTTTGATTGGGTGACAGGAGAATTGAATCAGGGATGAGCTATGGACGTAATCTACTTAGATTTCAGCAAAGCTTTTGACACGGTTCCCCACAGGAGGCTTTTAAATACACTGGATGGGCTGAAGATAGGACCCGAAGTGGTGAACTGGATTAGGAACTGGTTGACGGACAGACGCCAGAGGGTGGTGGTGAATGGAGTTAGCTCGGAGGAGGGAAAGGTGAGTAGTGGAGTGCCTCAAGGATCGGTGCTGGGGCCGATTCTGTTCAATATAATTGTGAGTGACCTTACCGAAGGGTTAGAAGGTAAAGTTTGCCTATTTGCGGATGATACTAAGATCTGTAACAGAGTGGACACCTCAGAGGGAGTGAAAAACATGAAAAGGGATCTGAAGAAGCTAGAACGATGGTCTAAGGTCTGGCAATTAAAATTTAATGCCAAGAAATGCAAAGTGATGCACTTAGGGAATAGAAATCCACGGGAGACGTATGTGTTAGGTGGCGAGAGTCTGATAGATACGGACGGGGAGAGGGATCTTGGGGTGATAGTATCTGAGGATTTGAAGGCAACGAAACAGTGTGACAAGGCGGTGGCTGTATCTAGAAGGTTGTTGGGCTGTATAGAGAGAGGTGTGACCAGCAGAAGAAAGGGAGTGTTGATGCCCCTGTATAAGTCGTTGGTGAGGCCCCATCTGGAGTATTGTGTTCAGTTTTGGAGGCCGTACCTTGCTAAGGATGTAAAAAGAATCGAAGCGGTGCATAGAAAAGCTACGAGAATGGTATGGGATTTGCGCAACAAGACATATGAGGAGAGACTTGCTGACCTGAACATGTATACCCTGGAGGAAAGGAGAAACAGGGGTGATATGATACAGACGTTCAAATATTTCAAAGTTATTAATCCGCAAACGAATCTTTTCCGGAGATACGAAGGCGGTAGAATGAGAGGACATGAAATGAGATTGAATGGGGGCAGACTCAAGAAAAATGTCAGGAAGTATTTCTTCACGGAGAGAGTGGTGGATGCTTGGAATGCCCTCCCGCGGGAGGTGGTGGAGATGAAAGCAGTAACGGAATTCAAACATGCGTGGGATAAACATAAAGGAATCCTGTTCAGAAGAAAAGGATCCTCAGGAGCTTAACCGAGATTGGATAGCAGAGCCGGTAGTGAGAGGCGGGGCTAGAGGTTGGGAGGCGGGGATAGTGTGGGGCAGACTTATACTGTCTGTGCCAGAGCCAGTGGTGGGAGGCGGGACTGGAGGTTGGGAGGCGGGGATAGTGCTGAGCAGACTTATACGGTCTGTGTCCTGAAGAGCATAGGTACAAATCAAAGTAGGGTATACACAAAAAGTAGCACACATGAGTTGTCTTGTTGGGCAGACTGGATGAACCGTGCAGGTCTTTTTCTGCCGTCATCTACTATGTTACCACGTTACCTCCAAATTGCAGTCAAAGCCAAAATACTGTAGCATGCCCCAATTGTTCTTTCTGTTTTCATTAGAAGCTCAAATCATAGATGGTTTACTCCTGTGGTCTCTAGAGACTAAACTAACCTTTTCCTACAAGTTGTTTACAAAGTAAGCTATGTTTCTGAATAATACAGGTTTGGACTGGCATTTCAATACTACAGTCCAATGAAAATGACAAAGGCAAGTGGCACCTTATAAAAACCAATCTATTGAGCCATGAGCTTTCGAGCGCCAGAGCCCATTTCATCAGATACATCAGACAAGTGGAGCAGAAGAGTAGCCTGCTGGTTAGAGTGCCAGGCTGACAACCAAGAAAGCCCGGTTGAACTCTTACTGCTTACTCTTTGTGATCTTTGGCAAGTAACTAAGGGGGTCTTTTACAAAGGTGTGCTAGCAGTTTTAGTGTGCACTAATGATTAGTGCACGCTAAACGCTAGAGACACCAATTGAAATATATGAGTGTCTCTAACATTTACCGCATGTTTATTTTTAGCATGTGATAAAAATGGTAGCATGTTTTTGTAAAAGGACCTCTGAATTCCTTGTTGCAACAGCTGCAAACATAGGGTGGTCTTTTGCTAAGGATTAGTGCATGCTCATAGGGATAAAATGGGCCCTGTGGCAGATAACATCCATTAATCATTAGTAAAAGATTACCTTTAAATTGTAAGATCTCTAGTATAGCTGCATATTACTCATCTTAAGTTATTACTAAAAAGGTGTGAGGTAAGTCCTAATGAATACATTTAAAATAACTCATTTAACAATGTTACATGAATACAGTTAGCCTTTTGTCTTGGGAAGTATGTAGGATATGATTAAATGCAACCTTATCTGGATTCCGATGTATAGGATATTCAAAATCCACTAAGCAGAAATATAAACTGATTGGCTTGCTTTTTTATCAGACACACTGAATCTTTTGTGTTTTACAGAGGGCTTACCTCAGACAAGATCCCGTGAAATGTTTGGAAGTTTATTTTCACCTTTAGAAATCAGGAAAGAAAGAACAGCAAGAGATCAATAGCTAGCTCATGTCAAGAGGGAAATTATGTGACATGACACAAGTTTCAGCTGATCAGTTTTCATGGATTACTCTGTTGAACGTTTCAGTTTTGTACAAATACATTGCAAACAGGGTGCCCCTGTGCTCTGTGTGAGATTGAGCTGTGTAAACAGCAAACAGACATGAATGAACAAGTGGATGCCAAAGAGCTCTAGGCATTTATTGCCATTTCTTTAAAAATACATAAAAAACATTCTTTGTGTATGGAATAGAGAGCAACATATAAACACATAAATTACATCAAAGAATGTGAATATTTTCCTTTTGAAAATTACCCTATGGAGGGCACACACACAGATAGTCTAGGCAATTTAAGAAAATATATTTTCTGCAAATAGAACGCTGTTTTACCTGTGGAAATGCTTTTAAAGTTACCCTCTGCAAGTTGGACCAAAATGAGTTCAATGGAGTCTGATAAAAGGTGCTTCAAATTCCTTTTACATTTTTCAAAACCATTTCAGATTTCTCCTGGACTGGTTCCACTGATTTAAGAACTTTTGAAATTTGTTCAGTTTTAGTGAAATGCTCAATAGTCCCCTGAACACAGTTTAGAAAAAGATCGGACGAGTTCCTACAAGAAAAGTCTATGAGCCATTGTTAAAGATGGACTTGGAAAAATCCATTGCATATTCCTCGGAGAAGCAGCATAAAATCTATTTTACTGTTTTGGGATCTTGCCAGGTACTTGTGACCTTGATTGGCCACTGTTGGAAACAGGATACTGGACTTGATGGACCTATGGTCTGTCCCAGTACAGCTATTCTTATGTTCTTATGCAGTATTTCTCAAATGATGTTAAAGATGTTTACACATCTCTGGTGCTGAGATTTAAATTGCAAGGAGTCATTTTCACCTTATATTAAACATTTTATAATTTACAGTATTTTTAATCATTATTTTAATGTGCTTCATTGCCATTTCCAGCAAACAGTTATATTAACAAGAAAATCAGGAAGTCTCATTGGAGATGTGCTTTCATTTTGTAATGACACAGAAACAACAAAATATGTTGCTTTCAAATGCAACAAGGAAAACACATTATTTCATTCTGTTTTCCACAATTTGAGGGCTCTAAAAGGGCAATTTAATCAGCCATTTTACCATATAAAACAGTGATTTATACACACAACTGGGTTCTCATAAAATTAGATCATGTCTAAAAGTATGTATGGTGCAAGCTGGCATGTAATAGTAGAATAGACTAAATTTGGGGGGCACAGGGGCAGACGTGTAAAGGTCTGCACAGATAAACAGAGGTGTAGATAAGTGGGGTGTCAGCAGAGGCGTAGCCAGGTTTTGATCTCAGGGGGAGCAGACTTTTATAAAATAGGCGCTGGTTGGTGTCAGCTAGACAGCAGTGTCTGTGTTGTTGCTCAGGGGCTGTGGCGGGCAATGATTAATACAGGCTATCTCTGTTGAGTCCTGCCTACAATGAAACAGTAAGTTACATCAGTAGGCAGGACGCAGAAGAGGTCCACAGACCTGCCAGAGCAGGCAACCTGTCTTCTTAACTTCAAATAAAAATATTCAAATCGTGACCATCACTCAGGAATAGCACACCCAGTCCTTCCACTGCTAGTCACCTTGTTTAAATCAGACGGGCTTTTGTTTGTGTGGCGACTCTACAGGATGTGAAGAACACTAGTCTTGAGCATTTTTATTTTGGGTGACCTTTGGTGGCCCTTGCCCCAGAGCCTACTTGCAAATAGGGCTAGACACTTTGTGAAATAACACAAACCCCTGCAAAAAGACACCCACAACCTATTCTGAAAACTTACCACACCAAAACAGCCCTAACCCACCTATGAAAAGACAATGCTATAAATATTACAGTGGGACCTAGAGAAGTGTTTCCCTAGATGTTCCTGGAGTACCCCCTTGCCATTCAGGTTTTCAGGCTGTCCACAATGAATCTGCATGAAAAAGATTTGCATGTAATGGAGGCAGTATATGCAAATCAATGTCATGCATATTTATTGTGGATATCCTGAAAACCTGACTGGCAAGGGGGTACTCCAGGACTGCCCTAGAACACAAAACTTACCACACCATAACAGCCCTAAACCACCTATCAGAAGACAGTGCTATATATATTACACTGGGCTCTAAAACACCAATATACCTACTATTGGGAAACTGGAACAAGCTGCACTGTTACACATTCCTACACAGATACTACATGCTGGCAGAATCATTCACCTCAGTCACACATGCAGAACATGAACAGACCCTCATCTATATATCATAAAAGTAGCCATACTGGGTCAGACCAATGGTCCATCTAGCCCAGTATCCTGTTTCCAATGTGGCCAACCCAGGTCACAAGCACCTGGCAGAAACCCAAATTATGACAACATTCCATGCTAACAATCCAATTCAGAATAGGGAGCCACAAAAAAAAAACCCAAAAAACAACACAAATTGAAATAGAGACCCCCTGCCCAAGGAAGCCAGAGTCTAAACAGTGCAATACTGGTACAAAAAAAAAAAGAGACAAAAATGCATGTTCTCCCCTCTCAGTGCTTACAAAGTATTAAATAAAAATATTTTTCTACCTTTGTTGTCTGGGAATAGTCTTTTTTTTCATGTTCCATGAGTCAGCCTTACAAATTCTTTTCCAGGTTGACCTTTCTATTTCTTCTCTCGCCTCTTGTCTTCTTCCTTTCGTTATCTACATCTGTTTGGCTCTGATCTTTCATTTTATGTCCCCACTATCAAATAGCTGTGTATAGAGCTGCCAAGTGATCCAGTTCCAAATTCATGTGGGATTTGCAGTCCCTGATTCTACCCATCAAAATCTGTGCTGCAGTACGTCCAAAATGACTTAAGAAAATGCACTCTGACCCCTCTACTGTTTTCTCATTTGCTTTGGTCCCACTGTCTCTTTTCTGTTTTTCTCTGTTTCTTCTGCCTTTACAGGGTCTCTTGCCCATCTGACATTTCTTCTGTCTCCAAGTGCACCATCCTTTTTTCCTCTGCACCACTATTTATCCTGTCCAGCATCTCCCTTCTGTGTTCCTTGTCCCTATCTTACCCCAAGTTCAGCATCTGCCCTGTGTCCCCATCTTCCCCCTTTTTCAGCACAAGCCTACCTGGTCTCCTCATTTCCCACTTTCTAGCATCTGCCGTCCTGGTGTCCCCCACCTCTCCCTTTTTCTAACATTGTCCTGTGTCCCCATCTTCCTGCTTTTTCCAGCATTACCCCTGTTACCATCTTCCCCCTTTTCCAGCATTACCTCTTTGTCCCCATCTCACCCATTTTTCACCATTGTCCCCATATCCCCATTCCCCCTTCCAGTGGTGTCCCTCTCTGTCCCTATCTCCTCCTCCCCTTTCCAATAGTGACCTCTTTGTGTCCCTATCTCCTTCCCCTCCCATGTGATAATCTTTGAATAACTGTCTATACTTATGGCTATGATTTCTGAACATGTGATATCAATAAAGGGCAAACTTTTAAATGCCCAGTTGGGTATATATGCTAATCTCAACTTTGTTAAATGTTTCAGACACATCCATCTATTTATTCCCATAATATAACTAAATTCTATTATTCTGTCTCACTGTATTTTAAAATGTAAGCCACACTGAATCCAACTTTGCTTGGGATAATGTGTGATATAAACATATATAAAAAAAATCCTTTAGCCTCCACCTTTCAAGACATTGCCTATCCTGCTGGATAGTGATGACACAAGGAAAGTAAGTTTGGCTCCCTTGTTAAAGTGGATTAGATTGACCAGAGTGGAAGTGAGCCTACTAAACCTTCCCCGCCCACTTTCTCCCTTCTCCAGCCCCCGCCCGGCAGCTTTCTCCCTTCTCCAGCCACCCCCCGCCCGCTTTCTCCCTTCTCCAGCCTGCCCACTTTCTCCCTTCTTCCTTCTCCAGCACACCCTGCCCACTTTCTCCCTTCTTCCTTCTCCAGCACACCCCGCCCACTTTCTCCCTTCTCCAACCACCCCCCGCCTGCTTTTTCCCTTCTCCAGCACCCCCCCGAGCATTGCATCTTTGTTTCACCTTTTACTCTGCCCGTCTTCTCCCTCCTGCGCAGCACCGGCGATTCAGAGTGAGCCTTGCTTCTGCCAGCGTCGGGGCCTCTTCTCAGGCGCGTCCCACTTCTGCGGAAAACAGGAAGTTGCAATAGAGTAGGCGGTACGCTCCTGAGAAGAGGCCCCGACGCTGGCAGAAGCAAGGCTCACTCTGAATCGCCGGTGCTGCGCAGGAGGGAGAAGACAGGCAGAAGAGATAGGACTCAGGAGGGAGCAGAAAAAAATTATTGGCACGGGGCGCATAGGCGCCTTTTTTTTGGAACAGCTTTTTGGGGGAGCGACCGCTCCCCCTGCGCCCCACCTGGCTATGCTTCTGGGTGTCAGGGGAGTGAACAGTCCACCAAACAGACTTCAGATGACACCGATGGTCCATCGCACCTATGCAGCTTGCCTCACTGCTCCCCCTACCACCACAACCTGCAAGATTGTGCATATTTTATAAAATATTCATATACATTACAACTCCACCTAATTCTATTTTATGTTTAGCATGCAAAATTGCACTTGCAAGTTATAGAATTATAGCAGTTGCATAGCTAACTTAATAGCTTAATTAATGGTATTTAATTAATGGCAGATGATGCTTAATGTGAGCAAGTGCAAAGTGATGCGTGTGGGAAAGAGGAACCTGAGCTATAGCTACGTAATGCAAGGTTCCACATTAGGAGTCACCAACCAGGAAAGAGATCTAGGTTTCATTGTTGATGATATGTTGAAACCCTCTGCTCAGTGTGCAGCGACATCTAAGAAAGCAAACAGAATGTTAGGAATTATTAGGAAAGAAATGGAAACAAAAATGAGGCATTATAATGCTTTGGTATTGCTCTGTGGTGTGATCACACCTTGAATACTGTCTGCAATTCTGGTCACTGCATCTCAAAAAAGATATAGTGGATTTGAGAAAGGTACAGAGAAGGGTGACAACAATGATAAAGGGGACGGGACAACTTCCCCATGAAGAAAGGCTAAAGTGGCTAACGGGCTCATTTTGAAAAGAGAAAAATGTCCAAAAAGTGGCATGTCTACATTTGGATATTTTTCTCACAAAAAACATCCAAATCAGTATTTTTGAAACCTATTGTTAGATGTTTTTCTCTGAAGTCCACCAGAAATGTGTCCAAATCTCAAGGGGGAATGCCAGGGGCGTGTTCAGGGTGGAACTTGGGCTTTCCTAAGACTTGTGGAGGAAACTTTGAGCCTTCCAAAACTCACCAGAAAAAAATCTACATGGAACACTATTCTGTAAATGTCACTCTGAGTTGCATGTTGTTTATAAATAGCGCTTAGATTTGATTTTCACACCAAACTTTGGGTCTGAGGATTTATACCAACTGAAACCTGATGTAAATCTTGGCACATAAGTTAGGCGAAGATCCCCATTATTCAGTAAAATTGTGTGCATTTTTATTGAATGCCCATGCCCCTCCCATGGCCATACCCCCTTGAGCTGCACACTATAAGATTTTCATGCTGATCTTTATAGAATAGCATTTAACAAGATGGGTGCGCAAATCCAAACTGTTGCCTATTGACTCCAATAAACTGATTGTAAGCATCCCAAATAGTATCTTGAAAACGAGGGTGCTGGCTTTGAAGAGTAGTCTTGGCTTTATTGGCAACCAGTGCAGTTTTTCTAGTAGTGGAGTAACTCTTTTGTATTTTGACTTTTTGAATATTAGTCTTGCTGATGTGTTTTGGATGGCTTGCAGTGATTTTAGCGTGCTTTCCTTGCATTCTATGTATGCTGCATTGCAATAGTCTAAGTGTGATAGTATCATCAACTGCACCATTATCCTGAATGATTGGGAATGTAGTCTCTTATCTTTCTCATTTTCCATAGTGTTCGGAAGCATTTTTTTGTTACTGCTGATATTTTATTAGCCAATTTAGCCATGTGAACGTCTCAGAATAGCGTGTGATTTTGCACATGTAAATTTGTGCACCATTTATAAAATCTGGTCACTAGTGTACATCATCCTAGTGCCTAAAGATGATCTATAGAGAATTACCACAATTGTGTCCAAACTCCACCCTGAGTACATCTTCTGTACACGAGTATGTGCTAGCTTGCACCATGCTTACTTTTAGGAGTGATCTAATTCTATAGATGTACTTTTACTTATGCAAATCAGTGTTTTACATACAAAAAGGGCTTATAATATTAATCTCTTAGGGGACAATTCTACAACTGGGTACTTGCTTTTAGGTGCCCCAATGCTGCTGGATGAAAACCTATGAAAGTGCCAATATTCTGTACATTTTCATTTACTTTGTCATTTGTAGAAATCTAAGGCATTGGCCTTAGTTCCCCCAATATTGGAGACACTGAACCTTCACCATTCTTTTGCCATTTGTGGGACACAGATCGTAGAAGTTTGTCCAGTATCGGCCTTAGTTCCCACTAATTTTGTCCTACATAACACCTCAACAGCTTTGTTATGTTTCCATCTTTTTTTTCTATTTAGACATCCCTTGTATTTATCCCATACTGTATTTTTGAATTTCATCACCATTTTTTACTCCTCCACCTCTCCTGCAAGGGTGTTCTAGGCATCCACTACCCTCTCTATGGAAAAAGTATTTCATGACATTACTCCTAAGTCTACTTCCCTGCAACAAATACATTATTTATTTATTTATTGTGAACACTTATATCCCACAAAATCCCACTGAGGCAGGCTCCATGTGGCTTACAACATTCAAGTAAAATACTAACATAGTAATTCTAGAGCAGCAAAGAATAAGGCAGACGAGGGGAAGGGAGGGAAACAAAAGGATAAAGGGATGAGGAATTGCAGGAGGTCAAGCAGGAGAGGAGTATGATTGATCACAGAGGTAGGTCTTTAGGGACTTCTTGAAGAGGCTGTGATCGTATAGCTCTCTTAACGATAGTAGTAATGCATTCCAATAACGGGGACTCATAAAGCTAAAAGAGGAGGCAAAAAGTAGCTTGTATCTCAAGTTTCTGCAGTTAGGAAAGTGTAGATTGAAATAGGTGCAGGACAACCTCACAGAATTTCGTAGAGGAAGGTCACTCAGGCTATACATATAAGCAGGAGCGTCCCTGTAAACTATCTTGTGCGTAAGAGCACAGAGTTTAAATTCAATACGTTCTTTAATCAGGAGCCAGTGGAGCTTTTCACAAAAGGGTTTTGCTGCTTCAAACCGAGATTTGCCAAATAGGAGCCCCACTGCTGTGTTCTGCGCAGTCTGGAGTTTCTTAATGGTATGTTCTTTGCAGCCGGTGTAAATTCCATTGCAGTAGTCAAAGTGGCTCAGGATGAGGGAGTGGATTAGGGTCCTGAAGAGGTCGAACGGCAGGAACTGCTTGACACGCTTAACAGACGTCATGGAAAGGAACATATGCTTCGCAATTGACGATACTTGGAGGTCGAGAGTCAAGTGGGAATCCAGAGTGACCCCAAGAAGCTTAGAGTGTTGTGGGGTATTTTCCCTATTCTGATGTACTATACTGTGCAGTATTTATTTTTAAAAATATTTTGGAAGGGGGAGGCATGAGCAGCAAATGGGTATGTTAGTATCAACCAGGTAGCTCATTATGATTAGCGCATGATAACTGGTTAACATAGAGTTAGGAACCTCTAAATAGGAGGTATTAATTATTCCTGTGTTAACATTTTGCAGCAGAACTGTGATAATGTGCATATTAGCACATGATCTGCAAACAACAAAAAAAAACATGCCCTAACATACAGACATGCTAAATTTGCATGTACAGTGTGGGAAAATCCCAGGTTAAGCTGCATGATGTGCAAATTTTAGTTCATTTTAGCAAAAGGTGCCCATAGAGATAATATCAGGCTATTTACATTGCTAAAAGGATATGATCCATATATTTATGGACTGAGATAGCAGAAGAGTTAGGATGGACCAAAAATGTTATCCAGATGACAGCAATATTCTCTTTCTGGAGAACAGAGGCAGGTTCGAACAGATAAAACACAGGAGAAAATAGTTGGAAATCAAAAAGTAAACCGGAACAAAATGCAGCAATATGGTAGAAGCCACTTTATTGTAGAATAACCCAGCATAGCCATGTTTCAGTTTACGTCTTCATCAGAGGCACAGCCTATGATTTAAAACATTAACTGCACTGTACATAGATTCAACAAATTAGTGCTAATACCTTTATGGAGATTGATACAGAATATACATACTAAGGGGTCCTTTTACTAAGGCGGGTTAATGGATTTAGTACACACTAAATGCTAAGACACCCATTATATTCCTATGGGCTTCTTAGCATTTAGCACACAATAATTGTTAGTGTGTGCTAAATCCATTAGCACACCTTACAGTCTCCACTCAGGTTTAATAATGACTCTTAATTAGTTAAAAGAAACATACACACACACACACACACACACACACACATATATATATATATATATATATATATATATATATATATATATATATATATATATATCAAGACCATCTAATTTGCTTAGGGGCCCTTTTACAATGCCATAGGAGGGCTAATGTGGGGGTAGCATGCACCGGGTGGTAATTCTGAGTTTGGCACATACCAAATCCCGCAGTAGAAAATATTTTTCTATTTTGTACCATGTGGGTCTTCCCAGCGGTAATTGGCGCGGCTACGTTGGTACATGCTACATGGTTACCACGTGGGTAGCATGTGAGCCCTTACCGCTAAGTCAATGGCTGTAAGTAAGAGCTCAGGCCATAAATAGGTGCACATTAGTTTTCATTTTTGTGCACACCCATTTCCAAGCCCATTCCCAGCCATGGTAAAAGTGGCCCAGATCACACCCGAAAGATGCACCCACACTACTGCAGGCCACTTTTTACTACAGCTTTGTAAAAGGACCCCATAATTTTTTCCTTTCCTTCCATAGTATTAGAGATTATACCAAATATCTGGCTGTGTCTTCCTTTCTGAACATACATTGTCCTATTTCTTCTTGAGTTCTAAACAGAAATAAAACAAAACAAAAGAAAGGAAAATAAGGTGATGCTATTTTTATTAGACTAACAATACATTTTTTGACAAAATTTCAAAAGCAGATCTTTTTTCTTCAGGTTGGTTATGAACAAAAGATAACAATATCAAAATATATGTAGTGAAGCATGAAAATCATTCCAATGATAGTCTTGAGGGGAAGGGGGAGGAGTAACAGGAAGAAAAAAGGGAGAGGTGGATGGGTAATCAGCAGGTGACAAAAGCAGAAATGTTATGGTTGGTAATGTGAAAGGAGATCAAGATCCTTGCTAAGCTGTCTGGTGAATGTCAAAATATTTCATCATTTTAACTTCAAAGGTCTTATGTTTCTCAATTGTTTTAAAATTATTTCTTAGTATTCTGACCTTCTTGAGTTCTGTTATTGTTTTCACTGGTACCACCTCCACATAGTAATCATTCCAAACATTCACTGCACTTTTTGCTAGCAACATCCACCCATTTTTCTCAAGATTTCTGCAGCTTGAGTTGGGAGGGAAAGACCTTGCTTTCAGTTTTTCTAATAATTAAAGTCAGGTAGTCAGAGCAAGGAGACTAGAATCAATCTACTAGCTAGAATTGATTTTCTGGTGAAAAAACGTAGGAAGTCAATCAGTCCTTTCTATAGTTCTTTCTCTCATTGTACATATATTCAAAATTCAGATAGAAAATATCTTCAAATCATATAGAAATCCATTCATTTTCCTAGATTCATTCTCTGCACATTGCTTGGCAGATCTAACTGGTACAGGTAAGAAATAGGTTAGTAGTAGGCAAGACTTCTATGATCCAGCTTTGTCTTTTTAAATTTTAATTGATATTTTATGATTAATATGATAGAAACATTTAAATACATCCAAGGTGTACATGCACTGGAGGCAGTCCTCTTTTAATTGAAAGAAAGTTCTAGAACAGGGGTGTCCAACCTTGGGCCTCTTCAGGTCGGGTTTTCAGGATTTCCCCAATGAA
This sequence comes from Microcaecilia unicolor, assembly GCF_901765095.1. Taxonomy (NCBI): domain Eukaryota; kingdom Metazoa; phylum Chordata; class Amphibia; order Gymnophiona; family Siphonopidae; genus Microcaecilia; species Microcaecilia unicolor. The sequence goes on along the minus strand of NC_044034.1, from coordinate 158,053,060 downwards.
TATGCATGCATGCAAACAGATCTCATGCATATTCATTGGGGAAATCCTGAAAACCCGACCTGGTGAGGGCTGAGGTTGGACTACCCTGTTTTAGAACAAGGTTATCATAGGAGAAGTCAAAAAATTTTTCCAATTGTCTGGAGTGCAATAATATACAACAAAATACAAAAATTCACTCCTGCTGTATGCTCTGTAGATTGATGCAAAACCATGAACTATAATGTATAGTATATATAGAAATCAAGTAGCCTCAATAGCCCAGGGAACCTTAAATTAGGACTCCACTGAATTGGCCAGCATCATAGGCTCCTCCTCCCTTCCGAAAAAAAGCCCACAAGTGCCAAAAAAACTCCCTATCTTGGGGAGAAAAAGGCCCTGTGAACCAAAAAAACAGAAAGTGGAGTATTTCAGTTAATTATTAAGAAGTCCAGATTAATGCTCAACACTACAGAGAATACTAAATGGAAGAAAAGAACTTATATAATTACTTCAAAAACCTCTTAATAGTGTGAAAAATTTTTTTTGAAATGGAAACACATTTGAATAATGGACTCATTTAATAGAATCCACTCTAATATTCAAAAACAAACACTTATCTTGAAACGCGGATAGTTTTGTCTCTTCTGTATCTGAGGTGTCCTTAATCCACGTTGTCGACAAGTGAAAAGTTCAATTCATATGTTCAATGTTTTAAATCACACGTAGCTCCGGTTATAAAGTTGAATGGTTTCAGAGTGGGCAATACTGAAAGGTATTGCTCTCACTCGCTTTATCTTGCTAGATTTCCCGACAGCAAGGGACCCACTGTTTCGCAATCTTCGTCAGGAGAAATATTGAAAAACAAAAAGTATGTTTCCTTTCAATCCATCGCGAACAATGGTTCAGAAAATGGTGAATGGTGATATAGGACGCCAACTATGTAGCTCCACCCCATAGATGTTACATCATTGTCTCTAGTGTCCAATCGTTAGGCTGCACTCCTTGTTCCAATTAACGCACCACTCGTCTCGAGAAACCTTAAAGAACTAGTGTTAACAAACTTCAAAAAACTTCAAAAAAGTATTCTAACAACTAAAATCTGTATATTAACATACTGTTATACTCAGAACATTCAATTGTAAGAAAGGGGGGCATTCTCGGTTTAGAAGAATGCCTCCCATTCCATCGGTCCGTTTAAACCTTTAGGATGAATGGTTTGTAGATGGTAAATCCATTTCTGTTCTTTTTGATGAAGGACACGTGAAACATCTCCTCTCCTGTTATTGTTGATAAGCTGTTCTATTATTAAACACCGCAGTTGGCTGAACTCATGGTTATTATCAGCACAGTGTTTAGCTAGAGGCATATGAACCTTTTTGGACTGTATAGCATGTTTATGTTCAGATAATCTGACTTTAAACATTCGTTTCGTTTGTCCTATATAGCGTAAACCGCATGGGCATGTGATCATATAGATCACTGCTTTTGATGTGCAGGAGGTCTCTCCCTTCAAATAGAACCAGTCTTTTTTAGTTTTGTCCCAAAATTTATTAGTTTCTTCCATCACTACACACATGACACATTGCCCACATTTCTTATGACCAGGCATCACTTCTTTGTGTTGGTGAATGCCCGTTCTGACGTCCGGATGGCATAACATCTCTGATAGATTCGCACGTCTCGAATATGATATCAGACATTTCTGTCTGGCAAACACTTCATGAGCAGATAGTATTTTCCAATTCTTGTATATAATGTTGGCAACCCTAGGTGTCAACGATGTGTATTGCATAATGCAAACAGTTTTTTGATCTTTCACTTCTTGGTTAATCTGAGATTTAAGTCCCAATAAGTGTTCACGATGGTTGTACAAAGCTCTTTTGTATGCGTGTTTCACAATTTTGGTGGGATATCCTCTTTCGATTAATTTATCCTTTAATCGGACGGCAGAGTGTTTATATTTCTGAGAAGTGTCACAAATACGTCTATAACGTAGAAACTGTGCAAATGGGAGATTGTTTCTAATGTGTGTAGGGTGCATGCTGTCATAAGACAACAACGAATTACGATCTGTAGGTTTTGTGAAAACATCAGTTTCAAGTTTGTCTCTATGTTTGATAATCTTAACGTCTAGAAAACTAATTTCGTTTATATGAGCTGTGTGTTGGAATTTGATGGTAGGGTGACATGCATTCAGGTCTGTCAGGAAAAGATCTAACGTTTCCAATGTTGATTCCCATATTATAAAAATGTCATCGATAAACCTCCACCAGCATTTAGCATGTTGGTATCGAGGAAGCTTATAAATGACATTTTCTTCTAAATGTGCCATGAATAAATTGGCGACCGTAGGGGCAAAAGCCGCTCCCATAGCAATTCCAGATAGTTGTAAAAAAATTTCTCCATTAAACAAAAAATAGTTGTTGAATAAAGATAACTTCAATAATTTCAACAGAAACTCAGTGGGGACAGTCACTGGCTTCGGACGTTGTTCTAAGACTTGTTCCATTACACTTAATGCCTCACATTGGGGTATCGCAGTATATAGGGATTGAACATCCAACGTGACCAAATATCCCGTTTTGTTCTGAGATGGTAAAGCTTCTAACTTTTTCAGAAAATGAGTCGTGTCTTTAATATATGACTTAACGTTAGTGACTAGAGGTGCCAGAAACCCGTCTATATATTTACATGATCTTTCCAATAGTGAGTCCCGAGCCGACACTATCGGTCTACCTGGAGGTTCAATGAGCGTTTTGTGGATCTTAGGAAGTAAGTAAAATATAGGAATTTTGGCATTTTTATGGTTTAAGTAGCTCATTTCATTCTTGGTAAGAAAACCTGATTGAAACGCCTTGATGGTAATTTCTAACATTTCTTCTAAAAGGGTGTCAGTGGGGTCTTTATCCAACCTTCGATAAGTATTAATGTCGTTCAACTGTCTGTAAGCTTCTTTTGTATAATCATTTTTATCAAGGATGACAACAGCGCCGCCCTTATCAGCACGGCGAATAACAATTTTTGTATCATTAGATAGGGATTGAATAGCTTCCCTTTCCTCCTTAGAGACATTATGATTAATATGGACATATTGCTGTTCCATTCGTTCTAAATCCTTCATAATATGTCTCTGAAAGGTGTCTATCACTGGGTCTATCGTGCCTGGAGGCGACCATGTGCTTTTTTGATAAACTGTAGAATATCCTTTATGTGATGTATCTTCTTTTCCAAAGAAAACTTTCAGACGTAAAGTTCTGATGAATTTAGCTATATCAACTCTTGTTTGGAAGGGATCATATATCGTGGTTGGAACAAATGATAAACCCTTGCTGAGTACTTGTATTTGTGTGTGAGAAAAATGTTTATTAGTTAAATTAATTACAGGGAGTCTTCCCTCTTGCGGGGTCTCCCTCGTGGTCTGGATTGCTCGAATGTTACTGATGCCCTTCCTCGATTCCTTCGAGTACCCCTTCCTCGTCCTCTCGTTCTTATATATGTCGACCCCGGTTTCAAATCATCCTCACCACTTGAGGTGCTGGAAGATAACTCACCTCGGGGTTTATCAGTATCGCTAGTCTCGTGTGTTCCCTGGTTTTTCATCCATATGTAGACAAACCCGTCTGAATAATCTTTTTTGTCTCGAGTGATTTTTTTATGCTTGACTTGTTGTAAGTCTTTGTTGAATTTCTCGATTTTCATATTAAATTCTTCTAGGGATCTATCTAAACCATCCTGAGAAAAAATAGACCCCTTTTTTTCTTCAATAAGTGGTTTCTCAATGTTAATTCTCTGTTGTAAAGTCTGAATGAGGAGTAACATAAGATCAAGGGAACATTGATTTAATATACTGTTCCAACTATTGACAAATGTCTCATCTTCAGGAAACAACTTCGGACCTCTCTGCATGCGTAAACCTCTAGGTATAATCTCTAATTTACAATATTCAACCAGAGAGGCACTGTGTAGTTCCCATCGGATCAGCTTTTTATAACTTTCAAGAAGCTCAGCTATTTGGGAGTTGTCCATATCTGTAGTACCAAATTGGGATAGTGTTGGTGCTTGTAATATTGAAGACCTTTGGTCTGCTGTAAATCTTAAACCTGTTTGCCAGTTCTGAGCCATAATGACAATAAACTCGATTAGTCAAAAATTTTTTCCAATTGTCTGGAGTGCAATAATATACAACAAAATACAAAAATTCACTCCTGCTGTATGCTCTGTAGATTGATGCAAAACCATGAACTATAATGTATAGTATATATAGAAATCAAGTAGCCTCAATAGCCCAGGGAACCTTAAATTAGGACTCCACTGAATTGGCCAGCATCATAGGCTCCTCCTCCCTTCCGAAAAAAAGCCCACAAGTGCCAAAAAAACTCCCTATCTTGGGGAGAAAAAGGCCCTGTGAACCAAAAAAACGGAAAGTGGAGTATTTCAGTTAATTATTAAGAAGTCCAGATTAATGCTCAACACTACAGAGAATACTAAATGGAAGAAAAGAACTTATATAATTACTTCAAAAACCTCTTAATAGTGTGAAAAAATTTTTTTGAAATGGAAACACATTTGAATAATGGACTCATTTAATAGAATCCACTCTAATATTCAAAAACAAACACTTATCTTGAAACGCGGATAGTTTTGTCTCTTCTGTATCTGAGGTGTCCTTAATCCACGTTGTCGACAAGTGAAAAGTTCAATTCATATGTTCAATGTTTTAAATCACACGTAGCTCCGGTTATAAAGTTGAATAGTTCAACTTTATAACCGGAGCTACGTGTGATTTAAAACATTGAACATATGAATTGAACTTTTCACTTGTCGACAACGTGGATTAAGGACACCTCAGATACAGAAGAGACAAAACTATCCGCGTTTCAAGATAAGTGTTTGTTTTTGAATATTAGAGTGGATTCTATTAAATGAGTCCATTATTCAAATGTGTTTCCATTTCAAAAAAAATTTTTCACACTATTAAGAGGTTTTTGAAGTAATTATATAAGTTCTTTTCTTCCATTTAGTATTCTCTGTAGTGTTGAGCATTAATCTGGACTTCTTAATAATTAACTGAAATACTCCACTTTCCGTTTTTTTGGTTCACAGGGCCTTTTTCTCCCCAAGATAGGGAGTTTTTTTGGCACTTGTGGGCTTTTTTTCGGAAGGGAGGAGGAGCCTATGATGCTGGCCAATTCAGTGGAGTCCTAATTTAAGGTTCCCTGGGCTATTGAGGCTACTTGATTTCTATATATACTATACATTATAGTTCATGGTTTTGCATCAATCTACAGAGCATACAGCAGGAGTGAATTTTTGTATTTTGTTGTATATCATAGGAGAAGGCAAAAGAGGGTGGACTCAGGTGTAATTCAAGGAAAGGGTGGTGGATATAGGGAACAGCCTCCCAGTGGAGGTGGTAGAGACGAGGGTTGTATATGAAGTCAACAAATCATGGGACAAGCACAGAGGGTCTCTGTGGGAGAGGAAAAGATTGTAGCACTTAGTAATTGATGAGAATCAGCAGACTGGATAGGCTGTATAGTTTACATAAGTGTTGCTGACTGGGGCCATACCCTAACTTTCAGCTGTAATATCTCCAAAACGCTGCTGAAAATCTGTATAGACTACATCAGAGCTGGAAGTTACCCAGAAACCAGCAATATTCAGTGCTTGTACTCGGTCAACTACCTAGATAAAATTTGGCACTAAAAAATCTGTCCTTAGTTATCTGGATGGTTAACCAGGTAATACCTATGACAGTATTTATTTTTTAAGAGTATTTATTAACCACCTTTATGAAGAGATCCACACACAGTGGTACATGGCAGGTACAGCTTAAATAAAATTTAAAATGTTGTTAACAGCATAAACAGTAGTAAAATGTCCAAATATAAGCAGAAATGCAATCAATAAGATGAACTTGGAGATGGCAGATTGAATCCTAGTAAAGAACTAATAGGATACAGTGTCAGAAATATACACATTTAACAGTGGCGTAAAGCAATCATATAACAGAAATATAACAAATGTTAGTACTATACAAATGATACCATAATACACGTGGAGGGACATAATCGAACGCGAACGCCCATCTCCATGAGCGTCTATGTCCAAAAACGGGTACGTGAAGAGGTGGGACAGACCGTATTTTCGAAAAAAAATGGATGGCCATCTTTTTTTTCGATAATACGGTTTGAGCCAGCCAAATGCATCACATTTGTGCAGATTTGAGCTGGGCGGTATTGTTTTTCAGTGATAATGAAAACCGAAGGCGCCCAGCTCAAAAACGACCAAATCCAAGGCATTGGGTCATGGGAGGGTCCAGGATTCATAGTGCACTGGTCCCCTTCACATGCCAGGACACCAACCGGGCACCCTAGGGGGCACTTGTAAAATGTAAAAAGCAAAAGTAAAATACCTCCCAAGTCCATAGCTCCCTTTCTTTGGGTGCTGAGCCCCTCAAATCCCCCCCAAAACCCACTGCCCACAACTCTACACCATTACCATAGCCCTAAGGGGTGAAGGGGGGCACCTACATGTGCATACAGTGGGTTTTGGGGGCGGTCTGGAGGGCTCCCATTTACCACCACAAATCGAACAGGTAGGGGGGATGGGCCTGGGCCTGGGCCCACCTTTGTGAAGTCCACTGCACCCACTAACAACTGCTCCAGGGACCTGCATACTGCTGTCATGGAGCTGGGTATGACATTTGAGGCTGCCATACAGGCTGGAAAAAAAGGTTTTTCAAGTTCTTTTTTTTTTTGTGGGGGGGGGGGGGGGTTAGTGACCACTGGGGGAGTCCGAGAAGGTCATCCCCGATTCCCTCCGGTGGTCATCTGGGCAGTTGGGGCACTTTTTTGGGACTTTTTCGTGAAAAAAAAGGGTAAAAAAAAATGACCCAAAATCGCGGTAAAACCGCCTTTCTTTTTTCGATTATTGGCCGAAGGCGGCCATCTCTCCTCGACGGATAACCACGCCCCAGTCCCGCCTTTACCACGCCTCCAACACACCCCCGTCAACTTTGGTTGTTCCTGTGAAGGAGTGCAGTTGAAGGCGCCCAAAATCGGCTTTCGATTATACCGATTTGGTCGCCCACAGGAGAAAGACTCCCATCTCCCGATTTGGGTGGAAATACGGGCGTCTTTCTCTTTCGAAAATAAGCTAGATAGGAACATAAGAACACAAGCATAGCCATACTGGGTCAGACCAATGGTCCATCTAGCCCATTCTCCTTCTTTCAACAGTGGCCAAGTCAGGTCACAAGTACCTGGCAGAAACTCAGGGGTCTTTTTACAAAGGTGTGGTAGGGCTAACGCATGGGTAACTCATGCCTAATCAGCACTATCACCAGGGTAGTGCGCCCAGCAGTAATTCCAATTTTGGCATGCGCCAAATCCCATGGTGTTTCCGGCGGTAACCGGCAGCACACCCATGTTAGTGCATGCTGCATGGTTACTGTGTGGGAAGCGCGTGAGCCCTTACTGGTAGGTCAATGGGTGGTTGTAAGGGCTTAGGCTATAAATAGGCATGTGCTAGTTTAAACAATAGCACAGGCCCATTTCCTGGCCCACTAAATAATAGCCTTATTCCCAGCTGCGGTAAAATATGGCCCAGTGTGTGCCTAAAAGACGTGCCCATGCTACCACAGGCCACTTTTTACTGTGGCTCTAGGAACTTGTTCAAACCTTTTTTAAATCCAGATTCGCAAACCGCTGTTACCACATCCTGGCATCGAGTTCCAGAGCTTAGCTATTCATTGAGTGAAAAAATATTTCCTCTTATTTGTTTTAAAAGCATTTCCATGAAACTTCATTGAGTGTCCCCTAGTCTTTGTAGTTTTTGAAAGAGTGAAAAATCAATTCACCTTCACCCATTCTACACAACTCAGGAGTTTGTAGACCTCAATTATATCCCTCCTCAGCTGTTTCTTTTTCAAGATGAAGAGCCCTAACCTCTTTAGCCTTTCCTCATACAAGAGGAGTTCCATCCCTTTTATCATTTTGGTCACTCTATTTTGAACCTTTTCTAATTCTGTTATATTTTTTTAAAGATACGGTGACCAGAATTGAAGGTGAGGCTGCACAATGGAGCAATATAGAGGCATTATAACATTCTTGGTCTTATTTTCCATCACTTTCCTAATAATTCCTAACTTCCTGTTTGTTTTTTTGGCCACCACCACACACTGGGGAGAAGATTTATGCTTATTGTTTACAGTGACACCTAGATCTTTTACCTGGGTGCTTTAAGATGGACCCTAGCATCAAGTAACTACAATTTGGATTATTCTTCCCAATGTGCCTCACTTTGCATTTGTTCACATTAAATTTCATCTGCCATTTGGATGCCCAGTTGTCCAACTTCTAAGGTCTTCCTGCAATTTTTCACAGTCCGCATGTGTTTTTAAAACTCTGAACAGTTTTGTGTCGTCTTCAAATTTAATCACCTCACTTGTCATTCCAATTTCCAGATCATTTATAAATATGTTAAATAGCACCAGTCCCAGTACCAATCCCAGGGGACTATTCACCCTCTTCCATTGAGAGAACTGACCATTTAACCCTACCCTCTGTTTTCTAGTTATCAACCAGTTTCTAATTCACAACAGAACATTGATTCCTATCCCATTATTTTTAATTTTTTTTCAGAAGACTTTTATGAAGAACTTTGTCAAAAGCTTTCTGAAAATCTAGATTCACTACATCAACTGGGTCACCTTTACCCACATGTTTATTCATGCCTTGAAAGAAATGAAGTAAATTTGCGAGGCAAGACTTCTTTTGGTTGAATCCTTGGCGACTGTCCCATTAAACCATGTTTGTCTATTTGTTCAGTAATTTTATTCTTTATAATAGTTTCCAATATTTTGCCCAGTATTGACCTCAGGCTTACCAGTCTGTAATTTCCTGGATCACCACTGGAACCTTTTTAAAAATTGGCCTTATTTTGGCCACCCTCTAACCTTCAGGTACAATGGGCGATTTTAATAAGATGTATCATGGAAGAACATTCAAATAACACAAGATATGAAAATATGATGTCAGCATAATACCAATGAAACACCTAATAGCAACACATTGGAACATTGAAATAAAAAATATTTGTGCAATACAATGAAACATCTTAATAGGCAGCTGAGGGGCAAGTGCAGTTGAATATATAAATGGGATAAAATGGGCAGTACAAAGACAATTGGGATAAATAAATGGGTGGCTGAATTATATATACAGTTGAACAATGTATGATAATGACTGATCTGTCTGTTATACCTGAATTTCAGAGGCAATGTTCAGATAATGACCAATACTGAGAATTCAGAAT